>NC_137046.1:50235356-50345356 GCF_032717465.1 Coenobita brevimanus
TATAGGCCAATGTAAATATATATATACATAGAGAGAGAGAGAGAGAGAGAGAGAGAGAGAGAGAGAGAGAGAAAGTACAAGGGAGCCTCCTAAGCTCACAAAACATCCTACACGCTAAGAAACAACACTCCCTGTCACGCCCTTTTTCCTCGGGTCATAAAAGCACGGAGATTGTCATGGTGCTTGTGTGTGACAGGTACTCGTTAAAAGAGTGGCGGGGCAGCAGTGTTCCTCGCCCCTCATGGTTGCTCCTGTACACGGCCCGGGGTAAACAGCCTCACAACGGTCGCCAAAACTTGGTAAACAACATGCTCGGCTTGGGAGAGGGAGACCTTAAGGGGGATGTAGGAGGACCGTACTGATACTGAGATGTAGCCTGATACAGTAACTTTTCCACAGCTTGTCCCACATTTTTATCCTATTGCCGCTTATTTGACATAAATTGGTGGCAGAAGAAGAGTATTATGCCTCTGCATCCTTTATATAGCCCCTCTTCGTGACCAGCATCATATTTTAGTGCTGATCGCTTCTTATAGCTCAGTATTCAAGATGGAAAAATGGAAATTTTAGGCAAAGTTAGAGTGAAAATGGATTAGTTTGCATTACGGGCTAAGTTGTCGCCATGACTGTAAGAGAGAATATAGTTAGAAGGTTTGGTTACGTAGGACACATGTGAATCTGGAGGAGAGCAAATATGTAGCAGAGGTCTAGCAGTTGGTCCACCTGACAACCCCGGCATATTCACATGTATGTTGGAGGTAACATGAATGAATGAGGTTGCCACATAGTTACTACGGACACTTAACTTTTATGCATCAACTTGGGAAACTGTAACTAGACCTCCGTTTCACAGTGATGCTGTCCTGGGTTCAAAATGTGGCGTGCTGTAACAATTATGACTTTGATTCACACAGCCATTCCAAAACTCCCACTTTCACACTGATCACTCTCGCTACAAGCATCCCCTCCCCATTCAAACATCGCCAGCATTAGGACGGGTTAATTCCACTTTTCCTCTTGCTGGGGATTTCGTAATTATGGGCTGCTACAGGGACAGTTACAATTACCACTTATAATAGGGGAATGTACGGGGTGGTTTCGACATTCTCATCATCTGAAGTGGTTTGAACACAACTAAAAGGTATTTACAGAAGGTAGGTAGTCTGACGAAATTTGAGACACCAGCATTTTTAATGGGGATTGTACATAACTTTAACGGGGATATAATTCACGAGTTGTCCGTTTATACCGATGACATGACCAGCACACACAAAGTTGTCCTTACCACGAGATGCACATGCACTGCCCCCCTTACACACACCCTTTCCCGATTTGGACCTCGAGAAGGATTAATTATGGTTGTCTTCCTTAGTGGAATTGTCAAGTCCATTACACTGGATTGGACTTCACAGGACCTACTGTACATAGAATACAAAGGCACCAGGTACTGAGGTGGTTTGGATATAGTAAACCGATGTGCTGAGGGTGTTTGGACAAAGAGAGCCCATGTGCTGAGGGTGTTTGGACAAAGAGAGCCCATGTGCTGAGGGTGTTTGGACAAAGAGAGTCCATGTGCTGAGGGTGTTTGGATATAGAGAATCATTGACGTGCTGAGGGTGTTTGGACATATACAGTCCATGTGGTGAGAGTGTTTGGACACAAAGAGTCTTCAATGTTCTAAGGTTGTTTGGACATTGAGTGTACATGTGCTGAGAGTGTTTGGACATAGAGTCCATGTGCTGAGGGTGTTTGGAAATAAAGGACCTATGGACAATGAAAAAAGTTAAAAAAAAAAAAAAGTATATAAAAGCGAGACTGATGAGAGAAAGAGTATACTGTAGGTAGTTCAAGAGCGAGGTGGTAAGATATAATGAAATAATACGTAAGGGAAGGCGACTTGGAATTGGCGAGGGGTGTGGAAATGAAGGCTGGGAGAGATGCTTAGATGTACTGTGCAGAATACTGTAGTGGTCACGCTGCATTACCTCCGTCATTAGGAGTTTGGCAGATGTATGCAGGATTTATAAGGAGAATATGAGTAGTTGAACAAATCTCCTACAAATATATAATATTGTTCTCATGACTCCATTTGGAAAACAAACTATGGTGGCATGTCTGAGTTTACTGTTTTGTCATTTCTGTAACAGCGTGAAGCTTGACAGATGCACGAATAAATTCATAAGAGGGAGAGAGAGAGATAGAGAGAGAGATAGATAGATAGATAGATAGATAGATAGAGAGAGAGAGAGAGAGTAGGGACATCTCGAGAGGAACTGCAACTCCTCCCATAAAAAAAAAAAAACGGTGTGGGGGGTGGGGTAGATTTTTACCTCCGTCAATAAAGGTATAAGATTATTGCTCCATTATGGCCAGCACCCCGCCCCAACCGTTGGTGTTTATTGTTTTATTGAACAGTTTTTAAAGAGAGAGAGAGAGAGAGAGAGAGAGAGAGAGAGTCGTTTGTATATACCTATAAAGGTATGTTGGAGTATCTGCATATTGTACTCTACGAATGTGTGTATGCATGTACCGGGTATGTGTGCCTTTATGCATGCATTCATGTACAGTATGTACAGTATGTATGTATGTATGTATATATGGATGTAGGCATGCGTGTATATATTTTTTATGACTGTGTGTGTGTGTGTGTGTGTGTGTGTGTGTGTGTGTGTGTGTGTGTGTGTGTGTGTGTGTGTGTGTGTGTGTGTGTGTGTGTGTGTGTGTATGCGTTTGTGTGTCTATGTGCCTGAATTTGCATAAGTGCATGAATGCATGAGTGAGTGCGTGTGTATTTATACCGTATCTATATTTACGCATGTAAATGTGCGTGTGTGTGTGTGTACAGTATGTCCGTGTGTCCATGTGTGTGAGTATGTGTGTGTGGGGGGGGTGGATGCATGTGCGTGAGTGTGTGGGTGGGTGGGTGGGTGCATGTGTGTGTGTGTGTGTGTGTGTGTGTGTGTGTGTGTGTGTGTGTGTGTGTGTGTGTGTGTGTGTGTGTGTGTGTGTGTGTGTGTGTGTGTGTGTGTGTCCTGGTAGGGGGTAGAGGGTATGGGTCATGAGTGCGTCCTTGTAGTTTTACAAGTGTCCCTTTAAATTTTTTTATATTGTCTCGTAAAGCTCTGACTTTGGTGTAGTAAACAGCTCAGTGCTTGACCGCCTCACAGAAAGGTCCCTAGCCTATTCTAACTTGCATATGAGATTTCCCAACACCTCTTCCTTAGCGATTTATTTGTCAGTTACACATTAGCAGATTCTTGAAAGTTAATTTTACTGTTTTAATATCGACATACATTGCAGCAACATTATACGAGAGAATAAGCCGGCTTAATGTCAAAAATAATTCAGGAAGAGGAGTTATGAAATACCCAAAGCCACTGAAAATACGACCCTGAGATAATGTATTTTTCGGTGTGTGGTTGAAATCGGAATTAAGGGAAGACTTACTGAATTCAGGGAAATTTCTGGGTATTGTGCATGACGTTTCACGTCTCTTTCCACAACAGAGATTTCTTTCCTTTCTTTTGTGTCCTGATTTGGGGCACAAACTGGAGAATATTTCTTGAGCAGTTTTGGCAAGAAGCACGATTCATAAGAGGCGATCATTTTTTGTCACACAACTCATCTTTTTACTACAACGTATTTATGGCTTTATGACGACAAATTGCTTTAAAGGGACAGTCATAAAAGCAGGGCAAAAATAAAAACAGGCCAGATTTTTTTCCTTCGAAAAGTGGCCTCCCCCTCGTCCCCATCTTTTTTGGCGGATTTTGCGTTCATCGGTACAAATGAGACCGAAAACTTTAAACGGTCCTTAGACATATTTAAAACCGAATATGCATACGGCCATCGAGGTAATATTTAGGAGACTAATGGTGATGCTAATGTTTATACTGCCTTGCTATCAGCTGAGGTTGGCCACTGACCGCGCCTTCCTCTCCCGCTGGGTGTGGACAGTTCGCGGCTGGGATTCTTGGTAACTCCTCCACGCTAAATCTTCCTTGCCAGTCAGACCTAATCTCTTCCATTTTTAAGATAACGTGAACTACTTTGAATCATCTACTGTAAATTTAATTTGGTTCGTATCAGTGTTTTGAGTGCTGATAACGTATCACTGGCGAAGTGCATACAGGAATCAGAAGCCCCTCCCCTTCTGTTGTTGCCCTCCTGACGCTACATTCTTAGACATTATATATAAATACCGAATAATCTTCTTATGAAATGACCATCATTCTCATTAAAAAAAAAAAAAAAAAAAGGCGTTTCTTCATGGAGTGTATAGTTTAGCTGAACCTCTCCAGTCACTTCATCGCTGCACTACAACAGAAAGCGGATCAAGCATGCGGCTGGTACTGAAAACTATGAACACACAATTAACATAAATATAAAAATAATCACAGGCATTTAGCATAATACAGACGGTATACGCATGCATATGATTACCCGCATAGTATACTCTCTCTCTCTCTCTCTCTCTCTCTCTCTCTCTCTCTCTCTCTCTCATATCAATATAAGGAAGGAATCCAACACTGAGTGTATTTGAGAGAAGGACATCCAAGAAGAGGAACATGAGTTTGCTTTGTGTGTGTGTGTGTGTGTGTGTGTGTGTGTGTGTGTGTGTGTGTGTGTGTGTGTGTGTGTGTGTGTGTGTGTGTGTCTGTGAGAGAGAGAGAGAACGTGTGCGTGCCTTGAAAGGTTAGACAAGAAATCGAGACTTTTGTTTTTTTCTTTGGCGACATCCCTGAAGAATTAGCATGCAAGAGGACTTAAGTTCAAGGCAAACTGGTCAGGTGCCGGGATAGTACGACGCTTAGCAACAAGGCAGCTCTTGTGCTTATATAGGTGTGTGTGTGTGTGTGTGTGTGTGTGTGTGTGTGTGTGTGTGTGTAATGATGCTTGTTTGTGTGTGCTTGCGTCTGGGTAGGTATCAGTGCATGTATTGTATATGTTTCATTTTTTTGTTTGTAAGCTATCCTGTATATTTGTGTTTGTGTGTGTATCAGTGGTTGTGCATGTTTATATTTGTGTTTGTGTGTATCTCTCCCTCCCTCTATCCCCTCCCCCCTTCTGTGTGTGTGTGTGTGTGTGTGTGTGTGTGTGTGTGTGTGTGTGTGTGTGTGTGTGTGTGTGTGTGTGTGTGTGTGTGTGTGTGTGTGTGTGTGTGTGTGAGTGTGTGTGTGTGTGTGTGTGTGTGTGTGTGTGTGTGTGTGTGTGTGTGTGTGTGTGTGTGTGTGTGTGTGTGTGTGTGTGTGTGTGTGTGTGTGTGTGTGTGTATGTGTGTACGCCACTGTTCAATTGTCATTTCTAACGAGTGGCCAGTTGCCCGTCACTGTTGGGCTTAATGCGAGCAATAATTCCAAACATCCCCTACATTCAAACCCTTAAGGGCCACATCAGATTGATGCATCATAACCCAGTTAGACCACCCCAAGACCATTAGAGGTGACAAAACTGAAGAAATGAGATTCGTAAATGCGATAAGCTGAGATGCAATAAACTCGCAGCCAACAGGGCAATGTGGAGGAAAATTGGAAGAGTCTCATCAAGTAGTGGCATTTTCTCACATATGAGCGGCCCGACCCGGCCCGGCCCAACCAGGCCAGGCCCGACCTTGCCTGACCATAACGCTATTGAGAAGCCGATCACTGCGTGGGATGCAACAAAGGCGTTTTACTGGTATTAGTTCAGTCCTTTATTTGGTTTGGGAATTTGCATATGCCCACATCCACTTACATCACTTCTTGACTTCAAAGCACGTGCAAATCTATTTAGGGGCGAGGTAAACAATACTGCACCACTCTGCCTTGTGAACATGAGAGAATGGTTGAAGAGGATCAACATGTGTACAGGGAAAGTCTCCCAGTTTAATTATCACACCGACAAAAGTTCGAACGTTTTGTTTACGAAGTATCCACTGCCGAGTAGGATGGCAGGCCACGTATGGAGGCCTACAGTACATTATGCATGTGAAGATGTCAGATTAATCTCTCTCTCTCTCTCTCTCTCTCTCTCTCTCTCTCTCTCTCTCTCTCTCCGAAAATGAGTACGTGATAAAGCAGTAATGCATCTGAAAATCTTTTAAAAGTTTGCAACTAGTCGATTTTCACCTTGGAATACTCACTGAAATAATCTATTAATATTACGCCACAACGGCGCGGCCTTTCCGTATTTCCTATTGAAATTAATCTTTCATAGGTTACTTGTTTAGTTTCATAGATTATCATACATACTGGAAATTTTTTAAAGCTTTGCCTGTGAAATACATAAAGTAATGTTTATGTCAAGATCTAGTGAGATACTCTACTGGACCTTGGTTTATATCACACATACCGTCACCCCGAGTTACCAGGAGCAAAACGTGGTGACAAACTCCACAACGCAGGTCTTACCTTTGGTGTGATTTCAAATAGCCGATATGCTAGGTTTGGATAATTTCGGTTGATTGAGTTGGGATTGGTTAGATTAGGTTAGGATAACATAGGTGTTAGAAATGGGTAGGATGATATACAGTATTAGATAAAGTGTGGTAAGTTAACTAGGATTGTGATTTGGCATAAGAGGTATTCGGAGGCTCTCTAAGTTAGGTTAAGTGATTAAAATAAAGGAGTTTGGGGAAAAGTCTCCAGTCAGGGAAGGGTAGGTTAGGCTGGATCGTTAGGTTTCCTGTATATTTGAATGTTTGATACATGGACGCGTCCCGTCGGCGAGATCACCGCTAATCGTCGCGTCTAGTCGGCCGCCAGGGAGGACTGGTGGTTTCCTTAAAAACTTCAAACTATACCCCATTTTTTTACTGAGGCGAAGATGCACATGACAGGTTGATGATGATTGGCCGAATGCAACATTTCCAAAAAATATTTACTAACCCAAGTTTCCCCCTCAGATATTTGTTGTCAGTTAGTAATGCTAGATTATGAAGTAATGTTGCATTCAGCCAATAATCACCAATTTGTCAAGTGCATCTTCGCCTCGATTAAAAAAAAAAAAAAAAACTGTATAAGTATATTTTATTTTTCTTCAATATATATTTTTTTTGTAGTCTAAAATAACCTGATAACTATCTGTGTTGCATAAGGTAATAATACTACTTTCCTGAAGATCGTGATATTGCAGACAGGCAATTGCAATCGCTGCGTCCGTTTGGTAAAGCTTTACAGTGATTTTTCTGTCTCATGTATCTCAGTGTGATAATTTGTTAAAAAGATTCTGTACATGTATCACTGTAACCTAATTTAAATCTTTACATTTTGTCAGTTTTCACCAAGGAAGATTCACTGTGAAACATACTTTCCCGACCTCGAATATTATTTCATATGTTAGTTTAAAAGAAACGGTACAGGTACGAGTATCATTATTACCTAAACCAAGTTTTGATTTACTTGATAACTTGCCTGACTTTTCACATAAAAGCAACAAAATTATGTTTTCATATGACAAGATGGCTACAGATTATATTGCTATTGCTACGGTATGCATGTGAAAAAAAAAAAAATCTTCAAACTGACATCTTAAATTCAGACCGACTTAATCGTCCTCATTCGAACGTCACCATCTTCCTGCCTATTATAGTTAGATGGCGTTAGGAACATTTGATGATTGTGTGAGATTTCTGTTTCTTCTGTTTTACGTCAACGTAAATTTTGTAGTTACACAGTGTTGTGAAACTAACTTTTCTGAACTATCGGTAGGTAAGTATGGAATAGCAGCAACTACTAAGTAGACAGCAGTGTGTGGTACGAAGATCAGCGGTAGCAATGCTTGCCGACTGGCATAGTTTATTTTGAAATCTGTTTATCCATTTGTTTACTTTAGGTAAATGTACGCACTTTAAGCAGCAGAAAGACCTTACCAGTTCAGTTCGTATTCCTCCAGTTTGTTTTCTGTATTTTTCTGACCATTTTCAGGGTTATAAATGACATTTTCCCGCCAAATTTTTTACCTGTTATCATAACATTACTTAAGCCTTACCTATGATTATTTGTTACCGGCGTAATGGAAGATTATTCAAACATACTCGAGTGTACTAAAATTTATTTACTTTTTTCGTTTAATTTTACTTTACTAACTTCATGGGCATAAATTATTTTCCCTTTTTTTATTTTGTTTTTCAGTTGACATTGTTTCCTTATTATTATCCATGTCCATCTTGCTTTACTGACGATTATTTTGTGGAGTGGATTTCGTTTCCATTTCCCAACTTGAGGTTAGGTTATTGTTAGGTACAGTTAGGCTAGGTTAGGTTGATTAAACTGTTAGGTGAGTTTAGCGTATGTTCCGGTGGTTTAGAATTACTTTGTTGGGTGATGGTGGTTTATGTTGGAATAGGTCATATATGGATATATTATGTTATAAGAGGCTAGATTAGGATGTACAGTATTTCGTTAGGTTAACTCCATCTCATGTACTCGTAAGTTGTGGAAATCCCCATTTATCATGAATCGTGTTGCAATACTAAAAGGCGCCCGGGACGCCACGCCGTGAACAACAATCGCTTCCCCCTTTTCGTTGAGACATCAAACAAGAGTTGATACAGTGGAACATGACTAAAATCAACGGGGAAAGATTTTGCAAGAAACATTCATCTACCACCCTAGAAATAATCAGAAAGATATAAGACTCTCAGGAAGAACTGACTTGGTAAGGTGCTTCTGCCTACAGTAAAGCATATGTTTGCCTTTATTCAATTTATTGTTTATTTTGTAATAATTCTTAAGGAGATTGTCTGCCTGTCTAGCAGCCTAACTAGTCCCAGGGTTTTAGTAAAGGTTGGCAAATCTTACATTTTTAAATTGTCAACAAATTAACAAAACGTGGCAAATCTACCTTCATACAATCAGCAGACTGTTCATAAACTCTATCTCAGAGAGAGTTAACATTTACAAATACACACGTTGGCGAGACTGAGCAGGACATGTAATTTGTAATCCATAGACAGCCAAATCATATATTTCCTTCTTAACCATTAACATTTCGCGGTGGCTGAATCGGTAGACAGGTGGCCTGCAGTCTTAATGGATCAAGTTCCAATCCCAGCTTGGGCAGGGAACTGTGATGCCAAGGAATATACCGCGATGAATCTCGAATATCTGAGTTTGTAACCCCAGGGGCGGTGATTAACCATCGATGGACAGATGAGACGCTTTATGAGGTTATCACTCTCTGATGCCAGACGATTTCATGCAGCTGAGAATTGCACCTTGTCCCAGAAGTGTTGAGGGAGGCACAATAACCGAGAATGTTTTATAAACTTCAAAGTTGATGCAGACTTGTTTTTACTAATATTAGGTTGGCTACCACTTCGTACAGTTCCATTCCTTCTTTTCTTTTTATAAATCCTACAAACAAACATACTTTATTTTTACAAATGTTGTGAACGATACATCTGATCTACTGTATAGGGGGGAAGAGGTGTGGTCGAGTCGGCAGAGAGGTGGTGTACCATCTCAGGGGACTTGGTCGAAAATCGGCTGGGGCAAGAAACACTTTGTTGGTTTGAATTTCTTTTAAAGTAGACTTTATTGATATACGAAAGACCCTCCGACATGTCTTAAAGACACCCATTCTACTACCAAAACGCCAGTCTTTGTATGAGATAGTCCTAGCATGTATTTAACATAGACGATAGGTGTTAGCACCAGAGGTGTACGTAGGACTGCTAGGGTTCAGGGAACGAGCTATTAACCCTATGCCCAGAGCGGATGCAGGCATCCTTTTTTTTTTCTTTTTTCTTTTTCTGGCCCAATGGTCGATAGGCCGGAAAAAAAAAGGATGCATATAAAAAAAAAAAAGTCGTCCTTAGCGTTCAAGTCTGATCATCTTGCACGTCAAACACGATCTTATCTTTTTTTCATTCTTAATATAGAATAGTAATTTACTTTGCCAGAATAAAATAGATATATAGACATCCTCGGATTGATGGTGATAAGGGGCTTATAGACTTTACTAAAAGCTAAAATTGTTTGGTTTACTATACTGGTGTGTACAGACGAAGGATTTTGACGTTAATCTATTACCACCCAGCACGACAAATAATGTCACATTTCGGGACATTTTCAGTTATTTAAGCGACCGCAAATCTTGAACCCAATAGTCCTTCGACAGTCAGCCGGCAGCAGCTTCATACAGCAAAAGTGGATGAATTTTAGCCACCGGCTTAAACAAGCCTCAAGTTGTAAAGGTTAACTACTGGTACAGGTCTTCTCATGTAAGATCTTCATATACGAATATTTTTTAGTTAAAATATACTGACATTGTCATGCGAATGAAAAAAATACACAGGATAAACTGGAGCAAAACTCAGACCATGGAAAGGCATTCCCTGTTAACTGTTATATGCTGGCTCACTCTTATTTTAAAGATGCCTACTTGTCAACACATTTCTCTGCTACTGCTGAGGCCTGTCCTGTCATTAGGACTACGCAACAGTGTTCCTCACATGATCTTCGAGAACACTGGTGGAAAACATTATTTTCGGATTGATTTGACATTTTTGTGGATCTTTATGTATATGAAGATTCAGAAAAGTTTATTTGCCCAGAGGCCAATATTAATAATCACTATGACCACTGGCAATTCCGACGTGAATCTAGTGATGATTGGGATGTTTTGTTTGTATACGGTGAAGAGAGTGCGAGACACTCGATGTATCAGACATGGAATTATCAGTGACGGTGGTGTGTGTGTGTGTGTGTGTGTGTGTGTGTGTGTGTGTGTGTGTGTCCCACGTGCGTAGCAACAGCAGAAGCGATGGATAATGGATGCAACTAATACAATGGACCCCGTAGCTATGTAACAAACTAACAGCTGCGGGAGGAGCAGACTGTCAGTCATGAGTGGAGTAGTCTGTTAGTCATGAGTGGATTAGTCTGTCAGTCATGAGAGGAGTAGTCTGTCAGTCACGAGTGGAGTAGGCTGTCAGTCGTGAGTGGAATAGTCTGCCAGTTACGGGTGGACAAGATTCTGTCATGGGTGGCATAGGCTATCATGGGTGAGAGAGGCTGTATGTCATGGGTGAGTAGAATGTCATGGATGAAAGAGTGTGTGAAGACTCATCCATGACTGAATAAAATGATAGTAAAATGATACATGGATAAACAGACACTGAGCCATAGGTGGAATCACAGTGTAGAGACTGTGAGCCGTGAGGGAAAGATATTGACAACTGGCTAATTAAAATGCAAGCCGCGAGGGATAACTTGGATTCTGAACATTGGACGGCAGAGAGAAATGCACACGTGGAATAACATAGGCGATGGTGTGCGTGTGCACTGGTGGTTAGCGTGTACGTCAGACAGTGGATCACATGTGCAGCAAAGAAAGTGGATCTACCGTATGTGACAGAAGCTGTAAATTGTATGTACTGTACAACAGAAATAGTATATCACGTGCTCAACAGAAACAATGGATTATTTGTGCGACATAAATTGTAGACATTGTGGTTAACAGAAATAATGGACTAAATATACTATGGGTCACAAAAATATCGGTGCACTGGGGGTCCGATGCCTACCAAAAACATTCGAACAACTGCTGATGTTTACTAACGTCTTACTGTATATGAACAATGTCTGTTTATATAAACATAACATTTGTTATATGTCTGGAAGAGGATATTGCAAGTTGGTGAGACACCTCCCGACATCAGGGCCACCAGCGTGTGGTAGGTCGGACACTAATATTTCAGTGACCTTCGTACTGTGGTCCCAAATGTTTCATGCATATTGTGCACCGATACTTTTGTGACCCATAGCACAACAGAAACATAGAGTAGAAATAGTGGAACATGTGTGCCACAGAAACATTGGACCACGTATGCGACAGACTTAGCATGTGTGCAATAGAGTGAAAACCACGTGTGCAACAGACAGTGAACCACGTGTGCAACAGAAGGGAGGCCAGGTGTCGAGCGGGGGAGTGCAGCGAGCAGGCAGGCGAGGAGGGTAAGGAGAGGAAGTGGGGAGGAGGAAAAAGAAATAAGGTGACCCTGACTTAAGACTCTGTATGCGAGAAACAGGAAGTGAAGCCAAAGTAGCAAGAATATAGACAACTAAAGTGATGATTTTAAGATCATTAAATAGAAAAAATAAGACAGAGAAAAGTTACAAGGGAGGAGGAGATAAAAGAAATAATTTGACCCTGACTTAAGACACCGTGCATGAGAACAGGAAGTGATGGAGCCAGAGAAGCAGAAGTACAGACAACTAAAGTGATGGCTTTGTAATTAGTAGGAGAGAATAACGAGGACAAAGTTGGGAGGAGAGAGTAAAAGAATCAATGTGGTCTGTCGTAATAAGACGTTGTGGTGAAGAAATAGCTGAAGTCAAAGAAGGAAAAATATAGACAGTTGAAATTATTGTTCTAATCTCAGTAAACAAACGAGTGAATAGGGAGTAAAAAAAAGTTGGGAGAAGGAGATAAAAGAAGTAACATGAAAAATGAGTTAAGAAAAAAAAAGAGAGAATCATAATAAAACAGCTGAAATGATAGCTTCAAATCTGGAAAAAGAGAAGCAAAAAGAAGAAAGACTTGTTAATGACAAGAGGATTTCGATGGGCAAAAGTTATTTACCGGGGTTTCTCTGAAGAAGTAAATAGAGAATATTCCAATTCCCTTCACTACGAGATGTCTCCCCAGAATGAATAATATCATATGGATGCGGCAAGAGTTAAAAAAAAAAAAATAGAAGACAATCTCACGAACGAGGTAATGATACTGAAGATCTTGATGGAAGGTTTTAGAAAATAGGCATTACTTGAGCAAGAGATGTAAATGGACGAGTGGCTAAGATGAGGAAAAGGTATTATATAAACAAAAGGTAGATGGGGAGAAATGGTCAAATAGGTTTAGAAAAGTACAAGGAGAAAAGTGACTAAGACGGAACATACATATTACCGTATTTAAGCAAAAGATGTAAGATGAGACGTGGCCAAGACGAGGTATAGATTCAGTCATCACATAAATAAGAAAATGTAAGAAGAAATGTGACCGTGAGGGATTATGGAGAGTGTCTTATATACCCTAATGACGTTACCTCAAACTCAAAATGGGATCGTAAATAGACCGCCAGGGAACGTCTGGGGGAATGTTGGGTTGCTTCGTTTGTCTGTAATATAGGTGCAATAACCATTTACGGGCAGAAAATAGTGAAAGACCAGACGGAACATAAAAGTATAAACCACATGGCCATAGAAAAGAGGATGACAGGGAGAATGGCCAGGAATGAGATGCATATATTATAGAAGCATAATGTGTAAGGAAAGACATGACCAAGTACAAGAAGGTTATGTAAGGTGAGATGAGGCCAAGGCGGAGTATGAGAGCGCACGGCAACTTCTGAAATAAGTCTGTACCCAAGACATCCGGCCGACACCTGCACCACACCGACATTTCCTTCACACCCTCACTTCATCACAACGTCACTTCCACTCCGTCACCATACACACCATCTCTTCCACCCTGTCGCCTTACACACACACACACACACACACACACACACACACACACACACACACACACACACACACACACACACACACACACACACACACACACACACACACACCGTATGAACAGTTGGAAGGAGCCTTTGTACTGTTGTTGTTTGTCACAGGTTGATGATAATGATTCTGGTATGATGTTGATGATGCGCCAGTAAAGGAATGTCATTATTTGAGTAAGTTATGCTTCCTGTGACCATGAGACCCTGACAGCTCCTTCGTGTACGGTTGAGGTCACTAGTTCGTCTACACTATTTCAAATGTCGACAATGTGTGAAAACGTAAAGAGATCTTTCTAAAGGAATCACCAATAAGCATGCTGATTGCAAATATACTCCATGAGCTCAGGACCTTTAACATGCGAAGGAAAATCTGGTTGCGACTACCACTCCCTCATACATCCATAATATTTCCTAAGAACATAAGCAAGAAATAAAACTGCCGTACCGTGCAGAAAACTACTTGGTCATTGACGGAGAATTTCCAACATTTACTACGGGTATTACTAGTGCAGCCATCGTAGTCAGCAGTCATCGCCACTACCACCACTGAAATCTCATTTAATCTCAGCTTCATGGCTACTTTCGTTGCGTAACGTATAACTTGTTTCTGTTACCAAATATAGTCTCTTAATGTTAACACTTCTACAACTGTGATAAAGCAAAATTCACACCCAGTCATTACTAATACCACTGCTAATATTACCACTCCTACCACCACCACAATCACCACCACCACTACTACTATTACTACTGCTGCTGCTGCTGCTGCTGCTGCTCTCTCTCTCTCTCTCTCTCTCTCTCTCTCTCTCTCTCTCTCTCTCTCTCCCTACCTACCTACCTACCTACCTATCTTTCTATCTATCTATCTGTCTATCTCTCTCTATCTATCATCCATTATTTTATTACACCATCAGAAGCGCTGGGGACCAGGACTAGGCGGACTAGGCTATTTAGTCCTGACCTTAAAGGTAAGTGACCTACCAGTCGCTCTTCTCTGAGTGGTACGTAAGCAGCAACCCACTGCCAGCCCTCGGACGTAGGGGTCACATCCGGTTGGAGCGCCTAAACCCGCTAAACTACGTGTTCATTTGGTTATATGGTTACCACCCAGCGTAGTGGCTAAATTGGCAACAAAAAACCCACTGACTTGTTATTTAATGCCGAGTCACCTGAAGTCGGCCCATCTTCAATTGAGTGGATGATGGAGAAACTCAAGACCCACAAAGACTCATCCCTCTGCCCAGCCAATAACCATATAATAATGAAATCTGGATTACATCAATATTAGTAGATTCCGGAATGTTTAAATATTAGATGCATATTTGACTACCGATTACGTTTTTCACAAACTTTTGTACTATTTGTAGCACAGCCCACTTATAAAATCAGTCATTGATTCGGCTCTGCCACTGCTGGTTCATTGTCCACAGTCCCGTATTCCCATTATAAGTCTAAGGTTCGAAACTAATGAAATGAGACTCTAACCTATTTAATGTTGATTAGCAAAATATGGTCGTAGTCGGTCTGCTTTGACTTGAGGGAAGTGGGCCACACCCACAACTTGAATACTACATTGTGGTAGCGTGAAGCACGAAGAGGTAAGAATGAGTCTCTTTGGTTTCATGTCGGCACTCCAGTCTTACTGCACTTAGCTAAAAGCTGATCTGAAAGAAACTGGGGATCTTCGTCCGGTTGGAATAAAGGCGCTATAGATTCTGCCACGATTTCAAGATGGTGTAGAGGATCCACTAACCCCATGTAACGCCTTCACTACAAGGATGTCTTTTCTTATTTCTTCCTTGCTATATATAGCATTTCTAGTTGATACACTAGCTTATGGGAAAATTGTAGAACTGGAGGAATTATATATATACGGTAGCAACAGCTCTCATTGCACCCTTCCCCCCGCCCGTCAACTCTTAGAAACTTCTTAGAAACTGATTGGGATAAGGAGCTTAGAGAACAAGATTTAAATGCTATATATAAAAAATTCTGTGAACTTTATGAAATAGGAGTCCTGAAGTACATCCCACAGCATAAAGAAGCAGAAAAGAAAATAAAGAAATGGTTCAATACAGAATGTAAAAAATCAAAAGAAAAAAGAGAGTTGTTGTGGTGTGCATGCTGTGAACTGATGCTAATTCTTGGGTCACATTAAATTCACTATCAACACCACGAATGAATACTAAGAGCTGAGAGGTATCACACACATCAGTTGATTCATCCAACGCAAGAGAATACGAACAAAATCTTTTTGTTTTTTCCTTTATTTGCCGAATTATGTCGCCTCCTAAATCTTCAATTCTACGCAATTAAAAAATTAAAATAAAAAAATAAAGCAAAAAAAATAAAAAAATAAAAAATCCTCGTTACGTCATCGTTAAAGGGATTACGATTCTCTCTTTATCTTTCTTTTTGTCTTTTTTTTTTTTTTTTACTGTGGTTTAGGGACCTTGGTGGCAAAACTCCCGACGAAATTCCCGGCGGGGTCGTAATTGGCCACCACGTAGATCTTGCCGGACTTGGAGCGGGCGAAGGCGACTCCCAGCTCCTTTGAGTCCAGCCACACCACCTGCGTAAAGTGACTTGTGAATATCCTGTTCCTTTATTGCCCAGGTCTCACTACTCCATGTTCTGATAAAAAGGAACCTACCACATCTCACAACTTGATGGATGAAAAATAAAAATGCCCAAATGACCCTCTGGTATGGCAGGAGGTTGATGAGGGCATTGCATTGCCACAACAACTCTCTTTTTTCTTTTGATTTTTTACATTCTGTATTGAACCATTTCTTTATTTTCTTTTCTGCTTCTTTATGCTGTGGGATGTACTTCAGGACTCCTATTTGTACCTCATACAAATAGGAGCGCGTCGATATAACTTGTAATTAAGGAGACTCATTCCTACCTCATAACTGGGGCTCGTCAAATTTAACGCAACCACGAATTTGTATTTATGGGAATGGCCGAGTTCTGTCAAATGAAAACAGGACGACTGCAGCAGTGCTTGACAACACCACCACCTCCTCAAATATCGTCTTATCTGCCCTGCGTCTGATTCACTTCCGCCCCGTCCACCACCTGCTCCGTTTTAACGAAACCTGAGAACGATAAATCTTACAAATCTCTCTCAATAATAAATAATTAAAAGCTATTCCACTCATAAGAACCCCCTGCCATGGTGATTGGCATAAATAGTGCATTAGGGAAATTACGCCGTCATATCCGCTAACGCGTAATACGACGTTGGGCTCCTGTTTCATTCTCATTTTTTGGCAGACGGACAAAGAAAACAGAAAGCAATAGGTCTTGGAGGGCAGGTGTGCGGGAGACACCTGCCCTGCCGAGGAGAGGGGAAAGAAGGGGCGGTGTTGTGAAGGGTATGAGGTGGGGTAGAGGGTGGAGTGCATGGGTAAGGCGTGCGGTGGGGTGGGGTGCATGGGTAGGGTAGAGTAGTGAAGGAGGCTGTTGTGGTACCCCTGTGCCACCACACCTGCCAAGTTGACGTGAAAAATATCTTAGAGAGAAACTTGGTATGTCTGCACTGAAATGCATTAAATATTCTGTACGTATTTGCTTTTGCCTTTTTTTTTTTTTTTTTAATGTATTTCACCTGTGTTTTTGACAGTGCAGCCCAGGCTGTATAATTATGACACCAGCAGTATTAAGTATATATTGTCATTATACAAAGGTGAACCGTGAACACTAACCCAAGCTGACCTGAATTAGGTATACACCACTGTCTACATCACACACAATCTGAGGTATGCATTATGAATATGAAAGTTGCATTTCATCAAAAACTCAGACTTAAGTTTTACTGTTTCTGTCTTTTGTTATTCTTTTCTATCCTTATTGCGGTAAAGATATACGAAACAGTTGTCGTACATCATCATGTCGCAAGGATATTCAGCACAGAAGTAAAATTTTGACAGTTCTCAAGAGTTCAGAATTTTCACCATCATCCATGAACAAACTGGAAAGTCACAGAAACATCACATTCCTGATGCAACTCAACTTTCACCTCAAACTCCTCACCATTTTCTCGTCTCGACCTCACAAATGCCCTACATTGTTGGTATTTTTTCACTGCAGGTATATAATATACCACACTTTGGCTATATCAGTAATGTGTAATATTTTTCAGGTTCTTCCCACTGGCTTTCTGGCTCTTGCACGACGTCTGTAGCAGCATCAGTGACCTTTGTGTGGTAAGTAGACGATGAATTTTTTAGTTGTTTATTAATGAGCTGCATTTAGGCAGATGGTGTTATGGGTTGTGAATGATCACTTAAATCATTAAAATCTTCATCGCCCTCCATCTGTGCTGAGATTATAGTCGTTTTGTGCATGGCGTACTTACTTTGTTTATCCTAGTGCATCGTTCTTTTTCACCTGCAGTTATCAGTGTGTTCTTCGGCAACTGTTGAGCCCGATTCTAGACGAGTACCCCTACCACAGTCAGGACCGCTGAAATTTGTGGGTAGGAGGAGATGATTGTTCTCACCGACAAGGAGAGCATGTTTTCACTTTTTTTTTTTTTTTTTTTTTTTAGTTTGTTAGCAGGATTACTCAAAAACTAAAAGAGAGATTTGGACCAAATTTGGTGGGTAGATTGCCCATGACTCAGAGAACAGTCGATTAACTTTTGGGACCAATCTGGGTCGTATTACAGATTCTGGATCGGGAAAACACTTTTTGCAAAACCCTAATCAGTGATTAGAAAACCTAACCCATTATGAAGAGTGGTTTGGAAATTACGTTGCCCTTGTCGGAGAGATGCCCCCCACTGAGTGCCCTTCTAGTATGCTGTGTATTGTTGCACTGCTGTTTCGTAATGGGTGCTGAACGATGGGTGGAAATGAATGTAAGAAATTGATGGGATAATTTGAGATAAGTGAGTATGATACTTACCAAGAAGAGGCGAGTATTTCACACAAGCATTCATGTTCTATATCTGCAAGAATTTGGTCCATCCATGTGTATCCATCATTTCACGAGGGCAGCCAAGACTTTGTTGTGGTTGTCATTGTACTTGAGAAACGGCTGCTTGGAAAGTATTATAACAGCAACTTCAATAATAATTAAAAAAAAAAAAAGTGTAATGTATGTACTATTAAACTGGAAAGAAATTCACCCACGAGCAAGCATTCATACCTGAATGAATAAATAAAAATATAAATAAATGACCAAATGACAACGTTCGCGTGCAGTTCAGATTATCCTATGAATATTTCCAAATACATGTTTGATCAACACAATAAATTTAATTTCCCACTGGTTCAGTGAAATACACCTGAGAGTTGCGTCTCTATATATTTCGCAATGGCTGCATATTCTGATTGACAACAAATTCATTTCGGTGCCGTATTATTATATTATGATAACTACTATACTAGAAAATAATATGTTGTTTTAGAAATAGGACATACAGTTCAGTTGTCTAAACTCTTCGTCCCATGTTTCAAAAGATAAGGTATACGTAGAGTAAGATACTTTTCTGTTGAACGTATCATTTTGTGTGATGCACAAACTGATCGGTCATCTGTGTATCTTTTTTCTTGAACGTATTCCTGTGTACACCGTTTGCGCACATGAGCAATCACCTTTTTTTTTTGTGTGTGTGTGTCCTCAAAAAATGCCATTGTATTGACAACGGTATCTCTTTTTCTTTCCTTTCCTTTTTTTTTTTTTTTTTTTTTGAGCGATCTTTGTGCTGATATTACCAGTATATAACACCTGTGAAACCAGGAACCAGCCTTTGGAGCAGTGCATTACGATAACACAGCTGCGTAGCCGAATAGATTATGTTCCTAGCTAAGAAGATGCCGGCCCGTTAGCGCCCATAATGTTTGCAGTTGGCACCATCCGACTCATGTCCATTCGCTCTCTGAAGTTTGGTAGGTAATATGAGTACCAAGAATAACACCTACTGTAGGATAGGTAACTGTAGTACCTTGGATGATGTAGTGACGTTGTATCTCAGGATAGCGAGTGAATAACCCGCTATCGGTTCAAAGGCCTAAGTTGCAGAGATGAGCACTGGGGTTAAGCGCCTCATGGTGTCTTCCTCCCCCCCTCCCCACCTTAGAAAACCATCTCTTGATTCCATGAGTCTTATTTTCGTGAGGTTGAAAGGGTTTCCACCACCATGATCTTAGCTATTTATTTGCTTTATTACACACAAATATTCTTTTGTATGTTAAAGAAGACCGAAATAGCCTAATTCACATACCTGTATACAGCATAACATCGAAAAGAATAGCAACGTGCCCTGTCCAGAAATAAACAGGTAAGGAAGAGGTGCTAGAGAACCTCTTAGTCTACGAGAGTACAACCCATTAGGAAGCCATACCAAGACTAGTATTTTACCTTTATTCGAAGGGAAATCGGGCATAGAGCCAGACGAAGTTTAACCACCCGCAGCCCAAGGACGCCCTTTTTTCCTCATTCAGATTAACACCAGATAATTATTATTATTATTATTATTATTATTATTATTATCATTATCATTATTGCTTTTAGTACCGGTATCATTATTGACAACCTCCGATCATCTGCCTCTTGAAATTAAGATCTGGTTTTGCGGGAAGACCATGAAACATAGCAGCTTCTTCACTTTCCCTTCCTTATCCTTCGTGGTAAACTTATCCTTCGTGGTAAAGCAAATCTTAGTTAGGACAGGAGGGTGACCGCAAGTTGTTTCTGCGTCGCGATGTGAACTTAAACGGACTGCACATTATCTCTTGCTGCATAATTATAGTCTGGGGAGATAAACGCAAATTATTTTAAAGTCGTATATGAATTTTACGAGCCCCCCCCCCTCTCTCTCTCTCTCTCTCTCTCTCTCAACACGTCCATGGTTGTCGCTGCATCAGGTTGCTCCCCCTCGGTAACAGAAGGCTAGAAAAAAAAAAAAAAAAAAAAGAAGAAGGGAAGAATGGGAAAAAAAGATATGGTATTTCAGAAGGGGCCGTTAAAACCGAGAGGTGTTTTCATTTTTTCCTTCCCCTCATTGCTTCTGCAGCACTTCCCTGCCTTACTCTTCGTTCCTTCTCCTCGTCCTCGTCCTCGTCTATAGTTCTTTCACTATAAATTTTGCGAGAGGGTCAACAAAGTCAATAAATATTTTCATGTTTTCCTTTCTCTTCCTCGCCCCTGCTGCACTCCTCCTCCACTTCCTCCTCCTCCTCTTCCTCCACCTCCACTTCCACCTCTTCCTTCTCTACCCCTTTCTCCTCCTCTTTCTCTTCCTCTCCCTCCTTCTCCTCATCCTCATCCTCCTCGTTTATATTTCGTCCGCCTTAACTTGACGAGTAAAAAAGGAAGAAAGATATAGTATTTCAGAGAGGGCCGATAAGATCTAGAGGTTTTCATTTTTTTTTTTTTTCCTTTTTCTTCACCACTTCTGGTGCACATCCTCTCCCTCCTCTTCGTTTATACTTGTCCACCTGTGACGTAGCTCAGTGATAGCATAATTCATCCATAGTTTGCTCACCTTAGCTTGGCCGAGTTTTTCGTCTTTTTGTTGTTTATTTCACGTAGTTAGAGCAGAATATGAAATACTGAGGCTCGACATCATTTTCATTGCACTTTTCGTGACTAGCACCACGTTCTAGTGTTAATCAGTTATTGTAATTCAGTTGGAGAATAAGCTACGTGTCATCATCTTTTCCATTGCACTTCTTCGTGACTAACACAACACTGTAGTTTTAGTCTTTTGTTACAGCCTGGTATTCAAGACAGAGGGATGAAAATCTGAGGTCAAATTAAAGTATCCAAAATCAACGTGTTCCGTTATCCAGTTACCTCCGGCTCCCACCACCACCCCCATTATGCCTGCATCTGGTATTGCCGCGCCAGTGTCATGCCCCTCATGCCTCCTAATCCCCTCCCTTCCTTCCAGCTACCCTCTCTCTGTCTAACTCTTGCCCCTCCTTGCCTCCCTTCTGCATCTTCCCTCACCTCCCCCTAACCCCTTCATCTCTCCCTTCTGCCCCTTCCTGCCTCCCTCTTGCACCCTTCCGTCCTTCCTCTTACCCTCTCCCTTCCTTCCTCTTGCCTCTCCATCCTCTCCCTGCATCCTCCCCTCCTCTATCCCCTGCATGCCTTCGTCTAAGTGAGGTTGAGGTCGTAGGGATTTCCCTTCACAGATCTTAAATCCAAAGTGAGTATCTGGCTTAATGACCCATGTGCAGTCGATACCTATATTCATCCCATTCCCTTCCTCTCTCCTCCTTCCATTCCATCCCTTCTTGCTCCATCTTCCTCTCTCTGCCCCTGTCTCCAATCACTCCCTACCTTCATTCTTCCATTCCCTTCCTCCCTTTCCCCCCTCATTGCCTTCATTTCCCTCCTTGCTTCCCTTCCTTACTCCCTCCTTCCCCCCAGTGTCCTCTTCCTCCCTCCTACCCTCCTGACCGCCCTTGCAAATCCCCTACCCTCCATCCTGCCCTTCCTTATGTGGCCTGCCTCTCCGTGCATCCTGCCCCCCCCCCTTCCTCCACCTCTTCCTCCTTTCCCCCTTCCTCCTCTTCTTCATTTCTCCCTCCCTTCCTTCCTTCAGGGTCCCCTCAGCCCCTCGTATTTTTTTCCTCCCTTCACATTTCCTTCTACCGCCACCCTTATTCCTGATTTTTCCATCTCTTCTCTTACAGTTTTTTTTTCCTTTTTTTTTTTCTCCGTTCCACTCTCCCTCTTCTCTTCCCATCTCTCTCTCTCTCTCTCTCTTTCAAAAATTTCCCCCTCTTTTTCTCTCTTTCACATTTGTTAATATCGTAACCCCTACTCCTTTTTCCCTCTTTTACTGCTCCTCCATTTTTGTGCACTTCTCTTCTTCATTCCTTACAAATGTCTTTCCTTTTTCAACAGCACTCCTTTCTCTCTTTTCTCGCCTTCACATTTCTGTTTGCCACCACCTCTTTCCCTGACTTTTTCGTCTCTCTCATATCTTTTTTCCGCTTCCCTTCCCACCTCTGTCTGTTTGTCTGTCTGTCTGTCTGTCTGTCTGTCTGTCTCTCTCTCTCTCTCTCTCTCTCTCTCTCTCTCTCTCTCTCTCTCTCTCTCTCTCTCTCTCTCAGCGGTTTCTCCTCTTTCACATTTCTTAATACCTGCGTCCGTATTTCTTGTGTTTCCGCCTCTCTTTACTTTTCACCGTCTCGTACTTTCTCTATTATTTTTTTCTCGTGTACCTCTTTTTCCCAGCTTTCCTTTCCCTGTCACTTTTCCCTCCTTAAAGTATCTGCCATCTCACTTATTCATGACTTAGTCCCCCCTTTTTAATCTCATTTTTTCACATTCGTAGACCCTTTTCATTAGTTTTTTCTGCGTTCCTTTCCCTAAACCCTTTCACATCATTTTTACATATCAGTATCTTTTAGTCCTTCCACCTCTCTCTCTCTCTCTCTCTCTCTCTCTCTCTCTCTCTCTCTCTCTCTCTCTCTCTCTCTCTCTCTCTCCGTGTGTGTGTGTGTGTGTGTGTGTGTGTGTGTGTGTGTGTTTCCCCTCCCATCTCATTCTCCCCTCCTTTCCCACTCATTTTTTCCCGTCATCTCTCCCCTCATCCCCTCTCCTCTCACATTCCCCCCCAGCCTGCTTCTCCCTCACCTCCCCTCGTCACCGCAAGACCTGCCTGCCCTGAGTTTGTAAATAGTGGTGGGAAAATAATGGCCGAGTTTCCCCTGGATGCCGCCACAATAGAAAATAAGGGATCAAGTGCTTAGAGTTACCATGCACCTCCTTCTAATTCAATTTTAAACTTAATTAACGAGATTCCCTGCTTTTTTTAATTTATAACATTTCGCCACGTTAGTTTGAAGTACATATTCTAATTAGTGTGTTAGAGTTTTGTATGTATTTATGTGGTTTCTGGTGTTAAGGAAAAATGTCAGAGGTCGTCGATGTCATGATTCGATGAAGCCGCGTCCCTGTCCAACGGAGACAAAGTGGCTAATCTTTGTTTACTCCATGAAGAGGAAAGTGGAAGTGGGAATAAGGGGGAAGAGAAGAGGGGAAGGGGGGAAGGATAGTAGGATAGTAGGGGTATGAGACGAAGTTGAGAAGTGAATGTACAGAATAGAATGAGGGAAAACTGTTGGTCATGGTGGAATGAGTTTATACAGTAATGATATGGAAACTATTTAATTAGTTGGATATCTTCTGGTTGAGTAAAGTCGTCTCGTCAGAGTAAAGTACTACTGCATCCATATACCAGGCGAAGTGGTTAACCAAGGCAATAAAGCTGAAATGCAATAAAGACTGTATAAAATTTATATACCACGACAAAATGGGAAGAAAATAGAAGAAACCTCGAGAAATACGTACAATAAGAGAGTTGGAAAACGCATAATCATAATAATAATAACAATAATAATAATAATAATAATAATGATGATGATGATGATGATGATACTGTAATAGCCAAGGCAAGGAGATTGGGAAGAAATGGAGAAAATGTGAGCTTGGAGAAAAGTGAATGGGAACTGGAGGTTACGATTGACAAAATAACAAGGACGGGTGTGAAACGGCAGGAATATGGGGAAGAGAGAAATATAAATTGAAAAGAACACTGAACAAGAAAAAAAAAAAAAAAAGAAGACAGTTGACAAGGAAGTATGGGAAAGGGTACGAAAATGAAGAAGTACAGAAATATCAACAAATGAAAGAATGAAAAAAGAAAGATGAACGGAGGAGATGAAAGAACAAAGGTGCAAAAGAAAAAAGAAAAAATGAAACGAAGGAGGATGAGAAAGCGAAGGAAAACAAAAGGAGGAAGAAATATAAACAAATAGAAAATGCATAAAAAATGAATGTGAAGATGAAAGAACGAAAAAATATAACAGAAGGAAGATATGTAGACAAACAGCAGATAAGACAGAAAAATGAACAAGGGAATGTGAGAAAGGATATAAGCAAAAGAGGGAAGACAACAGTGAATAATGCAGAATGAAAGAGGGAAGAAATAAAACAGGAGGAAGAGAAATAAGCAAAAGAGAAAGAGGACAATATTGAACATGGAAAAATGAGATAGGAAGAATTAATGAGAGTAAAGAAATGGAATAATGAGGAAAAATAGGGAAGTGAATAAAGAGAACAGGAAAGGGGATATAAAAAGGCAAGAGATACAGTTTAAACAGAAAAGACATTCGAAAACAAATAGCAAGGAAGAGAGACAACAGTGAAAAGAGAAGTCTAATATTGAAAATAAGGAGAACAAAGAGAACAAGAATATGAATGAGGAATGAATATAATCAGGAAAGACAGAAAACGACACTGAGCAAAGTAGGAAAATGGCGAAAAGGGAAGAAGAATAACAATAAACAGCGATCAGGCGAGAAGGGGAACAAAGGGAGAGAGAGAACAGAAAAGATGGTAGAAATATTAACAGAAAAGACAGATGGCAACAATAAGCAAGGGACAAGGAAAACACCGAAAAATGAAGAAGCATAATAATGAAAAATGAGCAAGACAGAAGCAAGGGAAAGAGAACAGAAAAGAGGGAAAGGAAGTATGACCGCGATGAGCACGAAAAAGAATAGTGAAAATGGAAGAATCACCACAATGGAAAATGAATAAGAGAGACTGAGAACAAAGGTGATGTAACAAGTGTGGAGGGAGTGGGGTGGGGTAGTGGGGAAGGGAAGAGGAGGGTAGGGTGGGGGTGAGGGAAGGAAAGAGCAGCTGCCGCCCAGACACCTGACGATTGGAGGGAGGGGAGGAGAGAAAGGGGAGAGAATAAGAGAGGCGGTGAAAGATGAGGGGGGAAGAAAAATGGAAGATGGAAGGGGGATGAGAGAGAGGGGAAGACAAAGGAGACTGGAGGAGGTAGTGGGAGAGGGAGAGAGAAGGAAGATGGAAAAAGAATGTGGAAGAGGAGAAGAGAAGGGATTGGAGGAGGAGGGAGAAAATAGAAATGATGAGAGGAAGTGGGAGAGTGGGAATGGAGGAAGACAGTGGAGATGGGGAGAGAATTTGTAAGAAGGGGAGAGAAGGGAGATGGAGAGAGGATTTAGGAGAGGGAGAGAGAAGGGAGATGGACTAGAATGAAATATGAAGTGAGAAGGAAAGAGAAATAAGAGTACAAAGGAAAGCAAACAGCAACACACGTATTGGTCCTTTTGAGGCTGTTTCTTATATGATAGGTTATAATTAGCGTAACTATATGGGTTAAAGACAAGAATAGGAAAGCATAAAGGAAAGCAGGCAGCAGCAGGCGTATGGGATCTTTTGAGTCTTTGTTACAGAGGAGAACATAAGTGGGATCTGTTCCAAGAGTCGAAATGCAAGATTAAGAGAAACAGAGAAGAGAAATAAACATGGAAAGAAGTAGAGGAAGGGAGGAAAGAAGCGGTACATATGGATACCTTAGGAAATAAAGGAAAAAACACGAGTACATCCAAAGAGAGAGGGGGGGGGAATGGAGTTTTTTTTTCAAAATTCCTGTTCCTTTCGTTATCGTTACAGTATTTTTTCCTCTTTCCTCTCTCATGTTTTTATCTTTACTCTCATCTCACGTTTTCCATCTCTCTCTCTCTCTCTCTCTCTCTCTCTCTCTCTCTCTCTCTCTCTCTCTCTCTCTCTCTCTCTCTCTCTCTCTCTCTCTCCTTCCTCCTTTTCACTAAATCTCTTGCACCCCCTTCAAGTTGTCTCCCTCCTGTTTCCTTTCAGCCCCTTCTTTTCCTTTCCCTTTCTCCTGCTGTCATTACTCTTCTCTGTCTTTTAATCATCTCCTTTTCTTTCCCATTCCTTGATAATGCAACCTTTTCTCTCCCTCCATTTCTTCCCCTCCATCTTCTCTACTCACTTTCCAGCTCTCTTCCTCTCAGTTTCCTCCCTGACCGTTTCCTTTTTATTTTATTCTTTCATTTCTTCCCTTTTCCTTCATTTCCCTCTCTCTACCCTCCCCTGATATTTTCTTCTCCCTCTCCCTATTTTCATCCTGTCCATCATCTCTCTCTTCCTCCCTCCCTTTTAAGTTTTCTCTTTTCCATATCCTTTCAGATCCTTCTTGGTCTTTTTAATCTCAGTCTTTCATCTCTATCTCTTCTCCTCCCTCCCCCCCTTTCCCCTCTCTTCCTTCACCGTTACATTTCACTCTTTGTATTTGTCCCCTCCATCCCCGCTCTCTTCCCTCCTTCTCTTCAGTTCTCTCCTTCACATTTCCTCTCATATTCAACTTCGTCCTTTTCATCTCTTCCCACGCTCTTTCTTTTCTCCCTTTCTCCCTGCCATTTGCCTCCCTTCTTCCCTCTCTCCTCCCTCCCTGTCGCTGTGTCGTCCTCTGGTTACCTCCTGTCAAGCTTGCCTAATAGACTTTAAATCCCTCCGTCTCCTCTCCTCTTACCCCTCCATTAACTCTGTCCTCTCCTTCTCTCGCCTTCTCTTTCACAGCCTTACTCTAATTCCTCCCCCTCCCCCTTCCCCCCTTCTGTGTGTGTGTGTGTGTGTGTGTGTGTGTGTGTGTGTGTGTGTGTGTGTATAAAGAGAGAGAGAGAGAGAGAGAGAGAATTAGGTTACAGAACGCATGCGGTATATGCTTGTGTGTGATTCACCGGGTAATTCACTGAGGCGGTCAGGATCACGTGATGGTTGTGATCATCAGCATTTCTCCCTCCCGGAAGTGAGCTGAGAGCTTATATAGTCCGATCTAAGGGCAAAGCCTTGACCTTCACACACGCACACACCCATCCTCTTGCTCAAGGAGGACAGTGACCACCCGCTTCGTCAATGAAACTTTTTCGCATCCCAAGCAAGGCGCGAACCCCCCGTCTTGGCGAGGGCGTTACACTGAGCCGGCGAGCGGTGTGTGTGTGTGTGTGTGTGTGTGTGTGTGTGTGTGTGTGTGTGTGTGTGTGTGTGTGTGTGTGTGTGTGTGTGTGTGTGTGTGTGTGTGTGTGTGTTCTTAACTGTGTGTAAGTGTGTATTCGTATATATCACTCATCAATCATTACAAAAAGGAAAGAAATTGACTTCTGTCTTCATCATCATAGCCTAACTTTCAGCTTTACGGAACCCATCTCTCTGTTCCTTGTAAATGCGCCTAAACTACTGTAGGTCAAGCTAAAGCTGTAAAGGGTTAAGTGTTTCATCATCTTCATAAGCATCACCGCAACTATTACCTCTAGCACTTTCACCACAGGCTTCCTATTCCAGGTATCTGCTTGAGCACCACAACTACTTATTAACAACTGTTTTCCCTGCCATGAGTATAGCCCGGCAAAAGAAGTGTCGTTTTATAATTGTGATAATTGTGATGGAATTCGAAATAAAAGTTGTTTGTCAGGATATTTCTGTTTATGGTTATATACTCGTGTTAGAAACAATACCTAGCTCACACGGTACACTATCACATTAATCAGTTAATATAAGCAGTACATACCGAAGTACAATATACAAGTGTCATTTTAAAATTCACTCTTCTCTGCCTTATAACTTTATGCTCAAGTGCCTTTTTTTTTTTCTTTCGGTAAATTGTACACCCCACTATGTCCACCAGCCTCCATAGAGCCATAACTACCCTTAGGACAGTTACCTTACTACATCCAGCACCACTTAAACCATGGCCTCTGGTAGCACTCCAATTACCACAACAATAAACCTCCTGACTAGAGCCATTACCACTAAGTTACTGCCACTGTTACCACAATTACCACAATAATTACCGCTACTGTCACAGCTACTGCCACTACAATTACCACTATTATCAAATTAGCACTGAAACTATGTTTTCCTGTCTTTGTCTTCGACTTATAGACTAGTTACCTTGGTTATAGCCTACCATACAACAAACGGTCTCGAAAATACCAGTAGGTCTGTTGCTGTTTGGTTTCTTTTGTACTCCTTTGTACCACTGCTGCTGCTACTACTACTACTACTACTAATAATAATAATAATTATCATCATCATCATCATCAATAATAATAATCATCATCATCAGCATCATCATCATCATCATCATCATCATCATAATCATGACCCTCTCTTTCCTAATGCTGGAGAGAGAATATTAATAAACAATATCGTCAGCATGCTAAAATTTCATAAAATACCGAATTATTGCAGCGTCTGCCTCTGGTACTGGAAGTTAGCCAAATTATTATCGAAAATCACAGCTAATTATGTCTCTGAAGATATAATGATAGCTATATCATTTAATCACAGTAAGAAAGTCCATCACAGTAATTTGCAAGACTCACAGTTATCATTAGTACATCTGTTAGTAACTGATCTGTTCTCTTAACATTATTATAAGAGCAAGATTTGAACGTGGCTTGAATATTGGTAACGTGACTTTGATTCGAGGTTAATTTTTGTCACTTCAGTGTCCCCCACCACAACACTGAGGTATATACTAACCACATCATCCCATCACCCTCATATTCACATCATTCCCACCACCACCACCATAGCCACCCACACTCTTACCACCACTACTACACCACACTCCTACCACAACCACACGACATCACTATCATCGCCACACCCACTTCCACATCCACATCCCTCCCATCCTCATTTTCACAGCATTTCGGCAGCACCACACCACAGTCATCATCATAATGTCATCACAGCCACCACCATTACAGCCACACCACCACTAAACCACACCACGTTTACTACTATAACCACCATCATTACCGCATCACTCTCACCCTCGTATCCACACCACTCTCACTACAACTGAATCACATAATTCGCACTGCCACAACCACCACAATAACCACATCAGTCCACCCCTCATATCCACCCCACCAGGACATCCACCGAGCACAATGAGAAGGAAGGAGCAAAGCAGAGCCTCCGTGTTTACTGAGCACTTTCCCTCCGTGTGTGCAGTAACCTGACATCCCTGGGAGGACCCGGCAGGTGTGACGTGTTCGCCTTCATTCTCAACCCCCCCCCCCCCGCCCCCACACTTCCCTTCCCTATACCTTCTTTCCCATCCCACATCTTCCTTTTCCGTACCATCGTTTCCACCCACCCGCACCTCCCCTTCGATACCTCCCCACACTGCCATACTATACCTCCCCACACTCGAAACCCCCGAAGAACATTTTTCGTTACTACATCCTGAACAGTTCATTGTTTCACACCGTAATTCTCAAGAGAAAATAATTTCATCATCATCATCATCATCATCATCCCAATTGTTCACATAAGATAGGTCCAGTTCTGAGGAAAGTTTGATGATGCCCCTGAAAACAGAGTCATGAGGGGAAGGAAAAACTTGATACTGAATAATTTTCATTCCCGATTCACTTCTTTCCTGTGCCGTAGAGGTTTTTAGATGGTTTTATGCAATATATATATATATATATATATATATATATATATATATATATATATATATATATATATATATATATATACAGAGAGAGAGAGAGAGCATAACTTGATTAGGTAAGTCTAGAGCTAGCGTTGTAGCTTTACTAATATAGGCTACATGTACTACATTCATTACCTTCTTCCAGTTCACGCAATCATTAATTTACCCAGAATACACCGGGTGGGTTGCACAGCTGAACAAAGAGCCATTACAGCTTTCGTATTAGGTCTTTGGTTCTCTTTCCGATGTTTATTTACTTATTATTTTTTACAAAATGATATGATGTTAGAAACATGCTGTATGCATCTATGCAAGTAAAATTCTGATATACACTGGTTACCAAACACGTAATCAAATTATCGGTTAGCTATCTGTAAATGGTTTTTAGATGAAATCCAAAGAGGACAAAGTAAAAAAAAAAAAAAATCCACTAAACTACATTCCACTGGTTCTGCTTGCTTACACTATTCAACACACACACACACACACACACACACACACACACCATTACATCATGACAAAAGCGTGGGAGAGAAGGGACCAGATTGTGAGGGTAAGACACAGGAACAGGTGGGCTAATGATGGCATGGGAGAGTAATGACGCCACCCACCTGTCCCCTACCTGCTGAGAGAGAGAGAGAGAGAGAGAGAGAGAGAGAGAGAGAGAGAAAGAGAAAGAGAGAGAGAAAGAGAAAGAGAGAGAGAGGCTGTTTACTAGAGGATTGCGGTTATTGCACTGATAAGAGGATAAGGTTGGAGATTACTCAGATAACACAACTGATCAGAGAGAGAGAGAGTCATGGGAGGAAGGAGGGGGGAAGGGGTATGAGCGGAAGTTATCTCGCCTTATAGTGTATCATTAAGGGAAAAGCCTTGATGCCCTCCCCGTCAGCCAGCCGTCATCTTTAGCTGTCCAGTAGCCGCCAGGTTCACCCACGTCCCTCGATTTAACCCATTCATTCCAGTGACGCCCTTGTTTAATACTTGAAACCCCATATGATTCTCTTCAGCTTAGAGGCAACTTTTCGAGTAGGAGAGGTTGGATACAGCCATAGTCAACTTAGCTATCTCATCACTTCATAAATTTCTCCATTGATATCTCATTCCCAAGGACGTTTTTTTTTTTTTTTTTTTTTTACACTGGCTCATACCATATACTGAAGCAAACCCCAGTCAGTCATACACTTTCACCGTATATCTTACCTCAGCTTTCTCTCTACCCAACAAATGTCATCCCGATGCTTCGTATTCTCCTTGGCTAAAGGATTTTCACAACACCTTTTTGCCTTAAGCTTTTCAGCGATGCAGTGTACCTGTTTCACCATATTATCCTCTTGTTACTGATGTGAAGAACGTCAGTATTTCACAGTGGTAAGAAGCATACAAGAGAATATAAAGACGTAAAATGCAAAATAAAATAACTGAGGATTACGTGCTACGAAGTCTCGTATCCCACCAAAGCTAATCTCTATATCTCCGGTCACATATTATGCATTCAAATGTCGCCCCTATAGCCACCCATAATTTATCTTCCACTCAGGCCAGGACCCATTGTTTCCAGGGGCTAAATTCCAGTAGCCTTCCGTTCCTGCCTCAGTAATCCAGGCCTTCTGAAGATAATGCCCTTAGTGATTTATCGTGTCTCCTGGCCAACCAAAAGTATTTTCCATAACGCCTTCATCATTCAGTCTTCAGTCTTCTGCTTTCAGCCTTCTGTTCTTGGTTCATTATATTCAAGGCTGGCGAAGATAATGTCCTTATTGAATATCGTGTCAGCTATGTTACCACCTTTAATCGTGTCGGCTGTGTGGCCACCTTTATTTTCCGTCACTCCTTCAGTTTTCGATCTTCAGTCTTCAGAGTTCCTTGCTCAGTGATTCAAGGGTGGTGATGATAATGCAATTATTGTTTTATCGTGTGAGCTGAACACCCACCAGTCTTTTTCATTAACACCTTCAGCCTAAGGTCGCAATCTTTTTTCTGTTCTTGCTACCATTCGATAACTTCATTTACACTAGAGAGACGTCTTTGAGTGAAGGGGTTAGTGATGGCTATATCAAACCGCTCCCAGTCGAAATCTAACCTGAAGTGAGCAAAATCGTCAGGAGGTAACAAGAACTGATAAAAAATGCGTCATCGGATCGGAGAAGAAAGCGCCTTCAACTCGAGAAAATCTTTTATATATTCTCACTTCCTTCAGACAAGATTGTTAAACTCTGGAATGCCCGATTGTAGTGACGGGGCGTGAAATAGAACCGGATATCCGTTAACCTCTTCACAACCTGATTTCCCTCGTAAGCTAAATAAAATCGTCTAATGGAAACAACAATAAAATAAATAAATACAATCTGGAAGTGGAGGGATTAACACCATCTCTCTCTCTCTCTCTCTCTCTCTCTCTCTCTCTCTCTCTCTTTTTCTCAGCCCTTACCCATAATTCTCTCTCTCAGCCCTTACGCATAACATATAGCCTTGTCACTAACTATTCCAGCACCACACAGTCCTTACCATCCCTTATATCACTCATCATAACCCATGAGCCCATTTTCCGTAACCACCCCCTCTCCCCTGTTAAGTAGCCGCTTCCCTCACCCCTCTACTGTACAGCCCTCTCCCTACACCCTTCTGTTCACTAGCTCCCTCCCCTCATTCCTTTGATAAATATCCATCTCGTCTCACCGTTCTTAATGTCATATTCCAGCTAGTTGTTTTCTGTGCTCAGTAACCTTCTCTCGCCACAAGTCGTTTCCCACAACCTTCTACTGAAGACATAGACTTTTCCCCCTCACGCCTCATCCCAGCAGCCCATTGCCCTCACTTCAGTTGCCTCCTACCCTTATCCCATCAGCCCTCTTCCGTCAGCCCTCTGTTCATTCTCTTGGCCCCACAACCCGGCGGGGAGCTTCTTACAGCAGGTGGGCGGCACACCTGTACAAGCAGCCTTCCCTTCCTCGCTCCCTCCCTTTCTCCTTTATTCCTTCTCTTCATTCCTCTCTCCCTCCTTTCTTTGATTCTTCCTCCTTCCATCTCTCCCTCCTTTTCTCTCTCTCCCTTCTTCCCTCCCTCCCTCCCTCCTTCCTTCTTTCCTTTCCTGTCACTCCTTTTTTCCATCCCTTCTCTTTCTCCCCAGCTGGTGTTTAAGAGGAAATTTGAATACCACCATGAAACAGTACCGTAATATAAAATAGTATCAGAATGATGCACTTACTTCCCACTGATGTTCCCAGCTGCTGAAGGGGGCTCCTGTAACTGAAATGAGGAGTGCAAGGCGTGCAAAATATACTCTCCACAGAATGACGCAAAATAAAACGATAGAAATTAAAACTAATCCTTCTTCTCTCTCTCCTTTCTTCTCTCCTCTCCTCCCGCCCGCCCTTTCTCCCATTCATGCCCTCTCTCACTCCCTCCTTGTCTGTTTCCCTCTCTTCTTCCCTCTCTCTCTCCTTCCCACCTGCTTCCCTCCCTCATTATCTACCTTCGTCTCTCCGTCTTCAAGGGTAAGGAGGGAGGTGGTGGCCGGGTGCAGCTGTCATGGATTGCGGGACTATTCATTTTTATCGTATTCTTTCCTTCATTTTCACTTTTCGCTGTTGTTGTTGTTGTAGTTGTTGTTGTTGATGGCGGTGGCGGTGGTGCTGGTGGTGGTGGTGATGGTGATGGCGTTTCTTTATTTTTTGCTGGTGGCGATAGCGTCTGTTGTTGTTATTAGTGTTATTGTTATTGTTGTTGTTGTTGTGGTGGTGGTGGTGGTGCATCCTTCAAGTAGTGCAGGACTGCTTGGTTTTCTAATATTACCGTATTCTTTTTTGTTATTTTACAATGGTTTTGTTGCCGCTGCTGTTTTTGTTGTTGTTTTGGAGCTGTTAAGGGATACGAAACTAGTTTTTCTTATATTATTGTTTTTTTCTTTGTTTACACTGTTTTTATTCATGGTGAGACTGTAGAGGGACGCTTTCACGTTGTGGCACTGATATAACCGGACGGTTTCGTCACCCCCGAAAGGAGGACGGTGGTCTGCAGGAAAAGGGCAGCTTCAGTTTGCAGACCACTGGGTTCACGTTTCAGATGAACATGAGGCTACAACTATTACTACCACTAGTTGTTCATGGTGGCGTTTATTGTTATTTATTAGTGTTGTTCTTTTTGTTGATACTGTTGTTTGTGTAATACTACTGCCATCAGGGAATACGTGGCTACTCATTATTCTAAATTTGTTTTATTAGTCGGTTTGGAACTATAGGTTTGCGCCGTTCAGCCAGACCGTCTGCAATTTCGTGTCCGCTCTGTAACTTCCACAGCCTGGACAGATTTTGATATAACTTCACACAATTGTTCCCCATACCATGACGGTGTGTCGCGCGGAACAACCATCCATCTACTCCAAAGTCAGTTACAGTACATATGTATGGTTATCACCCGGTAGGGGACTTTGTATTGCATGGCAGTACTGAATGCACTTGTTCTTTATTATGCTACACTGCATTGTTTTTGTTTTTGTCTTTGTGTTCCCTTCTTAACACCCAAAAGCTTCATTAACATCTTCCACTCACAATTTCCTATGTTGAATAAAATCGACTGGAGGTAACAAGAAAAAGAGGAAGACATAATCGTACTGAAATGGTTAAAATAAAGGAGACATCACAGTTTAAATGTTTATTATTATTTATTCCATCTGTTTGTTTTGAGTATTTTTGTGATTCCTGTTTATTAATGACAGTTTTCTTTTTTTTTTTTTTAGTCCTGCCGTTTCAGGTAAATTGTTTTGTTAATTGTTTTACAGATTTTTTTATTATTATTATATCACCTGCATTTTTATCATTCCTCTTAATATTGTAGATTTCATGACTTGGGAGTTTTTAAATACAACTAATTAAAACTGGTAAGGCTGTGATTTAGTCATGCCACAGTAATAAATAATCTCTCTCTCTCTCTCTCTCTCTCTCTCTCTCTCCTTTAAGCCTTTGAGGACTTTTTTATAATTAATAATTGACTGATTGATTAATGGCCACACATACATCAAGCCTTTCTGACTTTTCCTCCCAGTATTTTTTTGCTTTCCCATTTTTTTTTCCTCCTTCCACTTCCCTCTCCTCCCGTCTGTGACATGTACACACACTTACCCATCAAGCGCACACACACACACACACACACACACACACACACACACACACACACACACACACACACACACACACACACACATTCGCAAAAAAAAAAAAGTCACAGGCGCTGATTCGAATCCATTACCGTTCTCAATACATTCCAGGTGACGTATTCAGAGTTATCTGCTGGATCCATCTCTCTCTCTCTCTCTCTCTCTCTCTCTCTCTCTCTCTCTCTCTCTATATATATATATATATATATATATATATATATATATATATATATATATATTCATCATCATCATCATCATCATCCAGAAACAGAAAATGCAGGATAAAATAAGAGAACTATCATGACAGTGTCTTAGTAAAATGAGCCACACTTACTGTACACTTCAGGGGGTCTTACATCAAATCTTGCTGAAAATTACTGTCAGAAATGTTATATCCTTCAAATCAATCGCATGTTTTCAGGGGAAATTATATATGTGAAATACGTTCGGAGTTGGCAGCATATCGATTTCGTCTTGATGCGGAAGAATAAATAAACATATACAATAAATATGAAAAAAAGTCCATGATTATTTTAAGCCCTTCAGTACGAGAACGACGTTTTATTTCTGTTCCTGCTAGTTCCAGTCCATTATCATACAGCTTAGAGGAGACCTGTCATAGTCAAAGGGTTAGCAATTATTCCCATTAGCCCCTTTGCTGTCAAAGGTCTCGTTAAACCGAATAAAACCTTCTAGCAAAAGCAACCTAATTAGTTTCAAGGAAAAAGAGTCTCTCTGAGGAAAAGAAAAGACATGCCAATAAACTGCACGAGTCATTTAAATTGGCAATCAGTTTTTACTAAGCTTCAGTCTTATGATTATCCCACCCTTCACTGGAATACGACTAGCAAGTCCATGATACATTCAGGCTTCCCTTTCGTAATACTTCATCGATAAACGGTTCCCGTGATAATAACTCCTCGATCATCTTGTAAGCCAATGGTCCCGAATCCCTTTCACTATAATGGGCAAAACTCGGTACCAGAACCTTTGATCCTTTTTGCCCGTCGCCATTCATACCCCTTCGATCCCTCCTGCCTCTATAATACCTCGATGAACTAACAAGGCACATAAGCTACGACCCACCGCCCTCCACTAAGTCACTCTTCTCTTTCTTTTGTCACAGTTTTAACGACTACGTAACATTCTCTCCCACCGTAAATAGATTAGTTGGTGAGTCAGCTAATTTTTTTTCCCCCTTTTTTGCGAGGTAAGTTCACGGCTACGAGATTATACGGTCATGTTTTAGTTCTCTCCCTCCCCTGACCGCTCTGCTCCTGCGCTTGGTCAGTCGAGGGACGGGGTGCATTGTGGATAAAAGTTGTTTGTGCACACTTCCCGTTTTGGCGAGGCTTGGAACCACACAGTTTGACTATTGTGCTGAGTGTTTCCAAGTGCACATCCGCGTCATATATGTACACACACACACACACACACACACACACACACACACACACATATATATATATATATATATATATATATATATATATATATATATATATATATATCATCATCATCATCATCATCCAATCCTACGTTGCCCAATGAGGAGCGTAGGAACCCGGGGCTAGGCAGTTGGTCCTGACATTTAAGATGAGAGTGACCCACCTCACTCATCCCTGAATGGCATTATGTGAGCAATAAACCCCAACCACCCCTTGAATATAAACCTTCACCGGCTCAGTCCGATTGGAACACAATAATTACCCACTAAACCACCAGGCGCCAAAATTTGGTTACATGGTTACCACCCAGCGTAGTAAATAATTTCTTGGTGTACAGGAAACCATTTGGCTTGTCACTCAGTGTAGAGTCACCCATAGGCAGAAGGAAGAGGAAAGAATGAAGGAATGAAAGACAGAAGAGGGAGTGTAAAGTCACCCGTAGGCAGAAGGATGAGGAAAGAATGAAGGAAAGAAATAGAAGATGGAAGGAAAGAAGGATGGAGGCGAAGACAGGGCAGACACCCGAGAGCAGCACTGCATTGAGTGGATGGTGAGCGCCCCCACCTTATAGAGAGAGAGAGAGAGAGAGAGAGAGAGAGAGAGAGATAGTGTGTGTGTGTGTGTGTGTGTGTGTGTGTGTGTGTGTGTGTGTGTGTGTGTGTGTGTGTGTTACATTATCCTTCAAATTTGGAAGTCATCATATGGTATTTGCCAATGCGGTGGAGCCATTATTTCGAAATCGAAATGTAAGCTCCACTTCAAGCCTTGAGACATGAATGATGTGTAAATAATTGTGTGACTCATTGGCTTTAGCCTTTGTTTCTGGAGTCTTCCTTACCACACACTTTGTGGGAATCAGGACGGGGATGATGCAGGGCATCATCATTACATCTGAATCTCCTGCCTGTCAGAATTTCGAATATTCAGCATGAGCATGGCAATATGATTTTTTCCAATGCTGATTCTTTGTCAGATAAAATACGTTCATACGTGTTTAGGTTTGTCTGCAGTATAACAGAGTAATTTTACAGCCTTAGTTTAGCTGATAATTCACACTCTTCTCGAGAAAAATGAGTTGGCTACTCTATAGTTGCAGTGTAAGGTAGATGATATGGGTAGGGTATGCAGCACAACAAGCTGTCTTTACCTCCTCATCCACCGTGTCGGCACGTAGTCTACTCGCCCCACCATGCCTTCCCTCACCACACGCACACACACACACACACACACACACACACACCACCTCTTTACCAGGCTTCACATGCCGGGGTTAGGAAGACATCATTCAAAGCTACTGTTAACCCTTTAGCTAGTGAGGATTTCCCACGGCTGAAGGAAATCATCTGGTGGTAGTTAGGATAAATACCTGGTCGTGTCCATATCAGTGAAAAAACTAATTAGTGTGACTAATTAGAGTGAATGAGCCTGGCAGCGTAAGATTAATTCCTTCAGTCGTGTGACGTCTTACTGAGCTCATTCTTGTTACCTCCAGGCGATTTTGTTAAGCTTTGAAGAGATCATTCGTAATGAAGAGATTAAAAACACTCTTCTTTTAGCTCATTCGGAACCTAACATCCCTCCTTTATATTTAAGAAAATCGTCTGGTAAATGCTAAAAAAAAAAAAAAAAAAGAGAATAAACACAGGACAGAAGGAGTTAAAGAGTTTCAAAATACGAGTATCTCATAAGGCTGGAAAGGATATTAAAATAAAGAGGATCTGTGGAGTTATCCTCTTCGGTATGATTTTATTTCTGCTGCCACCACACGATTTCATTCAGCGTAAGATGGAAATGTCGTAGTTAATGGGTTAACCACTGAGTTTTTTGTAATACGGTGAAAAGGTTACCAGCTGTATATCTCATTAACCTTTAATGCCATAAAACCGCAAAGCTGAATTATAATTGTCTTGATTCCACAGTGCCATGAATTGCTCAGGTAGAAGGATTACAAGTATAACACTTACTGAACATAATTTCAGTACTGCATTTTGTTTTAATTTACAGTGCCATGAACTGTTCAGGTGTAAGAATTATGCCCACATACTGGACACGATTTCAGGATGTGAGTATTATTACGGGTTGAGTATGTCGATCTTCAGAGTGTGAGTTCATTGCCGGCTTCTGCACACACCTGTGGAGGATAAGGTAACCTCTGATTATCTGCACACTTGTTGCTTCTGTCACTGATATGGGTTCAGATATTCCAAGGGCGGTATTCATGTGGAATCATACCCACATACAGTTCACAGCTTCAGTATGTGGCTATTAATCTTCCAGCTAAATTATATTGACCATAAAGTTGTGAGATTTATGTCAGCAGCAGCACACATGATATACCAAGGCAACCACTGATAATCTGAACACCTGTTGACTGTCTCAATGAACACATCCTTGGGTATTTTTTTCCAACCTACAAACTGTAGATGATTTGATTCAGCTGTTCAAGTGGAATTATAACCACATGTTGTGGTGGATTAATTTCAGTATGTTTTAATTCTGCAACTAATGAATATACTGAACGTAAGTTTGACTGATCCATGTCAGCATACCTGCAGCGCAAGATAACTCATTATTTGGGTAGCTGTTGCCTCTCTTGCTAATGTGGACGCCCTTGTGTACTTCGACCGATTAACATCAGATGATTTTGTTTGCAAGAGAGAACTCCAGGCTGTCAGAGGGTAAATAATGAGCGCGATGAACCCTTTGGCTCTTCAGTATCATACTTCAACTTTCCTACAAAATTTCCCTTCAGGCATTTCAGTCCTGCAAGGCACTGTTTCCCACTATTTTCCTGTACTACGTATTGCCAGTGGGTCGGAAGGTAGGGAGAGAGCCTTTAGTTGTGCTGTGTTTCTGCGGTTAGTGTATAATTCTTTCTTTTGGCATTAAAGCTTGGTCACATCATTATCTGTTTAAGTCTAAGTAACCAGCACCTTTTTCTTTCTCTTTTCTCTTTACATTATCATTATGCCTAGTCATCCTTCCCTTCTCGGTTTCTCTTCCCAGGATGCTTCCCTCCTCCCCTCTCCCCGGCTTCCTCCGCTGCTTACACCACCTCTCTCCTTTCTCACACCTCTTTCTCGCACGCTTCATCATGGTCCATTTAACTCTTTCTTTTTTGCTGCTGCCTTTCCCTTCTCCACTCCTCTTCCTCCTTCCCTGCACGCATTCCCAGTTTCTCTCACCATCATCATTCCTCTTCTTCACTTTCAGCTTTACTCTTTCGATCTTACTTTCATCTTTTTTTTCTCTCTCTCTTTTCGTCCCCCCTCCCCTTTCTTGCTTTCTCTTTCTTCACTCAGCATCCTACCTGTATGTACGAGTACTAGCCACCTCCACTGCCCTTCATCTTCACTTCTTTTCACTTTCATCTTTGTTCATCTACTTCGTTCCTTTTTTTCTGCTTCTCCCTTCATTCACCTACCGCTAGTTTCCTTCGCCTTCACCAATTCTCTCCTTCACTTTCATCTTTAGTCTGTTTTGTTATCTTTCTCCATTCCATTGTTTATTTTACCGTTGCCCCTTTCTTCTCCATTCCCTCCCTCCTTCCCTGGACGCACAAACCACCTCCAGTTTCCAGTATCTTTTTGCCCTCATGTTTTTTTTTTCTTCTTCTTATTTTCCATTTTTCTCGTCTCATCATTTTTGCTCCTCTCTTCATCTTTTTTCTCGTTCACCCGAAATTTATTCTCATTCACCCCTATTCTCTTCTTTCCATCGTCGCTTTCGTTCTCTTCTTTTGCCTTTCATTTCATCTACTCCTCCTCTCTTCGCTTTCTCGCGCTTACTCCCATATTTTATCTTGCTTTCACTTTTCTCTTTTCAGCTTTTCATCCTCTTCATCCGTTCACTTCTGTTCATTTTCTTATAGTCTTTTCACCACCTCTTACAGTCCCATTCCCTTTTTCCATCTTTTCCATCTCATTCTTCATCGTCTTTTTTTTCTCTTGTTTACTCAACTTTTTTTTTTTCATTTCTTATACTTTCACCTTTTCCTTCTCTCATTATCTTTCTTTTCATTTATTCTTTATCATCCTGTCCCACTCCTTTATTTTTATCTTTTATATTTTCTATCTCTTTTCTCTCTCACCTCACTCCTATCAGATTTCTTCTTGTCTTTCTGATACTGTCTACACTTATTGGCGGGCCAAAAGATTTTTGTACCAACTGGTGTTGCGTTTACGAACTGTCTTTCGAATCCTACTAGTAATTGCATTTTATTTCATAATCTATTTATCCTTTTTTAATTTATCTATTTTACATATAATTGCCACGGTACGTAGACTGCTTTGCCTGTAACTGAAAGTCTATAAGTCAGACCTTTTCCTCCTTAAATGATCTGGAATAAGGTAGCTTTGCCTCCAGCCCACCTATGCCCCTCTCTAAAACTGCTCGGTGTAATCAAAGTGTAGCCTTACTAAAGCTAAATTCTTACTGTAAATTGAGGGAACTAGCAAATCAGCTTTATAGGTAGCAGTGGAACTTTCATTGGCATTTTTTAAATCGTTGACTTCATAATTACGTAAAGAAATTAACGTCAAGAAAGGCGACTAAGCTCCTTCAAGTAGCAGGGAAAAAAATTACAAAAGACGTGACAGTAATGAAGAGGCTAAAACGATGACTTACACAGTACCCGGGGTGACCTTGGCTGTAGTGTACGACATTATCCTGAATCACGTCCTAATTATCCAGTTCGCCTCCTTTCTCCCATTTAGCTGGTGTAGGCCTATGTGTGCACCTCGCTCCTGCCCTTCTTCCCCTTATCTTACTTCCTTCACCCAACTCCTGCCTCCTGCTCCCTTCCCCCCCTCCCAATCCCTCCCTCTTGTCCACCCCCTCCTTATCCTACCCCAGCCCCTTCCCCCTCCCAGCCCCTCCCCCATGCCCACTCCACACCTTATCTTACCCCCAGACCTACCCCTTACCCAGCCCACCCTCCTGCCCACTCTTCTTTTATCATACCCCGGCCCCTCCCTCCTGCCCATTCCCCACCTTATCTTACCCATCCCCAGCCCATCCCCTACCCAACCCCTCTCTGCTGTCCACTCTCCACCTTATCTTACCCACCCCCAGTCCATCCCCTACCCAACCCCTCGCTCCCGCCCCCTCCCTCCGTTTTTTACATCCTACCCAACCCCTCTCCTTTTATCTATTTCCCCATACCGACCCCTCCTTCCTTTCCCCTTCCCCCATATAACCCCCAGCCGCTTCCCGCCCATCCATATTTCTTGGAGAATTGATCAGACTCCATTTTTTATCATTCGTTCTAGTTTCTTTTGAGGTATTCTTTTATCGTTTCTCTAAAGTTTTCTCTCTTGTTTTCTTTTCTCTTTCTTCTGTTTCTTTCCACTCTCACTTTCCCCGAAGAATGAGTTACGTCTTCATTTTATATTTATTTCGTTCTTATTTCTCTTTTCGTTACTTTTATATTGTTTCTCTGATGTCTTTTCTGCCTTTTCCTCTCTTCTCCTTTTCTTTGTACACTTGTTCTTCATCCATCTTTCTTCCAAACTTTTTTTTCTCTCGTTCCTTTTTTCCTTCCTCACGATTGATTTTTCTTAACTTACCCCTTTACCTACGTTCTCTCTCTCTCTCTCTCTCTCTCTCTCTCTCTCTCTCTCTCTCTCTCTCTCTCTCTCTCTCTCTCTCTCTCTCTCAATCATTCACCCTATCATGCATCATCTACCATCCTTTTCCACCCATCCTTGCTTTTTATCCATCATCAATCTGCCTTTCTCTTTCCCCATCTACATTTCCTCCCCTTCTGTCTCTCCTTTTCCTTCCCGCCCCTCCCCACTCCCCACAGCCACCCCTTCCTCCCTAACTAACAAAAGGACAATGACGAGGCTCATATCATGCTCTCTCCTGTACTCTTTGCCAAGCCTGTCGTTGCTTCTTATTTCATCCCATGTATTTTCTTACTAATTTTTTCCCTATTTATTATATCATTTTGTATTCTTTCTTGTATTTCTTGTCCTGTATTTTCCATCTCATATTAAAGTATTGGCTTCGATCTGTATATACTCCCATATTCTTAGGATATTTTATAACATCTCTTTCTCTGCGATTATTTTTGCCTGTGTCACTGTAATATCGTCTCATACCGTACTGTATGTTGTACACTGCAGTCCCATGTATTTGTATGTATGAGTCAAGTTCCAAAGCATGTTTGATGATAACCTGCATATTGATAATGGTGGTGATGATAATGAGGACGGGGGTAATAATAATAATACCAGAAATAATAATAATAATAATAATAATAATAATAATAATAATAGTAATAATAATAATAATTATAATAATAATAATAATAATAATAATAATAATAATAATAATTATTATTATTATTATTATTATTATTATTATAGTATGTGCTTAGGCTGATGAATACTGAATGAGTTAATGTTTTATGCAGGATGTCACATATGTTTAACGTATAGGCTGAATTAAATGTATGTTAATATTTTCACGCTTAGTGACGTACCACTGACATAATTAAGAACGATGCTTAAGTCGAATGTGCATTATAATACTGAGTATCGCACGAGACGAAATTTTATCGTAATGGTTATGAAATGTGACATGCGTGCGCTTCATTTGTTCACGTTATCCACTGAAATATATGGCTTATGAGAGTTGATACATCTTTATGTGGATGTCCTGCATTGTTATCATACCCTCCTCCTCCTCCTCCTTCTCCTCCTCCTCCTCCTTCTCCTTCTCCTCCTCCTCCTCCTCCTCCTCCTACTACTACTACTATTACTACTACTACTACTACTACTACTACTACTACTACTACTACTACTACTACTACTAATAATAATAATAATAATAATAATAATAACAACAACAACAATAATAATAATAATAATAATAATGACTGCCTTTTTTAACTACTGGTATGTAAATTCCTCGGTGTACGTCGTTCTATCAGTGTTTACTTATGTCAGGGAAAGACGGGTGAGTCTCCCTATTTACCAGTGAGTCTCCCTCTTGTTTGCTGCGACCCTGGGAGAAGAGGAGAAGAAGGGAGGGACGATAAGGACGCGGTCAATGGAAGAAGGGGAGGGAGGAAGGGAGAGAGAAGGAGAGAGTAAAAGGAGGTCAAGTAAGTGAGGAAGATTAACTCTTTAAGTGTCATGATGTCTTAGTATGATGATGTCTTTCACTTTATCCATGTTGCCTCGAGATCACTGTACTCAGCACGGGACATATTTTTATAGCTTGAGGATTTAGCTATACTTTACGCTTCCATAACCCATTCACTGCTTTGGTGATGTCCTAAACGGAATGAAATCGTTTGGTAGCGGAGAAAATATTTTAAAAATGAGTCTCCAGTACTTGGCTGAAGGAATTAATGATGAGAGAAAAGGGAGGATGGGAAAGAACAGGCGGAAATACAAGAGGATTGAGGAAGGGACAAGGTCGATTAATGATGAGAGAAAAGAAGGAAAGGAAAGAGATGGAGGAGGAAAGCGGAGGTGGTGTTGGAGATGAAGAATTATAGGGAAAGAGAGAGAGGGAGAGAGAGAGAGGGGGGGCAGGGGGAGTGAGAGGGGGGAGAAATAAATAGTTGGGTAAGTCCTTGAGAGGGTGAAGATCACTGTGCGAGTTAGGAGTGAAGAAGGGGATTAAGAGAAGGAGAGGAGTATAGAGAGGGAAGAAAGAGGTGGAAGACCGGGAGAAAGGAAAGGGAAGGAGGAGTGAGAAGAGAAAGAGAAAGGAGAGGGAAAGAGGAGGGGGAAGAGAGGGAGCAAGGAGAGAAATGGAGGAGGGGGATGGTGATGAGAAGGGAGGGACGAGCAGGGAAATTTTTAAGAGGAATGACTCGGAAAAATGAAAAGGGAAAATACTGATGAAAAGGAAGCATGAGGGGGTATTAATGAGAAAACTTGAGAGCATGACGCGGTATATAGTGCTTTTACCCTAACTTGGCCTAAAATTGCTGTCTGTCCATCTCCAAGTCTGAGATGTAACCAAAGATTAACAAAAGAGTATTATACTAGTCATGAAGAAGTGCTATGGAGAGGCTGGAGAGCCACAGCACTGTCATTTTCTCTTACTGAAATACGTGATACAAGCTGCAAAAAAATGAAAATTTTGGGCCAAGTTAAAGTAATGGGGGTATAATTGAGCTGTAGCCTTAGACAGGGGCTATTTTTTTAAAGACTTGGGCAGGATGTTGCAGTTATCCGCTTTTCCAGTGTTATTATGAGAGAGAGAGAGAGAGAGAGAGAGAGAGAGAGAGAGAGAGAGAGAGAGAGAGAGAGAGAGAGAGAGAGAGACTGGGATAATTAAACGGTTGGAAAGTAAGAACGAAAAGGACAAATTAAAAAAAAAAAAGAGTGAAAAGGGTGAAACAAGCAGCGAGAGGGAGCGGAGAGTGAGAAAGGCCAGGACGGCTGAAAGTGAATAAAAGAGACAGGAAGGGTGAAGGGTGATGAAAGTAAGTAAGAATGATGGGAGAAGGGAAGGGGTGAGAAGGAAACAGGAGGATTTTCAGGGATGAGAAGAGAAGGAGAGGAAGAGTGAAAGAGGAAGGGTAAGGTAAAGGAGAGGCACCAACGGTAAGAAAAAGGGAGGGGGAAGGTCAGGAAGGGATAAAATGTGATAGTCATCTCGGTGTGTTCTGCCCTCTTCCTGGTTCGGTGTGTGTGTGTGTGTGTGTGTGTGTGTGTGTGTGTGTGTGTGTGTGTTAGAGAGAGAGAGAGAGATTTAACCTTTTCAGTATGGGGGATATTTCCTGTTCTAAATAAAATAATTTGACAGTTTGCAAGAATAAAGTCTAAAAGAAAAAAATTATCATAGAGGAGGGGCTAATGGTGACTGTTTTAATCTCCGCAGCTCAGGATGACTTTCCAAAGCTGAATAAAAGCGCCTGGCGATAGCGAAAACAAACTAGCAAATTTATCAAAGTGGTAAAGGGGTTAACTGTGTGTGTGTGTGTGTGTGTGTGTGTGTGTGTGTGTGTGTCTCCTTCTCCTCCTCCTCATCATCATCATCATAATCGTCATCATCATCATCATTTTCTCATTAATCCATAATCGAAAAAGCAAACAAAATCGTTTGGGAAGTCAGAATAAAATGGAAGTCATGGGAGTAAAGTGGTTGGTGGAGAAAGTTCCCTTCCCCTTTAGCCGTGCAGATGTCTCTTAAGCTGAATAACATCAGATACAGTCTTTCATAATAGACGTCCCACCTAAGATGAATGCAGCGTAATATGCGGCGTCATGGAACGTAGCGCAAGCGTTGTTCTGCTTGTAAGAGGATGACTCTCTCTCTCTCTCTCTCTCTCTCTCTCATTTTTGCTACAATCAGATGTTTTTATTATGTTTACGAGAGACTTTTCGAACTTGAAAACATAAATCAAAAATATTTTTACGGTAACAAGAATATTATTATATTTACGATGTCATCGTCCGAAAAAGACTAAAGAAATATACATAAAGGACAAGGTTGCAGTATATACAGCTGAACTTCGGAGTGTATTTGATAACTTTTTATGGCTAAGTTAAGTTTGGGAGCATAATGATAGTATGGTTCAGATATCCAGACACTGTTGATTGTAATGAAGGTATAAAAGTGTGACGTAAGAGTATGTACACATTTTACTTTCAAACAGGGCAGGTAAGACCGGCGTACACCTGCTTTCATGTATTTTCTTAATCCTCACACCGCTAGAGGTTTCACAGGTTTGATTCAAATCGTCTGGCATTAGCCCGAAGCGTCAACAGAAGCTTAAGCGTTAATTGTTTTCGTAAAATTAGAAAAATTCAAGATATTTAGTTTCGAAATTTCACATTTTAACTTTAGCACAAATTTCATGATTAATCTCTTGCTCATGGTAAAGCTCTCACATTAGCTGGGATGTTGTAAACACTAGACCATTAGGCACCTATAGAGGAGAAAGAAACCCTTAAAGATAAAGTATATTGCAGCGACGTGAGAGACATAACAATGCGGGAAAGGAACCCACACGTATTCTGTGAGGTGAAGGGGTCGGCGCGGCTACACATTGAACAGGATGGCACGAGAAGAAGACCCTGATAACAGACGATCCCCCGACACACTTATCACTCCTCTTATCACCTCCAGTCACCCCCACATGACTGGAGCTGTTGTGACTTGATCTTGCATTTTTTTAGGTGGTGTTATCTACCCAGAGTCCGCTTGTTGCCATACAACCTTCACCCAAAGTTGCTAGATCGAAATTTACAAAACGATGCTATGTTTGCTCTCAAAAAGTGCCAAAACACAGTTAATGGCAAAACACCAAAAATAAAGCCTAAAATAAAGCCAAAACTTCTTCAAAATCTCTAAAATATTGCTTGATTTCGTGTCAATAGATGTTAGAAATTGTCACCGAGTGGAAAGGTAATATATAAGGGGTGTTTCGAATAACCGGGGAGCTGCAAGAACAATGGCCTCGTGGTTATTCTCACATTCTTGCTTTTTTTTTTTTCTTCATTCATTCAGCGTTTCCTTTCTTCCATCTGCCCCTCCTTCCTCCTTTCATATCTTCCTGCCGTCTCACCTTTTCTCCATCTGCTTCCCTCCGTTCTCCCTCTTTTCTTCACACATCTCTTATTACCTTCTCATCCTGCCTTTTCTCCTGCCTTTCTTCATTGCTTCCCTATTATATCCTTCTTATCCTCTTCCCTTCTTGTTTTTCCCTCCTCCCTCCTAACTTCCATTTTTACGCATTTTCGTCCTCTTCCCTTCTCCTTCTTTCCTTCCTTCCTTCCTTCCTTCTTCGCATCTTTACTTTTTCACTTATTCCTATCCTCTTCAATTTTTGCTTTCTTCTCTTCCCTCCCTTCCTTCTATTTTTTTCACTTTTATTTTTTTATTTTTTGTATTCTTTGCTATCTGAATGAAATCGCCTGACCATGACAAGAATATACTTAAAAATCATCGCTCTGAAGACTACTGTTTCTAACCTCTTCTTTAATACAAGATGTTTTTCTCAAGTTGGAAAAAAAAAAGTAGCTTTGCATCAGGATTATGGAATAAAAAACAATATAAGGAGCAGACAATACATACATACACACACACACACACACACACACACACACACACACATATATATATATATATATATATATATATATATATATATATATATATATATATATATATATATATATGAAAGAAGTATCTCTTGCCATACATTTCATGAAATTAGGCATGAGCGATGGATGGTCCTGTGTACGTTTTTGTTAAATATTAAGTCTAAATCTCTGAATGTACTCTAATACTGTATTATTATATTGCATTTGGTGAACTAATGGAAGGCAGAACCAAGTATATAGTTACTGAAATATGATATACAGTGCTGGTACATTACGGTATGCTGTTTAAAAATTTTTCACTGTTTTTCAGAAAGTAAGGCATGGCGACAATACGAAGAACAATACGTCTGTTGTTGATTGTGTAAACCCTTATCTGACTCATGACGGTTCTTAGTGTATTATTAGAACTTACCTAACAGACCTTCTTATGGTTGAAACAACTCCTATATTCTATTCCAGCTAACTCCAAAGATTGTGATAGGGACCAGAGATTGTTTATACAGGTATCAGCGTCCTTGTATACACCATGCCCTCAGGACAAAAGGAACCAGTAACACAAAAGTGTCACTGGTGATCCCTCACTTCAGACAGTCATGAAATAATGTTTTTAGACAGTTTCGAAATGGAGTGTCACCTTTGAAGCCATTAACAGTAAAAATCTGTGCTGGATGATATATCTTTCTGCGCTCAAGTAAGTCATCAACTGTATGCGCACGTACGTATATACCAGTAGAGATTGTTTTGGTGAAGAAACAAGCGCAACTCTAGTATCATTGTTTTTAGCCTAATTTTATACAATGCACTGGGTTGTTCTTGCTGTTACTGGTGACTGTATTTCTGAAGATTCCAATACTGTACAGTATATGTACTGCCATAACCTGTTTTGTCGACTCTGATAACTGTATTGCCAAAACTTGCATCAGCCGCATGGCGCTGTTAGATCAGTATATTAGACAACACGTTCCAAAAGTTACGAGGAAAAAATGATCATAGATAATACACATACTCAGAAAAGTGTCTATGCAGTGTTGTACTAGGAAGACAATCGTAGCAGTCTGAGCTTCAGGAATAGATAGAGGTATACACAGCTCACTTACCCGCGCGCGAGCGAGCAAGCGAGAGAGAGAGAGAGAGAGAGAGAGAGAGAGAGGGAGGGAGGGAGAGAGAGAGACTATTAGACGTAGAGGGAATGGGGAGAACATTGTTATACGTATAGTGGGAAATTAGTGAAATAAATTATTAATAACCGAAAAAATGTGATGGGCAGGAGTATGTAGGGGTAATGAAGAAAAGAAGTGTGGTGGAGATAGAGAAAATACAACGGAGAGGAGTGTGGTAGGGGTGAGGGAGGTGAGGAATTGTGGTGGTGGTGGTAGAGAAGATGCGATGAAGAAGTGTGGTGAAGAGCAAGGTGACGAAATGAAGTGGCGGAAAGATGGCAAGCAAGGTGGTGATGGTGATGGAACAAATGCAATGGAGAGATGATGAGGACTGTACCATGAGAAAGTGAAGAGTTGGTGTAATTGTTATGAAATGGAAGGGATTAATAATGATGGTGAAGACTGCGATGACCTGAAGCGTAGTGATGATCACTGAGAAGTGAAACTAAGATTTTGGTCATAATAAGGAAGGTGTGGTTGTGATGCTGGCTAGAGGAGTGTGATGATAATGTCAAGCGGTAGAGATGAGTGTAATGAAGCTGAACTGGTGAGAGAGTGTGGTGAATTATGAGTGTAAGGTGTTGAGTAGTGATTGAGATTTGTGATGGACAGATAGTGACAGCTGATGGGAAACCAAAATGATGGTGAAGGAATGGGAATGTAATGGAGTGATGATGTGGAAGGATTTAGATGTGAAGGTAAAATGTTGCTTGTTGATAGAGAAGCGTTGTGACGAAGGGAGTGATGGTGAGACGAAAGTAATGGGTGGCGGAAGTGGAAGTGGAGCAAATGAATGGTAGTGGCGAAGAGTTGTGACGTAGTGGAAAGCTGTTGATAAAAAGGAGAGAATGACTATGGCAGAGATGTGAAAGTGAGATGATTGTTGTTGATGAAGCAGGGATGTGACAGAGATGATATATATGAAACTGATGGGGCGTGGTAGACAATAAAGTGAAGGTATGTAGTGGTGGAGAACGGTGTGGTGAAGTGAAAAATGTGGTGAAAGTGAAAATGAGTGGAGAGAGAAGTGGAGACAGAGTAGACGAACTGTGATGAAGAAGGGTTGTGGTAAAGTGAAAATGTGGTGAAAGTGAGAGGGGCAGAGGTGAGAAAGGACAGATTACAGGATACTCCCTTGGGACATAAACACGTCTCACTTTGTGATCCCTTAACGAGGCCCGTGTGGCGAGACGTGAGAGGACATGAGAGAGAGAGAGAGAGAGAGAGAGAGAGAGAGAGAGAGAGAGAGAGAGAGAGAGAGAGAGAGACAGACAGACAGACAGACAGACAGAGACAGAGACAGACAGACAGACAGACAGAGCACAAAAAAAGACAAACATTACTTACAGGGCGGGGAGAGAAAAAAGGACAGGACAAAATCGGAAGACAGGAAAGAATCATTCCAGAGATTGTCAAGTTAACCCCTTTACTAAGATTTCGTGTTTTCTTTCTTTCTATCTATCTTTTCTTTCTTGCTTTTGTTGCATTCTTGTAGCGTCAGACTGTTTTATTCATAGTGGGAAGATCTCTCGTAGTGTGGGAGTTAGAATCTACATTAACTCCGCCAGCGCGTTTGTTTATTTCATTATTGCGAACACACGACGAGTTTACTCACCATAAGGGAGTGAACTTTCGTTGTGAAGGGCAAAAACTTAGATTAGCACCAAAATATTTTCGTTGTAGACGGAGTTAGCATTATACAGAATTTTCAAGCCCTCAAGGTGATTCTGAAGCTTAAGTAAGACGTATGGGAGGAGCAACATTAAAATGTAAGACACACACCATTGTGTTGGAGGAGTTGGAAGATGTCACTATAACTTCAAGGCATCTCTTTTAACCTGAATAAAATCGTCTGACGGTGGCAAGAGCAAATTAGAAGACATCGTACTGAAAAGGTTTAGATTATATATGTAGAAAGAAGGGCTCTGGTCGACTCCTGAAAGCGATGAAGAGTAGAAACCACGTGGCACCAGCAGTGAACAGTACCGAGGAGGAAAATTAACAACTTCACTATATCCACCTATTTTTTTAATTTATTTCATATATTTATGTCTAACTCCAGATAACTTTATTTATCCTTGGAAAGGCTTTTCGAATTAGAAGATTACTCTAGATATAATTTCATTAACTCTTTCACTACTAGAGGTTTGTCCTAAGTTGAATTAAATCGTCTGGTTATAGTAAAAATATAAAAATACTGCTTGAGACTGAAGGGACTAATCTTGGCCTTCTTGGCCCGTGTCGGCGCCGGTGTCTGTGAGGGGACTAAGATGGATTTACTGCGGTGTCTGGGGACCTTCTCTGTTCGATGGTGGCCATAATTTACTGACTTTACCCTGTACTTCACCCCAGTCGAGTGGAAAGGATCATTGCGAGCAGAAACTGTGATGAGAAGTTGTTTTAATTTGTATCATATTTCGTATATATGAACTGAACACCTCTCACTGTCCATCTCCCTTTTCCTGTAGTGTAGAAGTTTCATACGAATACACACTCGGCTGACAGGCGATTATATATGCAGAGGACTGAATAGACTGTAGTCGCGGAGCAGGACTCTGAGGTTGTCATTATCGTACCCTGGCAACCTACCATTCGAGTGTGCGTCCGATTTCGTATCATATTATACACGAATCATATTATATGCACGAATATATTATACACGAATATTATTATACACGAACATATTATACACGAATCATATTATTATGCACGAATATATTATACACGAATATTATTATACACGAACATATTATACACGAATCATATTATTGTGCACGAATATATTATACACGAATAATATGACACACGAATATAAGTATGCACGAATATATTAGACACGAATAATATTACACACGAACATAATATACACGAATCTTATTATTATGCACGGATATATTATCCACGAATATTATTATTCACGAACATATTATACACGAATATTATTATACACGAACATATTGTACACGAATCATATTGTTGTTCACGAATATATTATACACGAATAATATTCCACACGAACATATTATACACGAATCACATGCGTCTGATATTATACGCGAAATCACGCACTTTTGAATCGTAGGTTGCCAGGGCACGATAATAACAACCTCAGAGTCGCGCGCCGCGGCTATAGTAACCAAGGAGACACATTTTTAGAGCAGGAATAAAGCTGACTAAATTTCATGGAACCACAACATAATATTCAAGCTGTCAGTGGTCCACTTCCGTCAGATAAACACAAATTTACAGTAGAATTAGTGTTGTTTTTGTTAGCATTATAATGTTTAGTTTGCTTCATGTTTACGTCTGTCCGATAGCACAATAACTCTCTCTCTCTCTCTCTCTCTCTCTCTCTCTCTCTCTCTTACTTTTGTCTGCCTGTCTCGAACTTTTGTGGGAACGACCTTGCTTCTCGTTACGTTTCAGGCTAACTCCTTCTTTCCTTCCCTTTTTTCCTTAATTCCTTCCTTTCTTTGACGTCTCTTTTTTTCCCTATTTCCCCTTCCTCACTTTTTCCCATCCAGTTCCCTTTTCCCCCTCCTAATTCTTTTCACCATTTCCACTCCTTTTCCTTCCTTCTTCCTTTTCACATCCTTCCCTCTTCTCCCTCCCTGTTCTTTTCAGCATTTCCTCCCTTCCTGCCATTATCTCCTTCGCCACCTCCTTTTCTTCCCTCCTTGCCAGTCCTCGTACCCTCTCCCCCCCTCCTCTCCTCCCCCTACGACTCCCCCCTTCCTCTCCTCCCCCTACCCTTCCCCATCCTCTCTGCACAAGGGCCAATTTAAATCCCAACTCCAGTACGAACTGACGTTCAAACTCAAGTGCCAACTCAGGTCCCAACACAGTTACCAAACGCAAGTACCAACTTAGGTCTTAACACAAGTACCAACTCAAGTCATAACTCAAGCGTTAACTTAGTCCCAACTCAAGCGGAAACTTAAGTATCAGCTCAAGCGTCCCAACCCAAGCGCCAACTTAAGTCCCAATTCAAGTGCCAACGTAAATTACAACTCAAATGTCAACTTAAGTCCCAACTAATGAATCAACTTAAGTGCCAACTCAAGTGACAACGTGCCAACTCAGGTACGAACATTAATCCCAACTCAAGTGAAACCTTAAGTGCCAACTCAAGTGCCAACTTGGATCAAAACTTAAGCGCCAACGTAGGTCCCAACTCAAGTGCCAACCCATGTCTCAACTCAAGCGCCAATCTTAGTCCCAACTCAAGCACCAGCTTAATCACAACTCACGGGTCAGCATAGGTCCCAACTCAAGAGCCAACGTTAGCTCCAACTCAAGTGCCAACGTAAGTGTCAACGAAAGCTCCAACTAGTGCCAACGTAAATGCCAACTCAAGAGCTAACTTAAGTGCCAACTAAAGCGCCAACTTATGTTGCAACTCAAGCGCAAACATATCTCCCAACTCAAGTGACAACATAAGTGCCAACTCGTGACAACACAAGTGCCAACTCAAGTGACAACACAAGTGCCAACTCAAGTGACAACATAAGTGCCAACTCAAGTGACAAAATAAGTGCCAACTCAAGTGACAAAATAAGTGCCAGCTCAAACGTCAACTCAGGTCCAAACTCATGCGCCAGCTTGGGTCTTAGCTTAAGTTACAACTTAAGTCCCAACTCAAGCTCCATCATGTTTCATTTCAAGCGGAAACTCAAGTCCCAGTTCAAGCACCATCTTTAGTCCCAACGAAAGGGCGAGCTTACGTCCCAACTCAAGCATCAACTGAAGTTCCAATTCAGGCACCAGCTTAAGTCCCAACTCAAGCGCCACCTTAAGTCCAAACTTAACTGCCAACTTAAGTGCCAAATAAAGTGCTATCGTAAATGATAAGTGCAAATGTGAGTGCCAGTTCAAGTGCCAACTTAAGTGCCAACTCAAATGCAAACTTAAGAGAAAACTCAAATGCCAACTTAAATGCCAACTTAAGTGCAAACTCACGTGGTGACGTAAGTGCCAATTCAAATGTTAAGCTCCGACCAAAGTGCCAAATTAAGTCCCAAAATAAGTGCCAACTTAAATCCTAAGACAAGTGCCAACTTAAGTCCTAAAACAAATGCCAACTTAAATCCAACACAAGCGCCAATTTAAATCCCAACTCAAGTACCAACTATAGCTCAAACTCAAGTGTCAACTCAAGTCCCAACACAGGTACTACTTGGGCCCAAACACAAGTACCAACTGAAGTCCTAACACAAGTACGAGCTCAAGTCCTAACTCAAGCGTTAACTTAAGTCCCAACTCAAGTGCCAACTAAGATCCCAACTCATGCGTCAACTTGTCCCAATCCAAGCACCAACTTAAGTTCCAACTCAAGCACCAACTGAAGTCCCAACTCAAGCACCAACTGAAATCCCAACTCAAGCACCAACTGAAATCCCAACTCAAGTGCCAACGTAAGTCACAACTCAAGCACCAACTTAAGTCCCAGTTCACAAGTCAACTCAAGTCCCAACTAATGCGCCAACTTACGCTGCATCTCAAGCACCAACATTAATCCCAACACAATTGAAACCTTAAGTGCCAACTTAGGTCAAAACTCAAGCGCCAATGTAGATCCCAGCTCAAGCGCGTACTTAAGTTCCAACTCAAGCGCCAACTTATGTCCAACTCAGGCGCCAACCTAAGTCCCAACTCAAGCTCTAAAATACGTCTCAACTCAAGCGCCAACTTAAGTCCCAACTCAAGCGCCAACTTAAGTCCCAACTCAAGCGCCAACTTAAGTCCCAACTCAAGCGCCAACTTAAGTCCCAACTCAAGCGCCAACTTAAGTCCCTACTTAAGCGCCAACTTAAGTCCCTACTCAAGCGCCAACTTAAGTCCCAACTCAAGCGCCAATCTAAGTCCCAACTCAAGCGCCAACTTAATTCCCAATTCAAGCGTCAACTTAAGTCCCAACTCAAGCGCCAACTTAAGTCCCAACTCAAGCACCAACTTAAATCCCAACTCAAGCGCCAACTTAAGTCCCAACTCAAGCGCCAACTTAAGTCCCAACCCAAGCGCCAACTAAAGTTCCAAGTCAAGTGCGAACTTAGTTCAAACTTGTCCCAATTTAAGTGCCAACTTCAAGTGCCTCAAGTGGCACTCATATTGCACCTATGTGGAAGCTTTCTACTAAAGTGCCACTTAAGTTCAAGTTCCACTTAAGTGCCACTGAAGTTCCACTCAAGTTCCACTCAAGTTCCTCTTAAGTGGTTCTTAAGTGGCACTTAAGTTGCACTTAAGTGGCACTTAAGTTGCACTTAAGTGGCACTTAAGTTGCACTTAAGTGGCACTTAAGTTACACTTAAGTGGCACTTAAGTGCCACTTAAGTTCGACTTAAGTGCCACTTAAGTGGAACTTGAACTTAGTGGAACTTAAGTAGAACTCTTCCGGATAGGTGCCATCTGAGTGCCACTTTAGGCACTTAAGTTGGCACTTAAATTGGGACAAGTTGGAACTAAGTTGGCATTTGAGTTGGGACTTTAGTTGGCGCTTGAGTTGGGACTTAAGTTGGCGCTTGAGTTGAAACTTAAGTTCGCGTTTGAGTTGGAATTTAAGTTGGCGCTTGAGTTGGGACTTAAATTGGCGCTTGAGTTGGGACTTAAGTTTGGCGCTTGAGTTGGAATATCAGTTGGCGCTTCAGTTGGGACTTAAGTTGGCGCTCGAGTTGGGACTTATGTTGGCGCTTGAGTTGGGACTTAAGTTGGTGCTTGAGTTGGAAGCTACTTTGGCACTTGAGTTTGGACTTAGGTTGGCGCTTGAGTTGGGACGTAGGTTGGAGCTTGAGTTGGGACTTAAGTTGGCGCTTGAGTTGGGACTTAAATTGGCACTTGAATTGGGGCTTGAGTTGGGATCTACTTTGGTGCTTGAGTTGGGACTTAGGTTGTCGCTTGAGTTGGGACTTAAGTTGGTGCTTGAGTTGGGAATTACTTTGGCGCTTGAGTTAGGACTTAAGTTGGCGCTTGAGTTGGGACTTAAGTTTTCGCTTGAGTTGGGACTTAGGTTGGTGCTTGAGTTGGGACTTGAGTTGGCGCTTGAGTCGTGACTTAAGTTGGCGCTTGATTTGGGACCTAAGTTGGCGCTTGAGTTATGACTCAAAGTTCGCGCTTGAGTTAGGACTTAGGTTGGCGCTTGAGTTTTTACTTAAATTGGCGCTTGAGTTGGGGCTTAAGTTCGCGCTTGAGTTAGGATTTAAGTTGGCGCTTGAGTTGGGACTTAAGTTGGTGCTTCAGTTGGGACTTAAGTTGGTGCTTCAGTTGGGACTTAAGTTGGTGCTTGAGTTCGGAGCTACTTTGGCACTTGAGTTGAGACTTAGGTTGGCGCTTGAGTTGGGACTTAGGTTGACGCTTGAGTTGGGACCTAAGTTGGCGCTTGAGTTGGGACTTAGGTTGGTGCTTGTGTTAGGACTTAAGTTGGTGCTTGAGTTGGGACTTAAGTTGGCGCTTGAATTGGGGCTTAAGTTGGTGCTTGAGTTGGGACCTACTTTGGCGCTTGAGTTGGGACTTAGGTTGGGGCTTGAATTGGGACTTAGGTTGGCGCTTGAGTTGGGACTTAAGTTGGTGCTTGAGTTGGGACTTATGTTGGCTCTTAAGTTAGGACTTAAGTTGGCGCTTGAATTGGGAATTAAGTTTTCGCTTGAGTTGGGACTTAGGTTAGCGCTCGAGTTCGGACTTAAGTTGGCGCTTAATTTGGGAATTAAGTTGGCTCTTGAGTTAGGACCCAAAGTTCGCGCTTGAGTTGGGACTTACGTTGGCGCTTGAGTTGGGACTTAAGTTGGCGCTTGAGATGGGACTTACGTTGGCGCTTGACTTGGGACTTAAGGTCGCGCTTGGGTTGGGGCTTAAGTTTGCAATTGAGTTGAGACTTATGTTAGAACGCTTGAGTTGGGACTTAAGTTCGCGCTTGAGCTTGGACCTACGTTGGCGCTTGAGTTTTTACCCAAGTTGGCACTTAAGGTTTCACTTGAGTTGGGATTAATGTTGGTGCTTGAGATGCAGCATAAGTTGGCGCATGAGTTGGGACTTGAGTTGACTCGTGATTTGAGATTTATGTTGGTGCTTGAGTCGTTACATGCGTTGGCACTTGAGTTGTAACTTACGTTGGCACTTGAGTTGGGACTTTAGTTGGTGCTTGAGTTGGGACTTCAGTTGGTGCTTGAGTTGGGACTTCAGTTGGTGCTTGAGTTGGGACTAAAGTTGGTGCTTGGATTGGGACAAGTTTACGCTTGACTTGGGACTTAAGTTGGCGCTTGAGTTGAGACCTTAGTTGGCGCTTAAGTTGGGACTTAAGTTAGCGCTTGAGTTAGGACTTGATCTCGTACTTGTGTTAGGACTTAAGTTGGTACTTGTGTTTGGACCCAAGTGGTACCTGTGTTGGGACGAATTGACACTTGAGTTTGATCATTAGGTGGTACTTGAGTTGGGATTTAAATTGGCGCTTGTGTTGGATTTAAGTTGGCACTTGTTTTAGGACTTAAGTTGGCACTTGTTATAGGACTTAAGTTGCCACTTATTTTGGGACTTAATTTGGCACTTGAGTCGGAGCTTTAGTTAATATTTGAATTGGAACTTACGTCACCACGTGAGTTTGCACTTAAGTTGGGATTTGCGTTTGCACTTAAGTTGGCATTCGCGTTTGCACTTAGGGTAGCATTTGCGTTTCCAGTTAAGTTGACATTTGAGTTTTCTCTTCAGTTTGCATTTGAGTTGGCACTAAGTTGGCACTTGAATTGGCACACAAGTTTGCACTTATCATTTACGTTAGCACTTTATTTGGCATTTACGTTGGCAGTTAAGTTTGGACTTAAGTTTGCACTTGAGTTGGGACTTAAGCTGCTGCTTGAAATGGAACTTAAGTTGGTGCTTGAGTTGGGACCTATGTTCGCCCTTTAATTGGGACTAAATGTGGCGCTTGAGTTGGTACTTAAGTTTGCGCTTGAGATGAGACTTCTTGCCGCTTGAGTTGGGACTTTAGTTGTCACTTGAGCTGGGATCTAAGTTGGCGCTTGAGTTTGGACCTGAGTTAGCATTTGAGTTGGCACTTAGTTTGTCCCTTGAGTTTACGCTTATGATGTCACTCGAATTGGCTATTGTGTTGTCACGAGTTGGCACGTAAGTTATCTCTTAAATTGGCACTTACGTTGGCACGAGTTGGAGCTTACACTGGCACTTGAGTTGGAGCTTACCTTGGCACTTAAGTTGGGAACTATGCTGACCTTTGAATTGTAATTAAGCTGGTGCTTGAGTTGAAACTAAGGTTGGCGCTTGAGTTGAGACATGGGTTGGCACTTGAGTTGGGACCTACGTTGGCGCTTGAGTTTTGCCCCAAGTCGGCACTTGAGTTGGCACTTAAGGTTTCACTTGAGTCGGGATTAATGTTCGTACTTGAGTTGACACGTTGTCACTTGAGTTGGCACTTAAGTTGATTCATGAGTTGAGACTTAAGTTGGCACTTGAGTTGTAACTTACAATGGCACTTGAGTTGAGACTTAGGTTGGCGCTTGAGTTGGGACTAAGCGCTTGAGTTATGACTTGAGTTGGTACTTGTGTTAAGACTTAAGTTGGTACTTGCGTTTGGTACCTGTGCTGGGACATGAGTTGGCACTTGAGTTTGAACTTTAGTTGGAACTTGAGTTGGGATTTAAATTGGCCCCTGTGAAGAGAGGAGGGGGAGGGGTAGAGGGAGGAGAGGAAGGGGGAGTCGTAAGGGGAGGAGAGGAGAGGGTACGAGGACGGGCAAGGAGGTGAGAGAAAGAGGGGGCGAAGGAGAAAATGGAAGGAAGGGAGGAAACGCTGAAAAGAACCCCTTCGTCAGTGCTGTGATAGGAGGGATGTTTTTCCGGTCCCTCGATACCGCCCAGTTTTGACGCCTCGTATGAACTCTGGGAACCGTTGTAATATTCTTTCTCTCCTATCCACAGATATATCAACCCTTACTGCTGGGGATTTCCCTAGACTTAAAATAAAATCGTCTAGCAGTAAAGGAAGATTTAAATGCTACATGCCCTGCCTTCCACTTCAAGCTGCTATTTATAATCGTCTGGCAAGAGCCAGGATAATATCGTAAGTAGGACTTATGCCTGTGAATATGTTCATGAAGCAAGATGATAAACGGCAAGAAAGTAAACATTCTTTGTTGTCCTGTAGAACCTACCAAACCAACATACCTCTAACCAAGCCTTGTAGACTAACCCAGACTTGAAATAATCTTGTGAGTACTTTGCCTCGAGCGACTGAGAGGTGTGGGTTTTTTCAACAATTTTAATAGTTCGCGACATTGTAAAAACAAAAGACAAATAATTGTTACGCGATTAAATGCAGCTAGAAACTATGTTCGTTACTTCAGGTCCAGTGTATATAAAGAGAACGAATTTCATTATTTCATTATTATGATATTCACGATTTTTGTTGGTAGTACTGTTGTTGCTGTGGTGTATTGATCTGTACGTCTTTGATAAATTGCCGCCGCCTCGCTTTTTCCTGTTGAGCTCTTGAGGAGACAGATAAGACAAGTGCCGGCACGAAACTGCTAAGGAGGTACAGTCGGCCAAAAGTTTGCCATGTTTCACCCCATGCACTTTTCACCTTCTTCTGTTGATTAATATTTCTAAGCTATGAGGAGCTTGGTATATTCTCTGTCCATTTCATGTGATGTGTCAGAGAGGAACACAGAGGACGTGCTCCTAGTGCGAGGTAGATGTAGTGATATGGACAGCGTACTTTTGTCCCTGACTGTACACCTGCCTTGACTTGTTCTCTCTCGTTTTGTGCTGCACACCTTGGACGATTGTTGGCCAAGAAACGGATTTGAGATGACAGTCATATTCATTACTTCTCTGGATGAAGCATTAACTCTTTCAGTCCGACGGCGAATTTTCGATCTGACCAGATCAGTCCAGTGACGTCTTTTTTTCTTATCTTTCATTCTTTCTTTCTTTCCATTTATTTGATTATTTATTTAAATATTTGTTGGCCACCACACAGCAGTTTTACTTAACATACACTTTTCGTACTGGCAACGTTAGATATAGCCTTCTTTAAGCCTATTCAGTACTAAAGGTCCTGCCTTAGAATTATTAATGACCATCTCGGACTGAAGGGATTAATCAGGCCACCACCAGATGATTCTATTCAGCTTTGGAGAGACTTTTCGAAATGGAGAGATTACACACAGCACTGATTAACCCCGTGACTACTTGAGGTCCTCCTGAAGTTGAATAAAGCGTCTGGAGAAAGCAAGAATAAACTAAACTAATATGTTATGCGACTGAAGGGGGTGATCCGCCTGACTTGGAACGATAAATAAACTAGAAAGCACTCAGAGAGCACATACATCCGCCAATGCCGTTGCATAATCCGGATCCGGATCCGCCCCCAAATTTACTCAGTTCTTTCTTGGCCCATGGCCCACCTTTCCACAAAATTTCATTGGACTTCATTGAGGACTCTTGGAGATATTGCGTGGACAAACAAATAAACAGACTTCCTCCAGTTTCGTTGGCGGAGGTACTTATGAACTTTATGGCATAATCTATCTATCTGTCTATCTATTGCCAGACGCCTCAATCCCGTTTGGGGTGGCCACAAACAAATCGCCTCCAAGTCGCCCTGTCCCCCGCCATTTCACTGCCCTGCTCCCAACTCACACCCCCCTCTCTCATATACCTCTCCACCCCATCCCTCCATCTCATCCTCGGCCTCCCCCTCCCTCTTCCCCCCTCCACCTCACTCACATACACTCTCTTCGTCAGTCTTTCACCCTCCATTCTCTCCACATGGCCAAACCACCTCAGTGTGTTCCTCATAACGCTTCCTATCACATCCACATCCACACCACAACGCTCCTTTACATCCTCATTCGTCAGCCTGTCTCTCCATGTGACTCCACATGCTCCTCTTAAGTAACTCATTTCCACTGCTCTCACTCTTGACTTGTGTCCTTCCAACAACGTCCAAGCTTCACTTCCATACGTTAGAGTTGGTATCACAATACTGTCATGTAGTAACTTTTTCACTTCCATACTCACTTCCCTGTTTCTTATCACTGCTTTCAAAGAACCGGCAACCTTTCTTCCCTGCTGTACCCTTTCAAACACTTCACCCTCCAAACCTCCATCCTTACTCATCACACTACCCAAGTACTTAAACGTACTCACATTTTCCAATTCCTCACCATCCAACCTCGCTGTACATTCACTGACTTCACCTCTCTCAAAGACCATCACTTTACTCTTCCCTACATTCACCTTTAGATTCCGTTTCTTACACACTCTCCCAAACTCATCCACCAAGCCTTGCAGCTCCCCTTCGTCTTCATTCAACAACACAGTATCATCTGCAAACAACAGTACAGGGAGTTTCCAAACACTATCCTCTCTCACCAGGGCCACTCCAACATCCACTACCCTACCTTGTACCTCTTTTATTACCCCATCCATGTACAGATTGAACAACCATGGAGACATGACACATCCCTGTTTCAACCCAACTTTCAAAGAGAAAAATTCACTTAGTTCACCATCCACACGCACTGCAGCCATCGCACCATCGTACATACTCTTCACAGCATTCAACAACTTCCCATCAACTCCATATATTCTTAACACTTTCCACAATCCTTGTCTATCCACCCTGTCATATGCTTTCTCCAAATCCATGAAAGCCGCATACAACTTCTTTCTCTTCTCTAGAAACTTTTCCACTAAAGATCTGAGAATGAATATCTGATCTACACAACCTCTTCCCTTCCTAAAGCCTCCCTGTTCTTCTCCAACTAATTTCTCTGTTCTTTCTCTAACTCTGTCAATAAGTATCCTACCATACACTTTTCCTATCATACTAAGAAGACAAATGCCCCTATGATTACCACACACTTCTTTTTCCCCTTTTCCTTTGTACAAGGGAATAATTATACCTGACTTCCAATCCTCCGGGACTCTACCTTCCTCCCAGGCCAATCTGCACATCTTCCACATCCATTCTACTACTATCTCTCCCCCATGCTTCAGCATTTCACCACACACTCCATCAATTCCTGGGGCTTTCCCCGATTTAACTTTCTTCATTGCTTCCACAACTTCTATCCTACTGATTTCTTCCTGTCTTCTCACCTCCCTCCTTCTCCCAGCCATTCCCCAGCCACTTATACTCACATTACTTCCATCCTGTATGTTCAACAATTCCTTAAAGTGTTCTCTCCATCTGCTCACTTTTTCTCCCTTCTCCACCAGTAATCTACCATTTTTATCTTTCACTCCCCTGCTAACTTCACTTCCACCCTGTCTTACTCTTTTCACCTCTTTCCAGAACATTTTCTTACAGTCCCTCCACTTTACACTCAAATTCCTTCCATAATAATAATGTAATCCTGGCATAATAATAGTGTAAAAATGGGGAAATTACTGAGATGCAATAAATTTAGATGATTGGATATATAATTATGCCAAGTAGATTTAACATACAGCCATAAGATCTGATACTTTTCCCATAAATCATCATTTTTTATATAACTCAGTGACATCCTGATTCATTAACTGATGCATTTTCAGTGGAGCACAACCATAACTGGCAGAAGTTTGTAATAAAAACGTACGGCAGAAAAAAGGGGAAGGGTGATATATTTACAGTACTGTATTATATTTCAATTCGACTTGTAGATGTTATATAACCTCTGCAGTACGATGACGTCTTTTGATTTAACCTCTTGAAGCCGTTTTTTTTTTTTTTTTTTTCATTTTTTTTTTTTTTGCTCCACTGGAGACTCACCGAACGGTATCTTTTGTGTTGAGGGGACGGCTCAGTCTGTTGGTGTGGGCGTTGGTTTGTCAGAGGGAGTGCGAAAAGAATAAATGATGCATAATAGACGTTACATAACGCTGACTGAGCCGTCTCCGCAACACACGAGAAATTGCTTGGCGGAATGGGAGAGGAGCATTATATACTCGTATGGACAACATTGTATATATTTTTCAGCCAGATGATGTTTTTAGTTTGGCAGGGAGTCCTCGTACTGAAGGGATTCACACTTACCGTACATTTCATGCTCACTTTCCCCTGCGGCAGGGCTGAGACGGACCCTTTAAATTAATCCCTTCCATGCTGTCGACCAAACAGATTTAAACCGCCTTGCTGTGGACGAACTTGGGTACTTCTTTTCTGACAGCATCAGGCGCCTTTAATTCAACTGGGAATTTTTGGTCCGTTTGTTTTCACCTGATAAAACTGGCTCACTCACAACTTCAGTACGTAGTCGTGGTTGCATGGAAATCGATGAGCCTAAGTAATGAGGAAAGAATAACTCGCCTTCGTTACAAGTCAAATCACCCTTTCAGTCCGACCACACAGAGTTATCAATCAAGCTAAAGATGGTTATAGGTTCTTGTTAGGATTTAGTAATCGCTTTATAATACTACTACCGAATCATTTGCTTGTGTGGACCCGTGTTAGGCACAGTAAATCCTGGTCAGCTTCTCCCAGGGTAGCGTGTTAAAGGACTTATTCTTCCCTAACCCTCCTCTGATCCCTTGTCTTATCCCTCCTACTCCTCCTCCTCCTCCTCCTCCTCCTCCCTGCTTTCCTGCGATCAGTTACTTAATCTTTTCCTCTGCATGCTTTGTCACTGGTGTCTTCTCTTCCCTCGTCCTCCCCTACTGATCTTAACTTACACTGCTCTGATACCTTCCCTTCCCCTTCCTTCTCTCCTTCGTTTTCTCTTCCTGCTTTCTGTCCTTCTCCCTGTTTTGTCTTTCCTCTTTTCCCTCTTGATCTCTCACTTGTCTTCTTCATCTCCTTTCCATTTTATTCCTCCAATCTCTTGAGCTCTCCTCTTTTCTGTCTTTTTCTCGTCCATGGAGTTTAGATCAAGGTGAATCTTACTGCAAGCAGTTACCTACCCTGTATTCTGTAAAATTATGTAGCTATCTTACGCACCTTATCTTCTCCCTCTCCTCCATCTCCTCCCTTTCTAATTCTTCTCTTAATCTGCTTTCCATTCCTCCCATTTCTTCTTATCCTTCCATCACATTATTCTTGTATTGCTCCTTTCCTTTCTTTCTCTTTTTCTGTCTCATCTCTATATCTTTCCTCCTTTCTTCCCATCCTTCCTATCCCTTTTCTTTCGTTCTCCTTAAATCTTGTTTCCTCTAATTTCGTTTCATCTCCCCCGAACCCACCCTCCACATTTCTGTGCCCCCTCTTCTCTTTCCCTTCTCTTACTTGATTTAAACGTTCTTTCTCTCCAAGACTCTTCCATGCTTCTCTCATTTTCTGTTGTTCCCAAACCCTCCATTCTTTTCCATCTCCTCTTTCTTCTTTCCATGCAATCCTCCGTCTTCCCACTCCAATCCCATTACCTCAACTTTTCTCATCTCCCCTCCTTTTATCTCTCCATCTCTCGTCACCCGTCCCTTACCCTTCTTTCCTCTCCTTTCCCCCTACCTCTCCCTCCAGTACCCCTCCCCTATCCCTCCATCTCTTGTCTCCCCTCCCCCAAACTGTTCTTCCCTCATCTTCCCTCCCTTTAACTCTCCCTCTCTCATCACCCCTCCCTTACCCTTCCTTCCCCTCCTCCCTTTCTCCACAAAGCGTGGGCCTTTAAACCCAATAACATCGGGCATGGTTTAGGACCCTCCCCATGCTCCCCCTTCCCTGTTCCCTCGTGTTGTGAACAAAACAACTGCCCTGTCACTGTCCTTGACCCTAACACCCCACATATAATCAATTCCTCCCCCTGCCCTCACCAGCCCTTACCAATCCTCACCCCAGCCCCACAATTCTGCACCCATGTGTCTACACTCCTGCCGTCACCAGACATTACCCTTGTCCTCACCAGCCCTTATCTTTACCCTCACCGGACCTTACCCGTTTCTTCACCAACCCTCACCCCTGCCCTCACCAGCCATCACTCCATCCTCCCAGTTGTCATTAGAGAGGAGTTTCTAAACTGACTCCAGTCCTTAGTAACCTTCTCCTCAGCAATAATCTGCTCTTTACATTACCTACCCTTTTTATCAGGTATCATTCAGTGACATTGATGCTTTGTCTTCTTTTTGATATCTTGCCCTTCTTGCTGCTGGCGACTGTATAAGTGTGGTAGATCCCACCCGCCGGTTGCATTAGCTAATTCTGTTAATTCTGACTACGACAACAACGCATAGCGACTTAATTCTGGTTACCGACAGGCGATTTTATTATGGCTAATAACAAACTTCAATCAGCTGAGAGAGAACTTTCTATCTAAACTCATGGACCATCCTGTTTACTTTCCCTTATAACATCAGTTTTTACAATCTCCGCTTGTGGCATGTATCAGATTTATATTTTCTCTTAGAAAGAAGATTTTTTTTTTTTTAACAGTTTACACTGGAAGCACTTCGAATGGAAACTGATCTTGTACCACATAATACATCAAACTTGGTTCATGCATTCACTGAAATGAGTACTCGTATTTACCTTGTAGTGGAGGATATTGTGAGGATGGCCTTTGTTCCTTATGTCCTGAAGTAATTGTCCTGTAGTGTGAGGATTGCTTTTGTTCCTCGTGTTCTGAAATAATTGTCCTGTAGTGTGAAGATAGCCTTTTTTCCTTGTGTGCTTCCCTGTCATAGCCTCAGGCCCATGGCCTCAAGCCCTTTAAAGCCCTGGACCCCATCAACCCTCCCTCTCGTCCATCACCATCACCAGGGGCCGTATTCACAAAAATTCATTAGCCGAGATTGTGTATAAAACTATTTGTTTATACTCTTAGCTTTACCCATGCAGCGGCAGACTGGCTCACGCCTGACAAACCGTAATTGTTCAAGTCGTGTTTTGTGATTCCCTAAGGGCAATTGGTCAGTGAGACCGAGGAACACAAATAGATACGTGACCTTACACTTCATATCCACACTAAAGTTTTTAAATGAAAATACTTGACCAAGCAAAATGATCTCTGATGGTATATCCCGTCTGTAAAAACTTGTTTATATTATAAGTTAATAACCATTTCTCCATTGCTTCCGTCAGGCGATTCTACTCAGCTCGAGGGAAACATTTTGAAGTAGAGGTGTTAGATGGAGCCTTCATCAAACTCTTCACTACAACACGAACTGCATCGGCTTGTTTGTTCGGTATTCAAAAGAAATGCAAAAAGGCGTCACGGTACTGAATGAATTTGACAGACCCGTTTTAGCCCAAATAAAATACTAAAGTTCACGGAACCGTGAGAGGGTTAATGTTACCAGTATTAACATCTCAGGATCAGCTGACTGAAAATGCCTGGCGTTATCTGAAATAATATGTAGAGTTGTTCCTACCATGAGAGGGTTAAGTTTCTCTGAGAATGCCTTCCCATCCTTCTGGCCTCACGCCTGACAGTCCTCATCACCACCCTGGCCCTAACCAATACCCGGCCTGTGTGTTACAGAGTGCCTTTGTTCTTGCCACGCCGTCCCTTCTCATCCATACTGACGACGCCATCACGGAAGCATCTTAGAAGAGCAAGGGGTGGGGGTGAGGAGGGAGGGTGAGAGGAATGGGAGGGAGAGGGAGGACGGAGAAGTAAGTGAAAGATGGAGGGAGGAAGAATGAGAGGAACGAGAAAGGGAGAGGGGAAGAAATAAAGTATGGAGATTGAGACGAGTGCAAGAGATAATTAAGAGTCAGGAGGAAGGATGAGAGACAAGGAGGGAAGGAGGGGGATAGAATGAATGGGAGAAAGATGAAGAGCGAGGATGAATAAGAGGTTGGAAGATGGAGCGAGGGTAAAGGAGTGGGAGAGAGAGGCGAGATGAGTGGGAGATGGCGGAGCAGGAAGGAAAAGTTCAGTGAGAGAGAGAGAGAGGTACTCTGGGTCAAAAGCTGATCCTACAAGCAGATCAGAGTGGAGTATCTGACCTGACCCTCGGGTCTGTGTGCCAGAAGAGGTCACTTTTATCCCTCACACTTGATACTCGATCGCTTCCTGTGTCAACATGTGGCGGCGCATCAAAGCCAGCCTTTGTGTGTTTGTATTTCGGAACTTACATTTCCGAATGTCCCCTTCCCCCCCTCCGTTCCGAAGTTTGTCAGAGCCTTTGTGTAGTGAGGTGAAGAACACATGTGATGGATTGCCAGGGGTGAATCTTTGGTGTATATTCTTTCCTGGATAATGTAGGAGATACACACCTTGGCAATGACAGCATCAGATCTACAGAAGACTGTCTGTCTATCTGTCTATTGCCAGACGCCTTAATCCCGTAAGGGGTGGCCACAAACAAATCGCCTCCATGTCGCCCTGTCTCCCGCCATTTCACTGTCCCGCTCCCAGCTCACACTCCCCTCTCTCATATACACACCGACATAATAGTAAAGTTTTTGGTTTTATATGTTGGACATAATTTTGACAAGAAGAGTGAAGGCCATCACAAACGATGACGACTACAGTAGAGTACACCGGTTTGTCTGTAACAGACAGGTCCTGTGTAAAAGTGGCCACATTGCAAAAAAAAGGACAAGGATACAGAGCATACAGCACCTACCTCCTCCTCCTCTTCCTTCTCCTCTCCTTCCTCCTCCGTCCTACCAAACAACTGATAGATTCCTTGAACAACAGATGTATTATTCTCGTCTCCGCTCTTTGTCTTTCCTCTTTCGTCTCTTCCTGTGCCCTTTCTCTTCTCCTTCTCATTCTTATAGTCTCCCCTCCAACAGTTCCTTTCCTCCCTTCTTCCTGTCCCTTCTTCTCCCTCCTCTCGTACCCCTCTCCCCTCTGCCTGTCATCGCCACGCGTCGCTGACTGCAGTTTAAAGGTCCAGCTATCAATATTAGTCCCGGAAATTAGGGTATTTAATTCCGTGAGGTCAGGTCAGACCATCTTCACCCAGAGGACAAAATCAGTTTGCCACGTCCCCCGCAGTGCTGTCATTGTCCTTATCTCGGGTCAGCCTTTAACCCTTTGCCAGCTTCTAGGCCCGTATTTGTGTTGGCTTAGGAAACATCGCAGCACTTCTTCCCCAGCTATATATTTAGGATATTACAACATTAAATTCTCCTGCATGTTGTTGATATCTGCTTAATATCGGCACAGCCTGTAACTTGGAAAATAAATGGATGAAAATGAAAACTCACATCAGAAAGCTTTACCATGTGGAAATGAAGTAAAAGCCTAGATGGCTTATTCTCAAATGGATATATTGCTGCTGAAAACCTGTATTTGCTTGTATGGTGATGCCCACAACATTGTATCCGGTTGTTAAATGGTCAGGTGATGTGGAGTCCGGCTGAGAAATGCAAATAAATGTCATTCTCAGTGGGATTCCAAAATATATCCACCCACCTACTGCAGTAATGTTCAGATTTCGTAAGATAAAATAGATGATTGATGGATAATGTGAGAAAATAAAGAAACGCGCTTTTCGATGTACTGAGGGGGAAGTAGGAAAACATACAAGAACGCAGATATATTAACGCACTTTTGGATATACAGTATGTAAAACTGATCTGTACCATGTGTATGGGTGAGTGATCTGGCGTGCAACGTGACTCCGGCCATGACCTGACCCGTTTATGGGACACAGTAGGCCGTTCGGAAGGTCACACGGGCGTCGCATATCCCGGCTGAAGTGAGGAGCATTTAACCGTTCGGGCCTGTAAACCTTTACAGCCATATTCCCGTTCACTAAGGAGTTCCTCCTCCTTAATGGCTTAAATGGCAGGGGTTATCCATAGCTCAGAAAAGTCGAATGATGGCAATCAAAATAAGTTAAGTGAGGCCATGACCTTTAAATTGCTTGAAATCTCCCTTATGTTCTTTATGCAGTTTTGATATCAGCATGGTTTTCATAAGCAGCATCACCAGCATGCCATGGCCAGGAAAAAAAATAATAAGAAAGAAGCGTTACAAGGAGTGTCCTTTCCTTGGTAAATGATTTAGTATACCCACATGCTGAAACTGTACAGTACATAGTGTCAGTAGACAAAACATTCGATCCAAATGGAACCTTTTTCACGAACCTAAAACAATCATGTAATTGTGAAATAATACACGGTATAGCCTGGTGTAGGTCTGAATAAAGTGCTTAAGTATGTCTCGGTTTGGAAAGCGGTCAATCTGGAAAGCATTTAACTCATTAACTGCTAGGATTTATTTCAGGGGAACAAACTAATCTGATCAGCCTAAATAAACTATCGATGCTTCCCCATTATCGAAAGTGTTTTCCTCATTAAACTACTGTTATAATTGTTAGCAGGGAAAGTGTTGACCCCAGGTTGGCCGAGACCTTTAAACCATAAGGTGAACTCCAGCAGCGCCTTTGTTTATTTAGCAGACACGGGATCATCAGGTAGTTAAATGCCAGGGAAGCGGTCCTTAGGGATGACGGCAATCAGTGAGTTAAATGGACGGGGGATGACATCGTATTTATCAAGGATCTTAACTAATCAGCAATATAAGCAAATTTCCATAGAAGTTCATTCTTTTTAGAAATAGTTTTTGTATATTTACACTTTAATATTCATTCACCTTAGTTTCATTGTGAAGTGTATGGCAGCTGTAGACTGATGGCAAAAGAATAAACAAGCAATATTTTATCCAATTGAAGGTGAAGAAAATTCGCGAATATGGAACCAGATGTTTAAAGAATGAAATGGGGCGTAACACGGAAACACGGGAGTGATTGGGTAAATATAGAGTGGATGCGGATACTAAACTCTTTTAGCAAGATAAGCAGTTCTTTGCCTGTTCCGACCACCTATATATGAATTTAATCAGGTAGGAAAGACCCCACATACTGAAGGGATTAGAAATTATCTCAAACTTCATTAAGATGACGTTTGTGTGTGTGTGTGTGTGTGTGTGTGTGTGTGTGTGTGTGTGTGTGTGTGTGTGTGTGTGTGTGTACTAAGTAACACATTTTTTAGTCATTTTGTACTAAACTTGGTAGAAGGGTTAAAAGTCTTTCCATTTTTTTTTTTTTTTTTAGAACAAAAGGTCAAAGATCAAAGTCATATGTCTGAGTCAACTTAAATAGTTTTGATCCGATACGTCGTCGCAGTGAAAGGGTTTATATATATTTAAAAAAAGAAACTCTACCACTCTTCTCACTGTCTGACAAATCACATTACTGGTTCACCAAAAACACCTGCCAGTGTGTGAATTTTAATAAGGTAATGACATAAAGACCTGGATTGTTCTTCCCATAGCAAACTTCGAAGCATCGCAGTCTCAGCCATTTATTTTGCCTATTACACCTAAATATTCTCTTGTCTGGTATTTATGTGTGTAATATCCAGGCGGTTTGTATGAGTAGCATACTAGATAAAATGAATTTTTTCATTATGATGACAAGTACAAACTTTTATTATGTATTTTTTCTGTCTACCTCCGAACGAAGTATTTCAGCCCAGGAGAACTTTTTAAACTGGACGAATCGTCGTCTTGAACCCCATTACTACCTGGGGGCTCTCGCAAGTCATATAAAACTGTATCAAGGAAAGAAAAATGTCATCGTACTGATGAGATTACAAAATCTTAGAAGGCAACGAAATTACAGCCCAAAATGTTTAGACAGTCACGTTCAAAGAGATTAAATTTATTTTCAAATTTGGGTATGTTAGGATGTCTTATCTCTTTATCTTGGAAGGTCTATTACTGCCAGTTATTCTTGACGGCAGTGCGATAATACAGGGCTCTCATACTTGGCTTAGTCTGACATCATAGCACAGATTCGTAGTGTGGGTGGTTTCGCTGTGTACTCCGTCAACAGATCTTGTAGTTGTTTTCTTCTTTACAAAATTTTACGGACTCCGTGTACAGTTGCGGTCAACACTTCCGTTACACCATTGTGAAGCCTTGTCATAACCTAATGTAAGGAACAGTCGTCAGAATAGGTAGTAGATGGTTTGCTACCACTGACCGTAAGTGATACTACTGTACTACAAGAGTGAAATGTGGCTACAAACATGGTAACAAGTCATGTAGGCGAAAAATACAGCCACAAATTGATACAGTCACCTGGGCAGGAAACAATCACAAATCGGTATGGTCAGGCATAAGGAAGACTTACTCACTGTTACAGTTCCTGTTAGACATAAGTGATTTCTTTCTCAGCAGTCTTCAGGAACTATTAGGAAAAAATAGCTGGTTCTGACGCTTGGTTAACTTCCAGCCTTTAGAAAATCTTCAGCAGTGCCAGATCATTCTCCGTATGGATTCTTGTTTCTAATAGGAAGCACGACATCATATCGATTTGAATTATCTGAATAATAATCGGGTTGCATTCCTACTTCATTACTTTGATACTCCAGAAATACTTTGTATTTATAGTAAGCTGGGATAGGATGATAATCAGGGCTGGATCCAGGAATATTTTAAAGTTGTTGACCATATCACTTTACAAAGAAAGAAGCCTTCGACATCCCTTTTCTCTCAGCCAAGTAACTGACGTTTGATATTTAAATATGTATCTAAATTGCTGAACTGAAAAAGAGAAGTTGTGAACATAGACGGGAAATCTGTAGTTTGTCATGTGAGGATGGGTTGTACTCTACTTATGTGGGAGAAATACACATAACATCCATGAAAAATTGGCGTCTATATATGTTGAAGTATATTAAATTTCATGTGAAAATCCATGGATGTTGGCTGGGCAACATATGACTAGGTTCTTCTTCCCGAGAGTGACAAATAACCAGGGGATGCGGAAAAGTAGGGAAGGAAGGGTGGCTATCTGACTGTTTGTCCTCGCCCCTCACCCGTCACCGTCACCGGTTACCTAGATGTCTGGGCCAGGAAGTGTCTCAAATACACGATGGTTTGGCGGGAAGGACAGGCAAGCAGGCGGGGTAAGGCTTTGTGTGAGGGAGGGGTTGGCAGGTCTGTTATGACGTTGTTTACACGGTAGAGGTGAACCTGGGAGGGAAAGGATGCGAGGGTGAACAAACAGACTAACACGGAGACGGTGTGAGAGCGAGCGGGGTATAAGGGGTATAATGGTGGTATGGAGTGGTGGTGTTGCTTTGTGGTGCAGCCGCGGGTGTATTGTGATGGAGGGCAGAGGTGTTGTTGGATATGCGTGTGAGGCGGCGGGAAAGGGGAGAGGGATGGAATGTTGAAACAAAGTGTGTAGAAAGCGGAGAACTTTAAACCCCTTTGTTTACTGAAACCAAAGATGCAGATTTCAATATATATACCCACACCACAACCAAGTGACTCATTTTTAACCGTTGCTTGGGCAAGATTGTTCTTTGGTATTTTACTCTAGCTATCGACAGACGATTTTATTCAGATGGCGAAAGCCCCGCGCCACGAAGTCAGAAAGTATCTCAGTTAAAACTATGTGCATGGTCCCTCAGACCACAGTAATTCACTTATAATATTGATTACCGTAATACAGTAGTTTCTTTCGTTACATTATTTACAATTTCACATTCTCGTCTCTACAATTTCCAGGCATGAAATTACCTACACTTCCAGATAATGTAGGTCAAGTTGTTTGGTTCCTCAGTTTCACACATCGCTGACACACACACGGCCAATAAACACAAAATTAGCATATACCTGGCCGCCTCTTGTTTCCGTGGCGGCATTTAAATGGGCCCACAGGTATAGTTACCCTCCCTTTACCCTACCTTTAAACTCCTCCACCCCCTTCCCTTCTCTCCTACCCCATTCCCTCCGGTTCCCTCCCCTCACCCACCCTTCATCAGTTTGTTTCTACCCTCCTCCCATTCCTCCACCTTATACTGTACCTTTAAATTTCCCTTACCTCCCTCCCTCATCCTTCCTTTAAACTTTCCCTACACCATCCCTCCTGTTCTCTCCCGTCACCCTCCCTTCCGCAGTTTATCTCTCCCTATAGTTACCCTCTCTCCCTCCTACATTTAAACTCCCCCTACCCCCTTCCCTCCAGTTCCCTCTTCTCAGTCTTCCTTCATTAGCTTATTGCCACCCTCCCTTCCTCCCACGTCTTACTGTACATATGAATTCCCCATACCACCAATCTTCCCGCCCCTCCTCCCAACACCCCCTACTCCCTTCCCTTCATTTTCCTTCCTTCTTTCTCTTCATCGGTTTATCTCCATCCTGCCCTCCCTCCCTTAACTTATGTCCTTAAGTTACCTTACCTTCTTCCCTTAATGTCCTCCCCTCACCCTCATCTTCATCTGTTTATCTCCCCATTTCTCCCTCCATCCTGCATCTTTCTGTTCCCCCTAACTACCCTCCCTCTAGCATCTCTCCTCACCCTTCCTCCACCCTATTTAAATTCCCTCTACCCCTCTTCCCTCAAGCAACCCTCCCCTTTCTCAGCTTATCTCCCTCCCTCCCTCGCCCTACCACATGCCTTTAAATCCCTCCAGCTACCTTACATACCTCCCATAACCCTCTGTTCACCCATCCTTCCACCTTATACCTGTAAATTTTCCGGTACTATCTTTCAGCCTCTTCCTCACATCTTATCCCTACTTTCCTCCCATTTGATGCCGTTCATTTCCCTCTATACCTCCCCTTCGGTACTCTTTCTTTTTCTCTTACGGGTTTTCCCTTTAAATTCCCCTTTCTACCCCCCACCATCTCTCTCTCTCTCTCTCTCTCTCTCTCTCTCTTTGTCGATCACCCAATACTTTCTCTAAAATCTTTCCATCTCCTTTAACCGACTTTCACCTTCCCTTGATTGCCCTTTCACCATTTCACTCCTCTTCGATCACTTTCACCGTAGTCTTCTCTCTTTAACCCTGATTTCTCAACCGAAGTCACTTTCACCAATTCCTCTTCTCACCACCTATCATCATCGCTCTTCCTTGATTACCTTTTCAGTCACTGTCATCACCGTCTCTCACGAAAGTCACTTTCATTATTATGAAATGTTGAACTGTTGAACGTGATTGAGGGAGAATGAAAGGGTGTCATCATCACCCTTTCATCCTCCCTCAATCACGTTCAGCATTAATTCCTTTCATGTTCACCCTTTCCTCCCATGTCACTATCAGCGTTCAGCCTTCCTAGATCACTTTCATTAGTACTTCTATTACCCCTATATCCTTCCTTGATCGCGTAGTCAATCACAACCACCATTATCCCTCTTCATTTCCCCGTGCAATGATACTGAGTACCGAGGACTGATGGTGAGGTGCTTCGACTTTCTCTGACACCGCGCCACACAGTTTTTTTTTTTTTTTTTTTTTTAATCTGTCTGTTTGACTATTGTCTGTCCATCTGTCTGTCTGTTTGTCTGCTTGCCTGCCTGCCTGTGATTATCTATTGACTGACGCCACACCACGTGGGAGTGACCTCAACAAAAAGACCTCTAGGCGGTTCTGTTCTTATTTAGTAACGACTCACCTTTCAACGACACATAACTCTCCCTTATATATGATTGCACCTGATCTTTCCATCTGGTTCTCGGTCTCCCCACCACCTACCTCATTGTTTGTGCTGCTGACAGAAAGACGCCTTGGCTGACACTTCTTCATCAGCTTTAAAGATAGAATGCAGTAACAGAGACACTTTGGACATAAAGTAAATGGAAAATGCACTTTAACTTTTCCAGACGAAATATACTTGGTTTAGATCCCTGATGCCATATCACTCCCTACCGAGAGACTGACTATGCTCTGTCCACATGGATTTGGCCTAACACTGCCGTCTCTCCATCTTGAATATTGAAATATAGAAAGGCGACAACCACTAAAATATTGTAATAGTCACGAAGAATTTCTATAGAAAGGACATAGAGTAGTAGTATTGCCTTATGCTGCCACTGAGTAATGGGAAATAGTTAACTAAAGAGCGAAAATTTCCTCCAAGGTAAGGTGTATGAACTATAGGAGTGATATGAGAGAGGAGTGGTTGAAAGAGGCAGAAATTGTAGACTGAGAAGCAGGTGGAAGGACAGGCGGGATAGGTATAAGGGACGGTGCTTTGTTGTGGTAGAAGGGGTCGTTGCTGATTAGGAACAGAAACGCCTGGAGATGAGGCCCCATGTAATTTACTTGGAGTGACGGTGGGGGGCGTAAACAACAACCATCACCATAAAGACAGGGTGATGGCAGCAGATGACCAACGAGGACACGTGTTTGTCACGCTATTATCGATACACATCTTAACACCACGAGCGACTCTCTCTCTCTCTCTCTCTCTCTCTCTCTCTCTGCATAGGCCGTGTGCTCTGTGTATCTATGTAACTGTGTATCCATCTTTGTCTGTCAGTTTATTTACCTATCTGTCTTTTTATCTATATGTCTATCTGTTTTTCTTTCTCTACCTATTTCTGTACGAATATATTAATTTGTCTCTCTATCTGTCTGTCTGTCTATCTATCTATCTGTCAGTCTGTCTGTATCTATCTATCTATCTTTAAACCTGTCTACCTATATATCTATCTGTCTGTCTGTCTGTCTGTCTGTCCATTTATACCCATCTCTATACATCTTTCCGTCTAACTGTAAATTTGTCTATGTATCTAGCCTGGGGGTGTCAGGATCACATTTGATATAGGGCTACTCTGAAGCATACAGAGAAGAGATATATATGCACATGAGAATTATGGCCAACTGGAATATAATTTACTGTAAAGTAACAAGCATTTTTACTTGAAAATACTCAGGGGATTTTGGTCATACTGAACAATAGAGTTAATTTCCTTATATCAATCTTCTGAACTCAATTTTGTATCGCCGTTCAGTTGGTTTCATGCAATATTGCAAGAATAGATATTGTGCTAAACTTATTTTCGGTCTGCATTTCTCTATTCCTGCTACTTCTTGTCTGCCAAACACAATGAATCTAGGTACCTCGAAGTTAATGAGGTTATCAATGGAAAGCATAACTCTTAACACATCCAGAAAATGGTTCCTTCTTCTAATATTAAAAAAAAAAAAAAACTTTTTTCGCTTCTCACTTTGGTGGCATTCATTCTTCTCTGTCCAGCGAAAGCATATTCCTAGTAGTTCAAAAATGCATTTTTTTTTTCAACGTCTTAGAAGCTAAATACAAGAGTAATAATTCCTTACATCAGTGTAAATAAGTTTCCTGTTCCAGAAAAATAGTGAGAGGAGTGCAGTACGTGGATCATTTTTCTCGCTTGAACGGCCGGTAAATATCCATCTTCATCAGTACTCTACTAACGAGGCCTGCAGGTGCTGGGGCGATGCTGCAGCTGCCTCAGGAGACGCCAGGAAGGAAGGGCGTTTAAATCCCCTTCCTAGGCAGCTGTTTCGGGGGTCCTCAAGGTGATGGTAATGGTGGGGCATCTCTCTTCCTTCCTCTCATCTCACCACTCCTACATCCCGACACACAGCTGCTGCGGGGAAATATACTGATGAGAGAGAGAGAGAGAGAGAGAGAGAGAGAGAGAGAGAGAGATTCATATAGAAAGCAACAAAGACAGACAGACAGACAGACAGAGAGTGGGGAAGGGAAGACTTGGGACATTTAACTCTGGGAACTCTTGGCGTGTCGTGAATGGCATTTTCATTATATTCTACCTGTTGTTGTTCCTGCTGCTGTTGTCCCTTTAAACAGCGACCCACCTTCCGCCCTGGTCACTCATAATGAAACCTCAGTGCTCAGAGCGGATGCGAGGGAAGGCCACAGTATCCTTGCAACCGTAGCAGTATTATGTGGGGACACCTCACAGCTGAAATGGCAAACCACCTCACATAAAGGACTTCAAATTATCTTCCTGGAGCGACCGGATCTTGCCCTAGACTTATTTCCTCCTACAGAACCAACCAGAAAGGGAGAACATTTTTATTGGTCTGATTTCACCTTCGTTATTGTTTTTGTTTCTGTATTTGAATGGAAAGAGTAAACATTTTAAGAATACATCGGAATACGATATATACCAATAGTTACTTGATCCTACAGAACGAACCATAAGGGAGACCATTTAACCGTGGAAAACCAATAGAGGGGTACATTTTTGTTTATCAGATTTTCAACTCGATCATTTTTGGTTCCGTGTATAATGTCATTATTGGAATGGCAAGCTTAGATACTGGGAGAAAGCACCGGATCCTGGCACAGAGTTAGAGCGACACTAAGAGAAACCTGATCAGTTGAATTGCATTCACCTCAGTTAATAATTTTATTTGCGTGTTTGTTGCATTTTCTCCACTTAGATGGAAAGCCTAAGTATAAGAAGAAAAGATCAGATCTTTCTACGGATTTACTTTCTCCTGCAGAACGACACAGAGAGAAGCACATATTTGTTAGTATAGCTTCACATAGAGGGATTAGTTTGTTTTTATTTACTGACAAGGATTCTCACCCAGGGTGTAAAAATGTCAACAACAAAAAAATGGTGTTCAGTTAAAGTGAAAACAGAGATGAAGTGGTGGGAGGTGACGAATGGCATCCTGAGTGCCGTAAAAATAATCAGGAAGTATGGCAGAGAGAGCGAAAAAAATTGTGTTTAGTTAAAGTCCTGGGTATTATGAAACCTGAAAGGAAGTAGAGGAAATATTTTTGTCTTGCCGGGCAGGTGGTGTGATAAGGACAGGTGCTGCGAGGTGCCGGACCTGGGAAGTATGTCAGCCAAGGAAGTTTAAATGTCCCGCGCCACATCCGGGCAGGTGACGAGGACGGCCTTTGTTGTCCTGCCAGAACCCCTCGCTACGACTTATGGGATTAGATCTAGGGCCATAGTAGCACTCCTTCCTCAGTTATTTAAATTGCACATAATTCCTTAAAATTATCTTGTATTTATATCGTTTTCATATAGACTTAATTCACATCAATAATATACAGGTACGAAAGAATGGCGATGTGTAAAGTGCAAAGTAAACTGATATGAAAGTGGTGTTACGAAGCTCCAAGTCCACTTAAAGTACAACCCTTAAACACACAAGCAACACAGACTTCACTGTCCCGCAGGAGGTACGCTTGGCTCTAAGATGGAGCTGAGGGGAGCGAGGAGAGGAGAGGGTACGAAGAAGGGTGGGCAAGGAGAGGGGTGATAGAATAGAGAGGAAAGGAGTGACGTGAGGGGACACGGAGAGGAGAGGGGAAAGGGGGAGAAGACATGGAGAAAGGAAAAGGAGAGGAGACAGGGAGAAGGAATGAAGAGGAGAAGGGAGGCTAGGATAGGAGACGAAGAGGAGGGAAAATTTGAGGGACAGGAAAGAAGAGAAGGTAACAGGGTGTGGAGGACAGAGAAGGCAAGGATAGGGAACGGGGAGAGGAGAGGATACACGGAGAGAAGGGGGGGGGTTGAAGAGAAGGAAGGAAAGAGAAGCGAGGTGAGGGGATGATGGTGATGAGAGGGGACGGAAACTAGGAGATGGGATGGGTGGAAAGTGTTATTGATGTCTGAGGCTCCAGGTGCGAGGAAATGAGCTGTCGATGGTGCTTACAATGCATCAAAAATATGCCTCCAGTAATGACATTCAGGGTATATATAAATTACCCATAGACGCGCCACTTAATTCCTCAACTCCGGTGACCTATTTTTTGTTTTATTCATATTATCACCAGACGATTTTGTTTATATTAGGACAGACATTTCAAACTACAGGGGTAGAAACAGCCTTCATTAACCCTTTCAGTAGTAAAGTTCATCTCTGAGTTGAGCAAATTCGTCTGTAGGTAGCAAGAACAGACAAATAAAAGGACGTCACAGTATTGAAGGGGTTAACTCCTTTAGCCCGAAGATGTCCATATTATTTTATTCTTGTTAGTACAGTACCACACGATTTTATTCAGCTGACGAGAACATACCGGTGCTGAAGAGGATTAATGAAGGCTTCAACTAACTCCTACAGCTCAAAAAGTCTCTGCCAAGATGAATAAAATCGTCTAGCTATAGGAGGAAGAAAATATGAATTACGTCTTCGGGCTGAGCGGGTTAAATAACAAATCTGGAAGGCCTGACTGACGAGAGAATAAATGTGTGGCTCATTTTACTGGTCACTGGGTCGATGGTTCTTCCATTTTTGTTTTCATAGGCTACTCATCCCATTGGTAAGTGGGAAATAGATTCAGGGTAATGATGATGGTTACTTATTTATAGTCTTTTATACATTGCTAGATTTTCTTACGTCATCCATGGATAGGAAAAGAGGTCCGAATAATGATGATGATGATGATAACTACTAGATTTTAATGTATTTTCAAATTAAAATACACGTTACAAAGTACTCATTATAGAAAACTGGTTAAGACTTTAGTATGATGGTAGGTAGTAAATCAGTTTATATTGCACTACAGAATTTTCGTCCATCTTCATATTAATAAACACGTTCCAGACTAAGCTATCGAAGAATAAATACAGAACTCTAAGGTTAACTGAGAATGCTTATTTATTTTAACTTTCCTTAGCTACAGAATTTATGTGTATTTTCTAGGAAATGTACACGTCCCAATGTAATCATTTATGGAGAAGTAAATAGAGGCGTAAGGTTAATGGATAATAATTAGTGTAATTCTGAATAGCAGCATCCCACCATCTCCCTCACCCTCACCTCACCTGCCCCTCCCCGCCCACCTCATCATGGTAATTAACTCACTCTTCCCCCGGCCCGTTCTTCTTCTTTCTTCACATCTTTTCCCCCCTTCTTCCTTCCTCTCCGTTTCCTGCTCCTACTCTAACTCCTCGTTCTAATTTTCCTCCTCCTCAGCTGCTGTCTTTGTGGAATTAGACACCTGCGTCCCACTACAGCTGCATCTCGGCTTTGTTTTTGCTGGTGGACACGTGTCAGCTGTTGTTTAGGAGACTCACTTCTGTCATTTTTCATATCTTCTTCGCCCACCCTGTTCAGTTTTTTCTCTTATTGTCTTCATCTTTTTTTGTTTTTCTTGTTTTATTCATCTGCCTTTTCCTCCTGTTTTCATCAGTCGTTCTCCTCACTTTCCTCCTCCTCGATAAGGCCAAAGTGACTGGATTTACGGGGAAGGCGGTGGCTTAATCGGTAGAGAGCTGGCCTGCAGTCCTGACGGACCCAGGTTCAAATCCCCGCTGGGGCAGGGAACAGTTTAAGGATTTGAATTTCATTAAAATCAGGCTTTACTAATATACCAGAAGACCCGCCGACATGTCGTAAAAATACCCCCGCTAATACCAGTACACCAGTCCTGTATGAGACAGACCTATATAGCATGTATTCAATATGGACGATGGGTGTTAGCGCCGAAGTGGTGACATTTGGAGGTGTATGGTATGTAGGAGGACTGCTGGGCCTTGATAGCAGGCTGTGAAGCTTATGCCCAGAGTCGGACACATTAAAAAAAAAAAAAAAATTAGGATCAGTTGCCTATCAAAGGTGAGATTTTTTTTTGAAGGAAGAACCAGAGACATGGGAAGCTTCTGCCATCTTATTTTTTTGTCGTTCCTGGTAAAGCATATATTGGTTACGACAGAGAATGGATCTTAACTGTATTTGCGATTCTCAGCATAGGCAGTTGCTGTAAACTTTTCTGTTCACTTCATTCCTTTGTACTCCTTTAGTCACCGTCCTTGGCCCTCAGCAAATCTTTCCATAGCACTCGCTTCTCCCTTCATCCTTTCCCCTCTCAATAGCTTTCCTTCCATTCCATCGTCCCTCTCTTGCCCATTTACTTCATCTCTTCCTTCTTCCTTCCATATTACCTTCCCATCTCCTCCACCATTCCTCATTCTCACTTAGGTTCTCATCCATCACTGTTTCCCCCTCCCTTGAGCCTCTCTTCATTTTGACCTATCTCTTTACTCTTTAATTTCTTTCCTTCAGTCTTCTTTCTTTATCTCTCATCCTCTCTCTCTCTCTCTCTCTTCTTCCATTTGTTCTTTTCCTTCACTTCACTTTCACCTCTCTCTCATCTGTCCCTTTCCCCACAGTCTGTTCTTTCGGTCATAACCCTCTTCCTCTTTATCCTTCCCTTTTTTTCATATCTCCTCTTTCGTCCTTTATCCCGCATTTCTCTCCTTATGTTCATCTTTCTCCTTTCCCCTTGTAACTCACTCATCCTTCACCTACCCTTCACCTTTCCTCTGCCCTTAATCTCTCCCTTCCACCTCTCCTCTTCCCTCAAGTCTTTCATCTCCACCTCTCTCTCAGCATTCCTTCTCTTTCCCTCCATTCTCTCCTTTCCCTCATAACTCTCTCACCGTTCCCGCTCCCCTCCCATTCATCTTTCTCCCCTCCCCGCCTGCGTCTCCCGTGTCGTGTTGTTGTTGTTTATTTACGTGAATGTGTTTCCCACGTCAAGGCTGGGAGGTGCAAAGGCCGGAGTTATCAGGGACAGGATCAGGTGAGGGCTGGGGGGCGAGTTGGTTAGCGCTGGGTATGTAAGGTAAAATGGGTACACCACTGGCACATTTACCCACAAGGAAAGTTGTTTATTGGGGAGATACGATAGTTTGGGCCTGGCTTGGACACTTTTCAGATATGAGTACGAAGGAAATATATGTGTTGATATTTACAGAATGGGGTAGTGAGGAGGAAAAGGACAGGGTGGAAGGGAGGGGTGAGGAGAGGGATAGAATGCACTTGTTGTTGTTAAATGTCTGGCTAAGTTTATAATATGAACAATATCGTTAGGAATGCAAGGTAAACTGAATACATCTCATGTAATGTCGAGTACTAGTTTCTGTGTACAGTACCGTTGAGGCTGAAAGTGTCAGATGAAATGGATATACCAGGTGTTGTCCAGCGTCTAGTAGGAATAAATATGTACACAGCTTGCTTAGCTTCTGTTATTACGTGACGAGAAAGATATTCAAGCATACTGAGTGAAAATGTCATGCTGTTATCTGCAGATCCACCTCAGTAAAACAGTTAATTGGATGCAGAAGTACCGGTATAACTGTGGACATTTAAATGCCCTGTGACCCCAGCTGACGGCAGCACCTCAACCTGAGACATTTATGGACCCTGTGGCCCCATTTGTCTGCAGTACCTCAACCTGTGGCATTTAAATGCCTGTGACCTACTTACCCTAATCATCCTGGGACCCGCTAAAGATTCTCACTGGCATTTAAACCCCCGCATATGGAGGGACGGACCCAGGCAGAGGGGAAGAGAGACACAGTGAAGGGAAGGAAACTTGACGGGAAAAAGAGAGAAAAACAGGGAGCGTATAAAAGTTTATTGTTGTTTGTCTGCTATCAGTGTTTGTGTAACATCAGCAGTATCAATGGCCAGACACTTGATTTTGAGTACATACAGGGTTTCCGGCACGTTTCTGCTTATAAAATACTATATTGATTTTTATCACTACTCATTCACCAATCACAGCCAGTCCATCGTACACTGTGCCACATTGCCTCTCCACCTCCTTTTTATTCTGTTTGTCTCATCATATTCACTTCTGTACATTATGATGTTACTTGCATTAAAAAGAAAGAAAAAAAAAATATTCGGTCCTACATACACGACAAAAAGAACAAAAAAATGGTGAAGCTGGCTGAAAGCAGCAGCTATCCTTTCACCCTTTCACGACAACAGAATGTGTAAGGCTAGATGTTTAGGTATAGATGGATGGTTGAGCGGGCGAATATCAATGCTGGAGTGAAACAAAGATCTATCTATCTATCTATTGCCAGACGCCTCAATCCCGTTTGGGGTGGCCACAAACAAATCGCCTCCAAGTCGCCCTGTCCCCCGCCATTTCACTGCCCTGCTCCCAACTCACACCCCCCTCTCTCATATACCTCTCCACCCCTTCCCTCCATCTCATCCTCGGCCTCCCCCTCCCTCTTCCCCCCTCCACCTCACTCATATACACTCTCTTCGTCAGTCTTTCACCCTCCATCCTCTCCACATGGCCAAACCACCTCAGTGTGTTCCTCATAACGCTTCCTATCACATCCACATCCACACCACAACGCTCCTTTATATCCTCATTCGTCAGCCTGTCTCTCCACGTGACTCCACAGGCTCCTCTCAAATAACTCATTTCCACTGCTCTCACTCTTGACTTGTGTCCTTCCAACAATGTCCAAGCTTCACTTCCGTACGTTAGAGTTGGTATCACAATACTGTCATGTAGTAACTTTTTCACTTCCATGCTCACTTCCCTGTTTCTTATCATTGCTTTCAAGGAACCAGCAACCTTTCTTCCCTGCTGTACCCTTTCAAGCACTTCACCCTCCAAACCTCCATCCTTACTCATCACACTACCCAAATACTTAAACGTACTCACATTTTCCAATTCCTCACAAAGATGTTTGGTTAAATAGTATATATTTGAATGGGATCAAGAGGCAGGTCAAAGCTATAATTGTGGAGAAGGGAGTGAAGATGGTGATGAAAAGTGAAAGGTGAAATACTTTAAAACTGATATAGGCAGATAACGCTGTGCTGATTCCTAATGGTGAATGAAATCTTCATAGTCTTTTTCAGAGTATTTTGAATGTTTGTGAGCGACAAGGCTCAAGGATAAGAGTAGATAATAGTAAATTAATGGTTGCTGAGAGGTAAAGAGACTCACAGTACATGTATACTGTTGTAATGAACAGAGCAGCTGGAAGTGTTGGAAGAGTTATGCCTCTATATAGTAAATGAAAAGAGAGGTGAAGGTGAAGAGTGAAGTGGAGAGTAATGTGACTTAAGAAAGTTACGTGACTGGTTTTGAGGGATTTTATATCAAGTAACAGAAGTTGAGTATGGAGGCTACAAGAAGGCTGCATGAAGCGAAGATGATGCGTACATTAACGTGCATTAACATGTGGATATGGGACCTCTGAATTGCACAATTGCAAAATTAAGGGTGAGAGCAGTGTAAGTAGGACTGTTAAAGAATTCATTGGGTACATTGGGTTGAAGACAATAGTTATGAAAATACGTTGAAGTCTTGGATTAAAAGTATGGCGATCAAAGGAGAAAGGAGACTGTACTTCGATGATATGTTCACTTCGAGAGGATGAGTATGAATAGGGTTGTTAAAATGGTATATATGAGTGAGAGTGAGAAGAGAGGATTGTGCGGAAGGCCAAGAAGAAAGTTGATGTGCGTTTAAGCAAGAAAGCAAAGTGGTGAATGATCAACATACTGTAGATGGTTAAAGCATATAAAGAGGTGCACATGACCGGGGATAAACCTTTCTTAAACGTCGGCAACAGACGTAATGTTCTCTACTTCACAGGCATTATAAAGCGCACATTTACACAGTACTCGCGTCGTGAGAATGTTATGTTTTGAGCGGCTTTGGCCGTGCGTGCATGTGTGTAATTCACCGGGTCGGTCAGGATCACTTGATGATCGTGATCGTCAGCTTTTTACCCTCCCGGAAGGGAGCGGAGAGCTCATATAGTCCGATCTAAGGGCAAGGCTGTGACCTTCACACACGCACACACCCGTCCCCTTGCTCAAGGAGGACAGTAACCACCCACTTCGTCAGTGAAATTTTTCGCAACCTGAGCGAGGCGCAAACTCCCGTCCACCAGTTGGCAAGCGAGAACGTTACCACTGCACCAGCGAGCAGTGTGTGTGTGTGTGTGTGTGTGTGTGTGTGTGTGTGTGTGTGTGTGTGTGTGTGTGTGTGTCAACGAAATAACTCAGTTTTTATCTTATTTCAACGAAACACAGTGAAAGGTTAGGGGTCGGCCAATGAGGAAACATTGTTTTTTAGAACAGTAGATCAAAAATCAAGGTCAGGACTAGGTCAGTCGCTGGCCTGTCAAAATCAACTTGAAGCTTTAACCAAACCTGAGGGAGTATTGAGAACAAAGCAAGAATGAACTGGTTCAAGTTTGAGAACAATCAGTCGAAGGTAAAGGTCACAGTATAAGGTCAGAGTTCGACCAGATTGTGTGTTTGTTAACACCATAACTCGAGCAGTTTTGACCCTGTTTTAACCAAATTTGACAGACTGGTTGAGGATCATCGAAAGAGTAAACGTACTGTTTAAGTAAGATATTGGTAGAGGTGTTTGTGTTGGCCCCAGGTCGATTTGAATATGAATCCACTGGACAGCAGGCTGAAGCTGCCCTTCTGCAGTCCACTATCTTCCTTTGGGGGGATAAGGAGGGAGCCGAGGGACGTTTGTATGGTGCCACCACGTGAAGGCCATCCTCTCCAGCCCTCAATAAACTAGTGCACCGGATTCAAGGAGTAAGTATATAGACCAGCGAACTTAGTGCAGTTTTTCTTTTGTTATACTGAAGGGGGTGAATAAGAACTGTGTTCCCACAGTGGCGCCACAACCCCTTCCTCCCTGCGCCGCACACTGTAAACACGCTGTGGAGGTTTAAAGGGCCAACGACTGGTCCGTTACCGTTCTCACGACCCGAGCCTCAGATGTGTATCGGGGAATTACTGAACGAGATACTTACACGGGGTTAGGCTCATTCTGGCTTAGCATTCCCAGCCTGGTGGTAATTACACGCCTGTCGGCTGTGAAGGGTTGTGGGGATGGGGGAGGAAAGGAGGGAGAACTGTGACAAACATCTCTTCAGTCAGGTGTCACGCCAACCCTCAGTCAGCTATCGCAGGCAAGGATTGAGGGAGCGGGCGCTTATTATGAGCAAACTAATGGTAATATACTGTAAGTATTGTTATTAAACAAAGTACAGTATATGCAATAAATATCTTCTCGTAGGTGCATTTGCCCTTATCATTGTATTTATCCATCCTTTCATCATCCAATCATGTGTCGCCCTGTGAGGAGCGTAGGACCCCGGGGCTAGGCAAGTTGGTCCTGACATTTAAGATGAGAGTGACCAGCCTCACTCATTCCTGAGTGGCATTATTTGAGCAATAAATCCCAACCTTCCCTTGGATATAAACCTTCACCGGCTCAATCCGATTGGAGCGCCTTAATTACCCACTAAACCACCAGGCGCCATAATTTGGTTATATGGTTACCACCCAGCGTAGTTAAATGATTTCTTGGTGTACAGGAAACCATTTGGCTTGTCATTCAGTGTAAAGTCACCCGTAGGCAGAAGGAAGAGGAAAGAATGAAGGAAAGTGAGATAGAAGAGGAAGGAAGGAAGAGAGGAGAGGGCAGACAATTTATATGATTAAAACAGGTGAAATAAGAGTGAAGTTTGACATTTTGATTGTTTGAAGGCATTCAGTAGTAATTCTGCTAGGAATCATGCCCTTCCCCTTTTTTTGAAAGTGCTGGATCCGGCCCTGTAAGAGTACAAAAACTATAGTACTTTGATATCAAAGTCTCATACTCGTATGTCAATCCTTTCTTTGCGAGGACGTGTTTTCATATTGTTCTTAACCACAGACGATTAACATTTCTATTCGTATCGGTCTTGCACTCACATACTATAACTCCTCCATTCTTGTCACGTCTTTTGTATTTCTGTTAATTTCAGACACCTTTATTCACCTTTGGAGGGACATTTTTAAATGGAGAGGTTAGATAGACCCCCTCATTATTTTTTTCCCCTGTAGGGGGCTCTCGTAAGCTGTAGGATGTCATATGTTAGTCGCAAAAATAAAATAGAAACTACTTCTTCCTCATGTTACCTCCTTACAGTCTCTACACTCTGCACTCCATGTAAAATCAAGGTCCTTATCACACTAGCGATCTTTTTTCCATGAGCCACTCTACTCTTCATTTCATACACACACAACTCTTTTCTCTTACTAAGGGCTCTTGTTTGGTGAGTCACAGCTCGCAAATGTGAGTGTTTTTTACCTTCGGCGAACAAATTTTACATGCAAGTCGCTTTTTGGAGAGAAGAAAATACATCCACTTCCAAACCCAGTAAACTGCAAAAAAGTAAATCTTACTTAAATGAGCAAAAAGCATGTTGTGATCGATTAAGTCTTTCCTTGTCGTCACTGTGAATGTTTAAAAATAGAGAATGTGTAAATAAATAAATAAATATATTTATTGCTCGTAAAATATTTCGGCTCGTAGTCAGTTTGGCTACTAAATATTTATTTGGCTCGTAAATCTGAAACTTTAGGAGACAAATGGCTCGCAACCATCGGCAGTTAGCAAGAGCCCTGTTACTGCACCGAGGTATTCAGTGTCATCCACCAACTTAAGCCTCTTCCTACTCACCAACACATCACACTGTAAGGCACCTTTTCTATCAACAGTTTCTACCTTTCTGTTTTCTGCTTTACTTCCAAGCCACGCCGCTAACTAAACCTCAGACCAGTTCGCAAGATCCTGTCCACCATTAGCCAGCATCATCTGCATTCCTAAGATTTCCACCGTAAACTATTCATCACCTGCCTTACTCTCTTTCCCTTAACTATTGTCTTGACCCCTTTCATTACCCTAGCCAATGACCTCCAGTCTTTTATACGCAAGGTGCATCTCGAAATGAATGAACCTTTTGGCTCTCCTATGTTTAGTTTTTTTTAGTTCCTACACGTGTTTCACTACCATAATAAAAACTTTGAAAGATTTAGTCGTTTTTATAGTGCTGTATTCCCACTTTCACACGTCTGTCTGTGGCTCTGCTCCCTCTTCCACATCTGCATTGCCATTTCCACTCTCCCTGTAGCTTATACTACCCCTTCCACTCTTCTCCCCACCTTCAGTTCCCCCATCCACACTACTCCCTAGCCTGTATTCCCGTTTCCATTCTTCTCCCTTTAACTTGCATTCCCATTCCTATTCTTCTCCATGTAGCCTGTATTTCCATTGCCACTCTCCTTCCTATACTTTATACTCCCATTTGCATTCCTCTTCACATAGCTTGTACTCTCGTCTCAGTTCATCTCCCTGTACCTTGTATTCCCTCTTACGTTTTTCTCCCTAGCATGTAACCTCACTTCCGCGCTTCTTAGACTGTACTTCTGTTTACACGTCTCTACCTGCCTATATTCCCACTTGCACCCTTCACTGTGTCTGTTCCCATTTCCACTTTTTTTCTTTTTTTTTTAACTCTTGTACTCCCACTTCCATACTGCGCTTCAATCTGTATTCCCACTCCGGCTTTTCTCTCCCTAACATATATTTCTAATTCTTATTCCCAGTATCACGTTTCCCTCCGTCTGAATTCCCCTATCCACTTGTCAGTCCCAACTCGGAGCTCCCGGTTGTTGGTGCGTTAGGTGTTTATTTGCAAATCACCTTGACTGGGTTCGTTATTAATTGGGTGCAGTAGTGTGTTGGTATTGATTTATGTTCTCATGTTTTGGCATCCTCTCTACGTTGTCTTAATAACCGCTACTTATAAACTCTCAGACACCGTTTTTCCACTTCAACTTCTCATCCGACATTCGAGAAAGCCCCTCACACTTATACATATGAGTTTAGCTTTAGATGGGAACGGGTTACTCCTCTTGTAGCAGAAAGTGATGTCCCCAGATCCTTCGACTTCTGTAAGTTGTCGTTCACGATCCATGTAGCACGACTTGAACGTGTAGAGCCGTCCACCCATGCTAGGCGTGTGCAAGCCGGCCTCTACAGTACATACGAGTACATACATACATACAAACAAACAAATCCCCATCTCCCACCTAACCCAACTTCCCCCTATTTACGGTGACCAGTTTGCTAATATGTAGGTTATCTCTGCGCCCCAAGCTTACCCGGACCTGTTTGTTTGCTGTTTGTGTTGAGGAGACAGAAGCAGAGGGGCACTGGCCATGCAGTGTTTACTCACGATGCTATCTCACCCCACCGTAAAATTCCGCCTGACTTTCTCCACCACCGTGTAACTTGGTGGTGAGCCGAGGAGGTGAGGGGTGGGTGGGTGTCGAAATAATGCTAACAGATGGTTGGAACGAACTTAGAGGGAGTGGTATATAAAAGTAGTTATATATATATATATATATATATATATATATATATATATATATATATATATATATATATATATATATATATATATATATATATATATATTTGGTATGAATCTTTTCGTTACTTTAGATGTGTGATAGCGTGTCATGGGTGGTGGTAGTCAGTAGGTAGGATAGTGGACTGCTGTCCAAGAGGACTCCAATTCGATCTCATGCTAGAGCGGGGTGAAGTTTGTGAATTTCAGTGATGCAGCCTCGATATCATAAAAGTACCACACCAGCTCGGAAGGAGATTGGTTTAGCACTATTTATTGCAAACTTCTAATTCACCTTCAGGCAGATTACACTAAATATTGAAAATAACTTCAGTTTACCACCTACTGTCTTTCGCATTTTCAGTTTACCACCTACTGTCTTTCGCAATGCGACATGGATTCCACCAGTATTTTTGTTGCCTTCGGTTACCAGCTCTTGTGCTAAGTTTTGAACAGCCTGAAGTACGAGGAGTAGGTGGATGAACAGTGCAGAGTATGGCTGAATAACTGATTGACTAATTGGCTGGGTGTTTGATGGATGGATAATTGGATAGACACTCTCTCTCTCTCTCTCTCTCTCTCTCTTTCTCTCTCTCTCTCCCGTCTCCTCCTCCCTTCTCACCCCCCCCCCAGATGTCGGGACGATAACTACCTGGGACACGGACTTCAGTACGACAATGAATTTTAAACGGGCGTGAAAGTAGTCATATACTTACCGGCGTGAAAGTAGAGTCATATACTTACACACACACACACACACACACACACACACACACACACACACACGCAGGCGGCTGGCTGAGAGACAGGCGTCTTAATAACTCACTAAGTTACCTGTACAAACGGCAGAAGGAGGTGTGGGGGTGAGAGCAGAGTACGTTACTACGTGACAGGTGTGGCAGTACAAACAGATGAAAGATGACAGGAGAACCAGGAATAACATCTTCAGTAACATTTTTTTTTTTTTACTTTCTTCTTGCTACCTCCTGACGGGTCTGTGAAATTTAGGAAAGATATCTTGTATTAAAGGGTTTAATTAAGGCTATACGTAGCCCTTCAAGTTCGAAGTCTTTCCGAAGTTAAATAATATCGTCTGAAAATACAGTAGCACTAATAAAATGAGAGAGGTTGCGAACTGGAAAGAGTAAGTACAAGTACATTGGTTACGTACTAGATAAATGCGAAACCATCAGATCCGTAATATGGGGCCTGGATAATCTACTGTAGAGTGAAACACCGCGCTCAGGAAAAAAAAAAAAAATAACAACATGAGACTGACGGACATGGCTACTCCAAGATGTGCTCCCGAATCTAAAATAGTGGGTGCTGGAAAGAGTCGGGGTTAAAAGAGGAAGGAAGACTGAAATGGAAGGAGACAGGGATGGAGTTGCAAGAAAAACACAGGACAAGAGCGAGGCAGGATTGGAGGGATGCATGGTTAGAGGGAGGCAGGGTGAGATAGAGGCAGGGATGGAGGTGGAAGAACAAGGCGGGGAAGAGGCAGAGGTGTTTGAGGCAAGGAAGTAATATTTAAGGGATGTAGGGAGTCAGGCTCGAGGAATGGAAATGCAAGAGGAAGGCAGGGAAGAAGGGAGAAGAAAAGACTATAGGAAGAGAGGTAAAAGGAGTATCTTATGGTGTGGAGAGGCAAACACATTAGTGAGACAGAGAAATGAGAGATGCTACAGGTATATGAAAGAAGGGAGAGGGAGGGAGGGAGAATAAAAAGAAATGAAAATTTAAAGACTGCCAGCAGTAACAAAAGAATGCAGGATGATCACACAGCTACAATGCTGTAACATATGGAGGTGATTGTCCCAACCCCTCGTTGCTAAAGCTGGCACGCTACATATTCGAACTGCAGCAATATCTCACTGAATAGATGTACTTGCGTGGTTTGACCTTTGACCCCATAAATCCCTTTTAAAAACCTAAGTTCAGAAGATGAGAATGGTCTTTCAGGGTATTTGCCCCAAGAACAAAAATAGTGAAGTGCATTTGTGAGGAAATGGAGAAATAGCACCAAGCTGAAAAGTGCTTGTAAGAATGAAGAACGAGCATTATGGTCTCTTCACCATATTGCGGAGATCATAAAAAGGAAATCTAAGGGGGATGGGGAGAGAAAAGGACAAGATAGAAGTATAGAAGAGAGAGAGAGAGAGAGAGAGAGAGAGAGAGAGAGAGAGAGAGAGAGAGAGAGAGAGAGAGAGAAGAACGGTTGATGACAGGAAGAGGGAAAATGGAAGAAAGGGAGGGAGAAAAGGAAAGGGAGGAACCAAGAGGAAGTTCTGGTGAAGAGTGGCAGGAGAAAAGGTGGAAGAAAGGAGGGTTAGGAGGGAGAGGTAAAACTAAAAGAAGAAATACAAGATGATGGTGATGACGATAATGACGATAATAATGACAGTAATAATAATAAAAAAAAGAAATAATAATAATAATAATAATCCATCCATCCATCATCCAATCCTATGTTGCCCCATGAGGAGCTTATAATAATAATGATAATAATAATAATAATAATAATGATGATGATGATAATAATAATAATAATAATAAGAAGAAGAAGAAAGACGATGATAAAGACGAAGAAGAAGGAACGGAAGAAGTTGGAAGGTGAGAGAGGAAGGATGGAAAGAGGTAAAGAAAGTTAGCAAAAGAGGAAGGTGTGGGATAAGATGAGGAGAGAGGTGAGGAAAGGAGAGAAGTTGGGGAACGAGAAATATAAGAGATAGGAGGAAGAGCAGAAAGCAAAACAGACGGAGTGGAAGACGACAGGACTTCTCTCCCTCCCAATCTCCGGTACATCCTGTCTCCTTTCAATTCCTTCTTCCTCCCTCCTTACCTCCTACGTCCATCCTTGCCGTAGCTGCCCCCTCCCCCCGTGTCCCCTCGTAACATCTATCCTCCACCCTCCATTCTTTCCTACCCCCTTCCTACCCCAATCCAGCCATCCACCCTTAACATCTGCCCTCCTTCCTCCCAGTCCCATATCTCCTTTCTCCTCTCTACCTTCTACCTCTCTAAACTTGTAACATCTCCTGCCCTCCTTCCTACCGCCTACATCCCCTTCTTGCCTCTCTACCTTCTAACTCCCTCCCAACCTCCAACCTCCCTTCCTGCCTCCCCCCCCTCACCGTAACATCTCCTGCCCTCCTTCCTCCCCAGTAATAACATGCTGCACCAAAACAAACTTCTTAATTGACTTTTCAGTTACCCACCGAGACATGGGGAAGGCGAACGGTCAGTTATTCACTCAGTCGGTCGGTCTGTCGGTCAGTCACTTAGATAGTCAGTCATATTAGTCAGTTGCTCATTCATTCAGTCGCTAATACATACATCATCATCGTCATCATCATCATCACATTTTTTCCTACCTAAATACTGTATGGGGTGAGGTGTTACGGTTTGTCAAGAATTCCCTTGAGACGTTTCAAACAATTTAGAAATAAGTGCGTCGCATTTTGAGTTCATAAGTCACCCCTTCTCTGTCATGACTTTTTTTTTTTTTAATTATTGTTACGTCCAGACGATTTCATTCAGTCTTGAAAATACTAAAAACTATAAGAACCACCGTAAATATAGCCTTTACTTCGGAATGATTTCTTGAGTTGATTATAATTGCCTTGAGGTAGCAATATAAAATTCTCAGAGACGTCATTGTATAGTGAAGGGGTTAAGCACTCAGTCATTCAGTAGAACAGCTAGATCAGTGTTTCATACACTTTCGGCTGGCTTGTCATAAAGACGTATCATTACCCTCAGGCTTGACAGACTTGGATCCAAAGGATGTGTCCTCTGAAGTTTTCGGAATGTCTGGCATTTCTCTGTAGCAAAAGATTCAGGCGGCTGCCAATGATTTTACTTCATTTCGCGACAAGAGAGAAAGCATTGAATGGCTATTAAGGCAGGGCATGGATATCTTAAGGAATGACTGTATGATTTCAAGACTAGAGTAACCCCTATGTTTTCATTCCACCTAGTATCCCTTCCCTATTCATCCGTTACCTCCCACACACCACCAATCCACTCATCCATCTACCTACCTACACACTAACCTAACTACCCATATACCTACCTACCCATTCACCGAATATCCACTTGCCCATGCATCCGCCTACCCACCTACCCACTCGTCCATCTACAAGCCTATTCACTCACCTACCCACTCACTACCACAGCTACTTACGGTACTCAGTTTATTACCTCTGGCCTCCCTACCTAACCTCTCCACCCACCTCTGTACTTACTCAGTTTTATCACCCATCTTCCCAACCTCCGCTGCCCTCCCTACCTTATTCATCCTATACATCAAGTCCACCTACCAACCTCACCATTTACTAAGAATGCTATACTCACTCATCTCTCCCAATCACCACCACCACCCACTTCCTTTGCTATCTTCTCTCAAAAATCATCATCACCCACCCACCTACCCACCCACCCATCCCCTCTGTCACCTCCTCCCCGCCTATTGTCTTCAGTACCACCAACCCACCTCCCATTACTACCTCCTTTCACACTCACCTACCCACCCACTGCCACCCCTCACCCAACTCACCAACCACTACCACCCACCTACCAACCCACACACCTACCCAGCCTTCTACCCATTCATCTTTTCCTCAACCTCTAGCTCCATGTCCACCAACCCACCACCACATATCTCCACACACCCACTACCTGCACCCACCTAGCTTTATCACTGTCTTCCCCACCCATCTATACTTATCCATTCATATACCAGCCAACTTGCCTACCTACCTACCTACCTACCTACCTACCTACCTACCTACCTACCTGCCTACCTACTCACTCACTACTACCTATTTCACCCTCCCACCCACCCGTCTGCTGAGCCACAAACAGGCACACTTCTTGCTCTCATAACTCTCTAACTTTCTAAATAATGATCCTAAATGTTGGGACCCTATAACCGTCTTCCCCAACTGTTCTACCAGGGTTTGTGGTTCACCGTGGACTCGGGAAGTAAATATGTAAGAGAGAGAGAGAGAGAGAGAGAGAGAAGGGAATGTCATAATAATAACCTTGACTTTCATCGTTGTCGTCATTGTCATCATCACCATTGTCATCATTATCGTGGTGTTCTAGGATTCACATTGATCTCAGAATTCAAAAAAACAAATATCATCATCATCATCATCATAATCATCATCATATTCCATTTTTAAAAACAGACAGTTAGGATCCAGATGCAATAAAAATAAAATCACACAGACAGGAAAACTCTCATCAGAAGTGCCCAGCGACAATGGCCTCACATTCCTTCGCTCATCACTCAGGACCTTACAATTCTCGGTGGATAAATAACAGTGGCTTAATGTTCTTTGGCACAAGAAGACAGCGTGAAGGGGAATATGAAGGTCCGTGTCTCATTAGGCTGTGTTGCACTTCTTCCTTACCTGTATATTTTTGCACGGGGCCGCAAGATTTTTATTTCTTTTAATTATATTTCTGTACAGGGCAGCAAGTCTTTTTTAATGATGTCAACCAGTCGATGATAAAGAGATCTGGAAAACGTATATGGAAAATACGTCGGTACGGATGAGTAGCTTGACAGCCTCCTCTCATCACGAAAATCAGACCCGGAAAAACTTGTGATAGGACAAATAATTAAGAGGAATAGTTAATTAGGGGAGAGATGAACCGAAAAGTAGGGAATGGATATGGGTAGTGAGAGAGTAACTTGGAGCAGTTTTCTTCCGAGACCACCCTAGATGAACTACGGGATTAGATGTCTGTCAGTAAATGGATAAGCGATAGGCCTAAGGATAAATCTGTACATAAATAATTTTGCTTCTGACTGATTGTTTTCTGATGGAATTTGTCAGAAGTCTCAGGAATGTTGACGGCTAACCTGTACGTATCCACGCTTTGTTTTTGTAGGTCCAGTACTGTAGTGTCTGACAATTATACCAATCGTACATCCTCTTATCTGAAACATTTGCCTACCTTTATCATCATTAGCAACATCATCGTCATCGCTCAGTACTTTAGGTTTGGTGATAGGATGCAGAAACAACAAAAAGAAAGCACGGAAGCTACATACTGTACAGTGATCATTACCTGCTTACAGCTAACACAGTATTTGTTTACTTATTTATTTTTTACAGTGGATCTATGAAACCAAAATATAGTAGGGTACATTTTTTTTTTTTTTAGTTTTTTCACATTGACCACCCAACCGGTATTTCAACTGTGAAAGCACTTACATAGTATGCTATCGTTCACCTGGGAAAAAATCATAGCAGCTAAATGGTTATAAACTTTCTAGATTAACTTGTTTGCTGTTATAGAGTTTTTTTAAAGGCTAACATCACATGATTTATTATTTTTACTGCGAGGACGCCCATCAGTCTGAGTACCGAAGACTGTTTCAGTTAACTCTTGGTGTAGACACACGTTGATATTCTGTTTAGGACACGAATTGACGATTATCTCTAGCTGAGAGAAATGCTGTTCATCAAAGGCATGATCCATCCCGGGCATACATAAGGGACCACCATCCTAGCCTCATTAACATACCATAATGACTTACTTTCCATTCACACGGTGGGAGGTTTCTTCGTTGTGCCTATCTAGTCTTATTGTTATTGGTGTGGGTTGTACGGATTATGTGAAACTGCTTCAGATGATTATGTTTTTAATAATTTTCCTCTTGTCTCCAGACGACATACACACGCAGGGGAAACGTTAGAAACAGTCTTCATTTACTCCTTCAGTACGATCGTGTATTTTTAAATTTCATCCTGTTACCCATAGACAATGATATGCAGCTCAGGAAGGAGTTCTCCAGTCGATGACGTCTTTGTTGTATTCCCCAGCTTTAGATAAACCTCTTGTTGTGATGGTGTTATCCGTTGGATCAACAACCTTTTCAGAAAATACTGTTACACAAACAACAGCTACAAAAGCAAGAGAGAGTTACAGGAATGAGATAAACAGAGCAGATATCGATACAAGAGAAAACTTACTTACTGGAACACAAGAAACAGTTGAAACATGGTTACGAGAAGAGAAAAGAGTAACTGTGCACACACGTAGACAGGAGAAAAGTAACAGCAAGAACAAAAACAGAATAGACACAGACAAAAAGGGAAGACAATGACACAACAGACATGCGAAAAAGGAGAAAGATGAAGAGCTGACACAATATCCAATTGAAAAGAGAGTGAGAGAGAGAGAGAGAGAGAGAGAGAGAGAGAGAGAGAGAGAAAGGAGGAGGAGGAGGAGGAGAAGGCTGCATCCCTTAATGGAAACTATTCTGTACTTATGACACAAAACAGCAAACAAATAAGAGAGAAGACAGCAGGACACTGGAGAGGTAGAAATGACTGAGTACCTAATAAGGATAGATCGGCCGCACCGCACAATGAAGTCGGTAATATTAACACATCCACTTCCTATTTAAGCTGGCTCATATATTTTACTCTTACTACTTCCAGACGGTTTTATTCAGCTCAGGATAGACTTTTTGAACAGGAGGGGTTAGATATATTCTTCAGTAACCTTTTCACTACAAGAGGTCTCCCATAAATGTTTAAAATTGTCTGTTTGGTAACCACACTTAAATTAAAAAAAAAAAAATCCTCATGTTAAGGGGTCATGAGGTTTTGAGTGAAGTTAAGAATCCGGGAGGCCAAAAGGTTAGTTGGTTAGGGATGAGGGCGGTTAGGGAGGTATGGGTCAGGGAAGTGAAAGAGTACGGTAAGAGAAGGAAAGTAAAAACAATGAAGGTAAAACTATGTAAAAGATAGGAAGAGACAATAAACAGGAGGGGAAAAAATGACAGTAAGAGAAGGTGGTGGAGAGCAAGGTTGGGGGGGGGGGAATCACCTCTCACGGATAATGCTTTTATAGGCTAGGATGGAGGTCAGGAGGTCGAGAGATCAAAAAGTGAGGAGGTCAAGGAAGAGGAAGGTTAGGAAGGTATGGGTAGCAATAATGGAGAAGGTCAGGGAGGTAAGAGAATAAGGGAGAGGAAGGACTACTACAGAAAAGAGAGGAAAAAAGAGATAGGAAGACAGCAGACACGAGAAAGGAGATAAAAAAAAAAAAAAGACAGCAAACGGAATGCACACTCATGGGAAGAGGGGAGGAAAAGAAATATCTCATAAAAAACAGAAGTAATGAGACAGACGAGAGAAAAGAGAGAGAAAATTATAGCAGGCGGAATATACACGAAGGGGAAGAGGGGAGGGAAGAAATATCATAATAAACAGGAGAAAAGGAACAGAAAAGAAGGAAGACTGACATTAAGAAAAAGAAAGGAAAGAAAACAACGAACTTTGAGAAAACAGGCACGAGAAAACGAAAGACAGGAAAAAAATGAGTGTTTTGTTAGGAAAACAGAAAGGGGACGTCGACCACACCCCACACAGAAGAAATAATTATAACACTTCAGATAATAGAAAAGAGACAGGGAGAGACAAGAGACAGGAGAAATAATTGACAGTAATAAGAGAAAGAAACTAACCTGGAAGGGTTGACGGTACGCCAGTGAAGAAAACATACAGGACGAGCCAACAAACAGGAGAAATAAATGACAGTAACAAGAGAAAGAAAGGAGACTGAGAGGGTTCGATCTCCCCCCGTAGTGAAGTCAGTAGTTATAGCTCAACAGACAAGGGACAAGAGGCAGACAGAGACAACAGACAGGAGAAATATGTGTTTAACAAGAGAAAGAGAGTAGACAGAAGAGGTCCAAGACACCCCACAGTGAAGTCCATAATTATAACACTTCCACTACCTATTTACGCTGGCCGCAGGGTGGGTGGGGGCTCACCTCGCCCTGGTCAGGTGATGTTTTAATGAGTTAGGAAGGTCAAAAGGTCGAAAGTTCATAAGGTTACGAGGTCAGAAGAGAAGTGGTTTAGCGAGGCGAGGGAGCAGGAAACAGGTAGCCAAGTAAGTCTAGGATTAAGGAAATGGAGTATAGGAGATGAGAGAGAGTAAGAGAATGGGAGTGAAGGGTGGATAAAATGAAAGGAGTTAGGAAGGTGAGGGAGGATGGTGAGAGAGCAAGAGAAGATGAGGTAAGTAACAACAGAAGTTTGAAAGGTGAAGTAGTACTGGGAGGGAATCGAAGAACAAACAACAGAATAGAGTAACCGGAGAACGGAAAAGAGCAGAATAATAAACAGAAAAGAGGCAAGCAGAATATACACACGATAAAAGAGAGGAAGAGAGCAAACATACCTAACACAGAAGACAAAAGAGGTCTGCAAAGGAGAATGGCAGCAGAAGGAATATACCCAAGAGCAGAGTGGCAGAAGGGAAGTATATCAGACGTAAAAGACAAGAGAAAAAAGGACATAAGGGAGAGACAGTGCCCTAAATATACCCGCATAAAAGGAAAGGAGAAATATAACATTTCAGATGTAATAGAGAAGATGCGGGAGGACCAAAAACAAAAAACAGCAAATGGATTCACACACAAGAGAAGAGAGGAAGAAAAAGGCACGCATCAGATGCACAAGAGGAAAACAAGAGTATGCAGCACACGCAATATATACACCGAAGATGAGAGGAAGAAAACAAACATGTAAGATATAAAAGATAAAATAAAGATCAGGACACATGATACAACAGATAAGATTGAAATAAATAAAAAGAAGGGTCCGGAGAATATGACCGCTCCCCATCAAAGAAGTCGGTTATTATGACAAGTCTGTATACGCATAACGCCACCGCCTCTACACGCACGAAGATGGAGATTTACGCACATTCTGTAAAAGGTAAAGATCGGGGCAGACATTGTGAGACGTTTAGCCACGCTGCATTTAGATTTTTGAGTTTGTGACAAAATTTCACCCACTGTCCCGGCATACAAGGCCACTGCATCCAGTTTATCACAGTAGATGTTACCCAAGGTATTACCCAAGGTAATAATTTTACTCCCCAACCCACAGAGGGTGAGACACCTGAGTCGAGTTGAGTCAGCTGCCCGCATTAGGATTCTAGCCCTGGCGCTGACAGTCCGGCAACTTAGTTGCCAGGTTGGGTATGGGTGGCATATCTCTTCTTGTATTGGGAATTCATGGACATAATGCTAATTCAGCGGACCTATAAAGTGTGAAGAAATACACCCAGCTTCAACCTAACAGACTTAACCGTGAAGCGAAGTAGCTGGGACCTTACCCTAATGCGACCCATGTTTACTGTCATGTCCGTTACTTCTTTACGTTATGAAAGGTTCACGGGGAGGTAGCAATAATATTCTTTCAAACGTGTGCTTCCTGTTTAAGTGGCGGGCTGGGGGGCTTGTCTCGCCCCGTTGTGCGTTGACCCCCTTCGTTACTGGACTCCTTCCCTCATGTGTGATTTAACCTGGAAGCAGCACGTAAAAATTGTCATCACCCTGAAAGGGGAAGTGGAAATAGAGTTACTGGGGAAGATGATGGGTAAGAAAGAGTCATTAGGGAATTGGGGTTGATGGTGTGGGGAAGCGGGAGAGGGGATGCGTGGGAAGAGTAAATCAAGGAAGGTTAGCAAAATTCAGAGTGAGTTAGTGAAGTGATTCCGAGCTGAGAATGGTTATTAAAAACCTGAGATATGGAGCGGAGTAGGTATGAGACGAAAGGTTTTGGAATAGTAACAGTAAATCGAGAGAAGTAAAGGGAAGTGGGCAGATGTCTGGGTAAGTTAGTGGGGTCATGGGTTGCGGGTGTAGAGGGAGAGGGGAGAGGAGGGAAGGGAGGGGGAGGGGAGAGGGAAGAAGGGGAGGGGAGAGGGGATATGGGAAGGGAGGAGGGGAGACGAGAGGGGAGGAGGGCTTCGGGGACACTGACAGGAGAGGGGAGGGGATTTCGGGGACAGTGACACTTGGCTCGGGTGTCACACAAACTCACACCCTCGACAACAGCTCCAATAAACTCGCTCTTTGTCCCGCTAAAATATCTCCCTCCTCACCCGACATTACTCTTCCCTCTGTAAACAGCCTCGCATCCCCTGTCCAACACAATATTCAGCCTAAAAATTATGAGACCCGTGAAGTTAGTAGGGAGAATACACGAAGAATTAATGTTGTGTGCGTGTGTGTGTGTGTGTGTGTGTGTGTGTGTGTGTGTGTGAGAGAGAGAGAGAGAGAGAGGGAGTCATTCAGTTTTATTCAGCTGAGCCACAGTAACCTGATAATGTTAATATACAGGTGATGGATTCTCGTGCGACTGATCCTGGAAACATACTCATATCATTTGTATACACTTTAATCCCTGAAGGTACAGCCACAGAAGGGTGAGGAGGGCGGCAGGATAGATTAGAGGCGCAGACGAGGAAACAGAAGATACTGATAGTAGGCAGTAGAATAGTTCTCTTTTCACTTATATATTATTTAGAGTACGGTATGTGAATGTTAGGACGGACATTTCCTAGGAAATGAAAACAGTTATATTCTTAAAAAATAATAATGATGATATGGTGATAATAAAAGCATGGTGACAAAGAATAATCAGGTGAGAATCGTCCGTATGGGAATCGTCTCAGTGGAATGCACCCTTCTATTTGGGTATTGTCGAAGATGTAATGTCTGAGAACAGTGTCAACTCGTCCCAGCCACCAAGTTGCACTTTTAACCATTTCAATGCCGCGACGATTTTTTTTTTTTTTTTTTTTTTGGGGGGGAAGGAGGGAACTACTGTATATCAAGTTATATTAAACTTGAGAGATTTTCCAATCTTTAGTCATTAGGTATAACCTTCATTAATCTTTAAAAATCTCGGGAGACGACTTACCAGCTGTTTTATTCTGGCCAGCACTAAACGATTTTACTCGCCACTGGAAAACCTCCCGAGGGCTGAGGGTGATTCTTTCACTGTATGATGTCTGAGCTGAATCAAGTCGACTGTTCGTAGCAAGAACATGAGACAACGAGACATCATCGTATTCAAGGGACTGTGGGAATTTAGTTGTTTCGTGTTCGGATTTACCCAAAATATGTGATGATAGTTTTTTTCCCGATTCAGAACTGGTCGTAGACAGTATTAAAATTATGAAAAAGGTGCATATTCATTTAAATTCGCTCGCAGAAACTGGTATACTGTTTGGATGTGAATTATTCACTTTTGACAATAAACTGCTGGAAACAGGATTTTGCATTTATATTACCATTCTCAGGTTGCTAAGACGCACTCTCAGTTGAATTCACACATCTGGAGAAAGCAGGAATAAAATAGCAGAATTGTCCCGAATATTACTGTTGATTCATTTTGGATTATTACTTCCTATTTTACTTAATACTTTTTCTTTATCCTCACTCTGACAACACTAACAGCATTCCAGTAACACAGTAACGCTCTGCTGACAACGTTAAATGCTCCACATTAACAACTTTCACTCTAACAGCACCTCACTCTAACAATAACACACTCTGTCAGTACCACACTTTAGCAACACTCTTAACGCCTTGCTAGCAGTATCGTACTCTAACAACACCCTCATATTAACGTCTTATTTTAACATGTTCTCTCTAGTAGCACCCTCACTCAACACCTCATTTTGACAACATTCCGACAAGACCTCACTCATTAACAAGACCCTTTGAAGAATACCTCATTGTAACAATATTTGCAACACCTCATTCTGACAGCACTCTAAAAATCCCTCTTCACAACATCTCACTCTAACAACAGCAACATCTTAACAACACTTCACTCTAGCAACACCAGCCTCTTAACAACACCTCACCCTAACAACAGCAGCCTCCTAACAACACCTCACTCCAACAACAGCAGCCTCTTAACAACACCTCACTCTAACAACAGCACCCTCTTAACAACACCTCACACTAACTACAACAGCCTTTTAACAACACCTCACACTAACAACAGCACCCTCTTAACAACACCTCACTCTAACTACAACAGCCTCTTAACAACACCTCACACTAACAACAGCAGCCTCCTAACAACACCTCAGTCTACCTACAGCAGCCTCTTAACAACACCTCACTCCAACAACAACAGTCTCTTAACAACACCTCACTCCAACAACAGCAACCTCTTAACAACACCTCACTCCAACAACAGCAACCTCTTAACAACACCTCACTCCAACAACAGCAGCCTCTTAACAACACCTCACTCTAACAACAGCACCCTCTTAACAACACCTCACTCTAACAACAGCACCCTCTTAACAACACCTCATTCTAACAACAGCCCTCTCTCTGCTCAAGCCCCTGTACTCTCCAGCTCCGTCCAGAACCACATCGGCTCGAACAATATCCCTTTCTCCCCCGTAATCGCCTCTTGAATGATACTCCACCGTAATTCCTTCACACGCACTTGTAAAAATATGGACGAGAGGAGTGGCGGGATTAAAGGAGGGAGGGACTGTACTAGATGGCATGATTTTCCCGGGTTCTTTCCGACCGTCTCTCTCGGCACAATAGATTCTGAGTGGCTTTACCTTCGTCTTCCGTTTCGACTACCATACTTTCGTTTTAGTAGCAGTAAATGCAACAACAGAGATAGGATAGCAGAAGTAGTTGTAGTTTTTCGTCTGTTATTATTGTTGTTGCTATTATTATTATTATTATTATTATTATTATTATTATTATTATCAGACCATCTGACGGCCATCATTCAGTACTCAAAATCATTTGCATATTGCACGTAACATTACCATTTTAAGGCTTCTATTTGGTATATCAGTTAAAACCATAATTATAGGGTAAGTATTGATGTCATCAGACAGAAAAATGTTACTTGACAGACGGATATTGCCATAATTGCTATATGGGGAATACATACATACATACATATATATATATATATATATATATATATATATATATATATATATATATATATATATATATATATATATAATGTGTGTGTGTGTGTGTGTGTAAATAGATAAATAGATAGACAGATATACCCTGTATAGAGATGTAAATAGTGAATAATTTTATCACCATCTATTCATAGTTTCCAGGCTTCCAAATTATAATCTGATTAGTATGCTGCCAGGATTTTAGTCCAAATCAGATCTGTATGTGTTTTTTGTATTATTAAACAATTTGGAAAATATTTAAAATTGATTTCTTAAGCATATTAGTATGTATGGTGGATTTCTCCCATTTTCGTATGTCCCTTTTATCCTGTCATATGGTGCTGGTTATTAGTCCTGGCATTTAATCTATTTCCTGCCATCTTAATCCCATCGTATCGCCATTACCCTTCCATCAGTGTAATCCTGTTTTGACCTAGCCCACCATTCCGTTCCTCTTGGCATTGTTTCTACTTATTGCTCTGCGGGGGTTTATTGTTTCCTGCCCCAGTTGCCTCCTGTCTTCCAACAACCCCGTCATTATGATTCTCTCTCTCTCTCTCTCTCTCTCTCTCTCTCTCTCTCTCTCTCTCTCTCTCTCTCTCTCTCTCTCTCTCTCCTTGCTACCGTCCAACTGATTTGTTAAGCTTAAATATCTTTTGTAGCGAAGGGGTTAGGAACAATCTCATTTAACCCCCTTAACATGGTGTCTTTTGTTATATACTGCTGTTACTCCCAGACGAATTTGTTTTGTCTAAGAATGACCGGGCACTCAAGAGGCTAAGAATGAAGGGCGAAAAACAAAAGCCTGTATTCTAGGTGGCATAGGGGGCTTCGTACCCATCCTTTGGGATTTATTTGGCTGCCAGTCGTTCAGCTTCATATTCTGCACTCGAAAAAGCTGCAGTCGGAAAGCTCCAAATCATGCCTTAAAATCTGCCATTGCAGCACATGATTTAAAAAGTTGCAGTTACCAGAACAGCTGTGTATCATGGTTCTCACAAGTAGCAGTCGTCCGTACATCTCTGTATCATGTAACTGGGAAAAAAAAAAATGAACGCAGTAGATTACACATCACCGTATAATGTGAGTGAAGAATTGCTGTTAATCGTACACCTGTGTTGTGTGTCTCAAAAGTTGCAATCCACCGTGTAACTCCATTATCGCTTCGGGAAAGTTGCAGTAGCCCATACAGCTCCCTACTGCGTCACAAGAATTGCATTCAGATGTACTGCTCGTAAACTGTGTTAAACAGATGCAGTTAGCCATAGAGCCTAGTATTACACGAACCGTAAAACTTCATATTGCTTGATTGAATAGCTTTAGTCAAATATACCAATCTGTAGTGTGATTGACTTATTGAATGGTTTGTTGTTGTAAAAGTATACGAAGTACATATAAAGAGGAGACGGGTTTCACCACACACTTTCTTCAGCAAATATTGAAATCCATAACGCACGGGACTTAAAGCGATATATAATGATGCAACAGTGGAGTAAAAGAAGCCCTCAAAAGTTGCTGCTGATTTTACATCTCCATATCACCCTCCGGAATAGATACGTTCAACTGTACACCTCAGTATCACATAACTCAAAAGTTGCAGTCAATCGTACAGGTCAATGTCATGCCTCAAAAGTTGCAGTTAACTGTACGGCTCTGAATCGTGTCTAAAAAGTTGCAGTCGACCAAACAGGTTTGTATGGCATGTTTCAAAAGCTACAATTTCACTGTACTGTACAGTACAGCCATCTCTTCTCGAAATCTGCAACTGAACGTACATCAGTCACATCGTGTGTTTTTGAAGATGCCGTTGATCATAGATCACTGTATAGAATGCCTAAGAAGTTGTAGTCGACTGAACGGCTTCATCTCGTATGCTGGAAAATTTGTAATTAACCGCACAGCTTCATGAGCCTGAAAAGTTGCTGTCGATATTTTAGAATTATCCGCCGGATACAAACATATGTATGGACATACTACCAACAACCCCTTTACTTGTTCGCCATAGCTTGGGTTTTAATACTCTAGGCGCAAGGTACACGTAGATCGCAAATCGTACACAGTACGAATTGTCCTTGTTTTTCCCTGTGCTTCCCCAACCGCCTTTTGGGCATTATTTCTCGCGTTAACTTGTTGACCCAACCCCCTTTCCTCCCCTGTGTGACCCCGGCGGTTTAAAAGTGGTCATTGTAACCCTGGGTAACAGCGGGTGTAACCGTCACCGTGACCTGACCTCACCCACATCCACTCCCACATCATAAGCTGTTTTCACCTCATGCCAGGTCTTTACTCACGTATTTGTTTGGTGAACACATCACGGTAAGTCGAACTATCGATCCGAGACCTGCACAAGCAGTCATGACGTTTATCATTTATGGTATTAACACTGAGTTTTGTGTATGTATTTTGTTGAAAACCCTGATAACTGACGAACGTTTTTAACGAAACTTTGCAGACGCAATCATTAGAGTCAAACAGCTGACATTCAAAGAGTGGGCCAGAATGAGGTCCTGAGAGGGGTGTTTTGACCAAACTCCTGCAGCGGCATCGTCAGTGAGATGCAGATGGCACGGTGCGAATACTTTAGCATTTCATTAGTCGGTGAGTGTGTGTACGTTTGTGTTTGTGTGTGCGTGTGTGTGTGTGTGTGTGTGTGTGTGTGTGTGTGTGTGTGTGTGTGTGTGTGTGTGTGTGTGTGTGTGTGTGTGATAGAGAGAGAGAGAGAGAGAGAGAGAGAGAGAGAGCAGACGGATATTCTCGGGGGAGGTGTTTTAACACTTCTATGCCCATGTGATGGCTTATCTTTCACGTTGCCACGCCCCCAGCAAGGCAAGCGCCTTCGCGAACGAATAAACATGTTTCATTACTTGTTGGTATTTTTTAAATAAACTGGCAAAAAATAATTGTTTCGCTGACTGTAGTGTACGTAAGAATATGTATACCACACAGACAGTGAATAAACTCCTGTAAATTTGTCTGAATAGATTCTTAAGGAACATGATTACACTAACATGAACACACAGGCGGTTACTCTCAGTCAAGTCAAGCTATATCCCCTCTCTCTCTCTCTCTCTCTCTCTCTCTCTCTCTCTCACACACACACACACACACACAGTACTGTACATGTAAACAGGAACTCTGGTCCAGGAAGTGTTTTCCTACTTTTTTTTTCTTCTGTAGAAAATAGATTAGGACGATTACAGTGATGATGGTGATGATCTCCTCTAGTGCATTCATAAACCTTATTTTCATTTAAAGTGTCTTGTCAGGGTATATTAAAATTTATTAATGAAGAAGACAGATCATGGACAAGATATCTGCGACTTTGATAATCTAAGCTCCCTAAGATATTTTTTTGTTTTCAAGAAAGGGGTCTGGCTGAGAAATGTTCGTGAGTGTTTGTGAGAGTTACAGGGAGTTACCAGGGAGTTAGGAATTTCAAAATCTTTTATTCAGATCGAGGAGAGAGTCGTAAGAGATGCGCATACTGCTTACAACAAAAGTGCACACCTGTTCCGCAGTGTACAAGATCCCGTCTAGATTTCTTTTGAAATGCTCTGCTGTTAACAGTGTCCATGGGGAGTCCGATTCAGGTAGAACAGATCGTATATGAAAAGTTTTTGGAAAATACCCATAATTTTTAACTTTCATCCATGGTTGTGTATGTGATTCATACTAAGGCTAAATGCTCATATGCATTCCTTATCAGCAAACACGTTGAGAGAGAGGGAGAGAGAGAGTTATCTAAAATGGTTGAGGCGGTTCGATCAATAAAAAGTAACACCCCAACAAAAAATATAAGGGTCTATGGAAGAGACTATGAGAAAAACAGATGTGACCCGTTAATGTGTAATGGCCTGTGTATTGTGTGGTGGTGGGCGGACAAAGGAACACTTGATGGCCGGGGTGACATGGCCAGGAATTAGCGAGGTGGTGGTGGTGGCGGTGGTGGTGGTGGTGGGCCTGATAGGACTATATAGTAAAAGCCATCATCTCGCAGGCTTATGAGACTCCGTAGCACCTCTTCCTTACCAGTTTAATTCTGAACGTAGCGCATTAACCCTCAGTTAAACGACGAGAGGCCATCGACGTCAGTAGGTTATCAGACCTATTCATTTCTGTGTTCTTGAGACAACATATGATACCAAAAAAATTATAAAGGTAGAGGTGTTGGGAGTCTCCTAAAGCCACGTGAATGCAGCCTACTGTGAATGTGACAACAGACTGGAGAAGCCGCAGACAGCAGTGGGTGGTGGCGGGGGTTGAGGGAGAGGAAAACCAGCCTTGTGGGCGCATTTCCTTCGGCTAATTATCAGTCACCATATACTTACTTATTCATTTTTTTTTCATTTTATTCTTACCAATAGTACAGTATTAGCAATTCCTGTATATTTTTGCTGTTTTCTTTTATTGTTTTATTTATAGTCTTTGTTTTGGGGGAACCTCACTTGTATGAACATTTTTGCCCGGCGAAAATCGACCCATTCTGCTAGGATAACCATTTTTTTTTTTCCTTGCAGACACATCACAGCTTCCTGGTTTGTTTAAATTATCTCATTCTGTAGTTTCTTTCTTTCTTAGGACCACCACTGAATAGCCTATACAGTTCGCCTAAGGTTAACGGCTAATCATTACCTGTTTGTATTCTGATTTTGTATTTATATATTTTGCCACTTTTTCTTAGGTATTTCCTTTCTGTTACGTTCTTTGATGGGAGACGTATGCTTTTATGGTTTCTCTTCCTGTCGTTGGATGCTGCCCATTCCATTCTAAACCCTTCGGAACAATGAACCGCTCTTATTTTATTTTTTCGACTTCGTAATTTTTTATTAATTCAGTTGTTTATTTTTATTTTATTTATTCATCTGAGTCCGTCCAGGATCTCAAAATCTGGCGTTTGTGATTGCACCATATTCAATCCACTTTAACTTGTCCTAATTAGTGCCATATCTCCAGCTTGAATGACTAGATCTAACAAGTGATTAACAAGAGAATACTGTGCACAAACAGGTGCTATGAAAAGAATAGAGAGGCGTAGCATTGCCTTGTGCTGCCACTGAGCTACGGGAAATAAGCTGCAAAAGGACGAAAAATCTCCAAGATGATCTGGACGAACTGTAAAGCATTCTTCCATCTTCACACCAGAACATCACCCTAAGTGTATATATATATATATATATATATATATATATATATATATATATATATATATATATATATATATGCAATGTACTGTGAACTTACTGTAATAGTAAGGATTTTTTTTTTTTTCAAATGGTGACGTAAATCGAGGATTTATTAAGAGTTCAGTTCAAGAGAGACCTGGGGAATATTTTTAGGCCTTTTGTAGGAGTGTGGAAGAGAAACAAGGGCGGTAAGTGTCATCCTTTTTTAGCCCCTGTGGAGACAAACGGGCTTCTTGCGGTGGGGTCTTGCCGTAAATTAGGCCAGAAGGATTTTATTACTATTAGGTCATCGGGAAGAGTGGCGTGTCTTTCACACACACACACACACACACACACACACACACACACACACACACACACACACACACACACACACGGTGACAGACGACACCACCACCGTTAACAAACTCCCTGCTTCTTAACGCTTAGAAGACAGGAAGCCATTGGACCTCGTACCTGAATAAAATACAGTGTTGCAGACCAGAGATAATTATGATCATGACCAAGACTGCACCCCATTCTTATCTGGCAGTAGACGGAGTTATGCTGTTCCTTAGATATTTGTGAAGAAAAGGTAAAAAAAAGAATGTGAATGGTTATTGCTCGTGGAGTGGGGCAAGATTTCGGAGGACTGAATGATGAGTGATTGTGTGACCCAGTTCACTGGACACTGTTGAAAATTCTTCAGATTTTCTGCTTTCTCTTTCCTATTTCTGGATTTTATAAGGCCAATTTTATAATGGAAATCTGGGTTAAGGAGATGGTGATGATAATATCGATTTTAAAAAAAAATCTCACGTCTTGAAAGGATTCCTGAAAAATATTTATGATTCTATTGAAGCTTTAGCTGCATAACATTATCTGTTGGTTGTTGAAATGAGATAGCTTATGTTTCCTAGGTCCTGATATTGTTAAGTCCATCACGGTAAGCACACCATGGCGACAACCTCTCCTTTTCTTTTCCAAAACCTACATCATTATTTCGTTTGTGTCGCAGATAAAGGTCCACCGTGTCGCATTTACAAGGTACCTGGCATTGAACAGAAATTAGCGGACGATAATACATCGTGGCAGAGGTGATCTGCGGTTTGTGGTCAGCCCAAGTCCTGGGGTTCCTGAAAACTACACCAGAAATTACAACACCGCTCAGGACAGCCGACCCTCAGCCACTCCCTATAGCTCCCTCCCTTCTTCTTTCTTTCCTTCACTTACCCGCAGTTCAAGCTACGCTTTTAACTAAAATATCCAGCGTAAGAAGAGAGATGACGCTAGATTTTAAATAAAAAAACAAATTAATGAAAAATGGCAAGACAGTTTGAACCGAGTCTACTCGACTCAGATATCAACCATCCCGTGTGGAATGATAGGTATAATTAGTACCTGGGGTAACACCTTGGAGAGGAGAAGGGGGTCACTATGGTAACGTGGGTGATGCAGTGGCCTTATATCCCAGGACACTGAGTGAACAAAATGAGCACCATCGTTAAACACCAGAAGGGCGTATGCCCTTTAACCTTTCCCTAATCTACGCCAAAACAATAGCTAAGCACGAAAACAAGTGTTAATAATAATAATAATAATAATAATAATATAGACGGGGTAATGCATACATGCCGAAACATACAAGTCTAATATAGCGCGCGCGCACGCACACACACACACACACACACACACACACACACACACACACACACACACACACACACACACACACACACACACACACACAATTCTGAGCCCTCATTCATTCACTCTTTCTCACATTATTTCTTCATTCCTTCACATCTCTATTTTCTCACTTTATTGACAAAGATTATGTGAAATGTATCTTCAGTTTCATGTATAATCTCTTTCTTTATCTCATTTTTGTTATCTTTTAAACATAACTCATGTCATAATTTGACAGAAAACGAGAGAGAGAGAGAGAGGGGGGGGGGTAATACAATATTGTTATCTTAACCTATTTTTCCACTGATAAAAGAGATTCTGTTCAGCACCTTCACTGCGAGAGAGCCTCCCCAAACCGTATAAGGTGTTATCTGACTACCAAGAACATAATACAAAGGTCGTCATCGTATGTAAGGGGTTTAATATGAAAACCTAAATCATACCCTTGTTTCCTTGCAGGACTTTGGGGTTGTTTTCTAACAGTGTACTGTAGGCTTTCAGCACCTCTTCCTCTATTATTTATCTGCCATAATTATCTTAGTATTAGCCATGCAATGTTTTAATACTGATTCAGCAATATAAACATCTTAGGTGAGAATGTTGATGTTATACCAGGGTGAACTGTTTTTATTTATTCATTTTTTTTACCCTAACAGCTACTCCACTCTTCAACATCCAGACATGTCACCAATTGTTCTATCCATCGACGAGCAAAAATGTTCACCATTATGTGCAAGTAAGCTTTGTGCATAGAAGCATGTCCTGCGGCCATTCGAGAACCAAATATGTACTATACATGGCATCATTGATGACATTAGAGCACAGCAGTTAACGTACTTATCATTCTGACAAAATGATCTGGTAAGGATGAGATTCTCAAGAGACTCCCAACTGACCAGCACACGAACCCTGAATGTCAGCTGGGGAAATACCTGAATGGCGCGTGTCCTGACCTGTCCTACAACCCGTCCCTCCTTTCACACTGTCCTGCAACCCGTCTCCCTCCCCTCACGTGTCCTGCAACCCGTCCCTCTCCCCCTCACGTGTCCTGCAGCCCATCCTTCTC
>NC_137046.1:50355356-50572856 GCF_032717465.1 Coenobita brevimanus
TGTGTATTGCGGGAATGAATGGTGTTTGAGTGTGAATGGTGTGTGGTGGCGGAATAAATTGGAGAGAGAGAGAGAGAGAGAGAGTCGGAAGCTTAATCAGATCTTATTCATCCTTCTCACGTTCTTTATAGTGAAGTAGAATAATAATGACAATAGCATGGGTTCTGTTCATGACACTTTTAATATCCAACACTGGATTATTACTATACAATTAAAGGCACGGATATTTATGCTAGGGGACATACATCTTTTCTAAGCCTTAGGTGATGTATGTCAAGGTGTCCCACTGTTGATCGAGTAAATAGATATGTTTCCCGTGGCGTTGTAGTGCTAAGAGGTGAGAGCTGCCTAGTAAACAAACACTTTAAATTGCCATCCTCTCACTGAAGGTTCTCCGTCCGCAAACCTCAGAGGCGTAGTCGAGCTGGCCACTTTTCTTTTCCAGGAGGGTCTAGCTTAGGTTATGATTAAGTTAGGTTAGCTTCTAAGTTAAATTATGCCAAGTTGGGTAAAGTTAGATTGGGTTAGACTTTGTTAAGTAAAGTTAGATTAGGTGAGGTTATATAAAAGTTGGGTTAGCGTAGGCAATGAGTTAGATTATCAGATCATGATGGGTAAGATTAGGTTTGGATATGGTTAAATAAGCGCGTTCATTCTGAGCGGAGAAAACTTAGGCCTATTGGTTGGTGGTGAAGTGGCTGACAGTAGGGAAATACAGTACGTACCGCCCTTCCCCCGTCCTCCACATCATTTACATTTCGGGTAAGAATAACACTCTTTCTCAAGGCTATCAGTACCCACCATCTATCATACCTTCCTCCACCACCACCGTTGTCACTTCCCTTTAGCATGCTACCATTACCCATACCATTCCTCCTCTTCTTCCTGCTCCGCTACCACCATACCGTTCTTCATCATCATCTTCATTGAAATTTTTGTTTTCCTTATGATTCTCTCTCTCTCTCTCTCTCTCTCTCTCTCTCTCTCTCTCTCTCTCTCTCATTGATTACAGTCTATCTTTTACCACCAAACCAATTTCTCCACTATTACACCGCTTCAGTTATCACAGTAATTGCAACTTATCATATGCTTACTATAAATTTCTCTCACGAAGACTTAAGTACAGCAATCGTCTTTACCCACACTGATTCTCTGCTACGCCTCCATTTAATTTTGGTTGTTTATTATGGTAACACACACACACACACACACACACACACACACACACACACACACACACACACACACACACACACACACACACACACACACACACACACATGCAAGCATCATGTTACATTTACACACACACATTAAAGCACGGGGACCCTGACATCAACACACACACACAGGCAAACAAGTGTGTATATATATATATATATATATATATATATATATATATATATATATATATATATATATATATATATATATATGTATGTATGTATGTATACAGAAACAAGCACAAGAAGTACTGATGTAATAATACTCTGCTAATTGTAGACGGAATCATTCATCTAAGGAACGTTGTAGCTAGACACTGGAGCTCGTAGCCATGACCAAAATTGTGTATCAACAGTCTGTTTCCTCGTATGTTCTTTTCTGAGTCGGTTAATTTTCCCCCTTCTTCCCTCTCGTCTTGTCCCTCTCGTCTCGACAACTGGTCCGCCTTTATCATCCCCTAATCTACCTCATACCTCTCACTCCAACTCTCATTTCAGGCTTTAACCTTCGTAGGCGCCACACGGCCATGCAGGGGAAAAAAAAAAAAAAAAAAAAAAAAAGGGAAAAATAAGCCTACAAAAATTTCCGAGCCGGCACCTCTGGGCGTGGGGTCGGAGGTGGAAAAAAGGCGGGAGAATCGCGAGCTGGGCCAACCTGCTGCCTAGACCTCCATGTTATACTCGTGTGCTGTGACTTCCAACTTTTTTATTGGAACCTCCCAGCTCAGTTACGGCCCGGGTACTGTTTTCCTTACATTGTTAGCTGGTTTTGTGTGATTTCTGGGAGTTGAGTACCGGTAACAGTTTTTTAACTTATCTTTAGCATGTGTTGTAGGCTAATGTAACGTACGAGCGGCCCGAGTGAAGACTGTAGTGATTTCTTTTAAGCCGGTAATACTTCCCAGGATGCCTTGTAAAAATATATTAATCAGTTGCTTATTAAATGATCAACTCACATATCATAGCTTTAACTTGGCCTGTCACTTACCTCGTCAGCTCTTGTAGAAATATTATGCGAATGTGTTACTAAAGTGTGAGTTCAAATTATCGAGGGTGAGCTGTATGCCTAACTGAGGGGTTGCTATGGTGACGCTCAGTTCACGCCTTATTATGTGTTTCTCTCTTTAGCGGTTACTCTCTCCCACCAGATCACACTTCACGGTAGCTTGGTTTAGGTATGTTTAAGGCCTATTGAGAACTGCAGATTGCATGGGCCATTGCAGTGTTTTTTTTTTTTTTACCCTTTCTCTACCATTATTATTATTATTATTATTATTATTATTATTATTATTATCATTATCATTATTATTTCTTTAGGCTACCATAAGATGATTTTAATTATCATTGGAAGACTCAGTGTCGAGGTTAGAAACAAGTGCCGATCTCTTGACCTCTACTATTATATCTTATATTTCATTCAGGCTGTCTTCGCGGGTTTTTACTATCTAAGAGACCTCTGATGGAGATGAGTTAAGTACAAGCATCACTATAATGGAAGTGAAAGTATATTTTCATTATAATAGTCTGGTTGAAATGCGTTTAAAAATTGCCATTTATGTATACAAAACTGAGGAAGTAAAATCCATTGCCTATCTATGGGCCTTATCGTGGGCTTAGGAGGTTCCAACACCTTGCTTCAGTTCACTCTCACTCCTTCCTCTCTCTCATCCATACTCTTGATCACTCCACTCTCACCCCTTCTCCCTTTTCACGTCACCTTCCTTCTCACCTCATCCCTCTCACCTCTGCTTCTTCTCACTAATCCTCCTCTCTCACTCTTACTCCTGATCACTCCTTCACTCTCACCCTTCCTTCTTTCTCACCCCTACGCCTTCCCGCCCCTCGAGATGCTGTCACTTCCCGCCACTCTCGTGTTCCTCTCATCATCCCTCGCGCAGCAGCATCAGTCTCTCACATTCACACATCGATACTATTACATACTGTTCGTGGTACTTTTATTGTTATCTTTATGTAATGAATCCCCAAGTGTCTGCTTTTTAGACTTTACGGCGCACGTATATTACTAACACTAGTTGATTAATTCGTCACAGGAAAATCTACCTCGTCTTATGAATCGAAAAGATATTGTAACTGAGTGGCGCTTTGCTTTTTTTATAACAAGTTTTTGTCAATTTTTTTTATAATGCACAAGATTTTGCTTATAATACTCTATTACTATTTAATTCTCTTCTAGTCTTCTCTGCCTTCACCTTTATCGTATTTCCAATTCATTTCCATTTACTCAGATGGTGTATACACTTGGGGATGTATTTTCGTGAGTTCAAGAACCTCCCGAACACCGTCTCATTATCATTTTACGCATATGACATATTACTGCTTTGCTGTATTTCATATATGATGATACTGTAGTTTCAGTATTAACCACAACAGTGAGACAGTTTGCTGCCTCGAGGCTCTTGAAATGTCTCTAAGTAAACTCCGGCGGCGGCAGTGGTGGGTATCATCTTTGGGTGGGAGGTGGGAGTCCTAGGAAGGCCCCTGTAACTTTCCTGGAGGCTCTAGAGGGTCTGCAAAAGAGCTAATTTCAAAGCGAACCTCTGTAGCTCACTGACAAAGTTGTTTTTAGGCCTGCCCCTACTGATGAGGGTCTGACACAAATATGTAAAACAACGTATAAGGTAATATTGACAGATTTATTTTGGGAGATCCGCAAAATCGTATAGCGGTAGGAAAAATATACAAAAACAGCATCATACTGAAGGGTAAATGGAATTCGTTACATATGTTCTCATGACCCGAAGAAAATTATCTGGTGGCAAGAACAGAAGTCCTCTTACTGCACAATAAATCTCGCAGGGAGAAGTGCGAGGGGGACTCTCAAGCCGACGAGGAAAGATCCTATCATTAGAACTTCACCACCAGGTCTGCCCTGTGGTAGGTATGGGATGATAGAGGGCGTCACTTGCCGTCGTTTGGTAAGCCTGACAGCTTGGCAGTGTGGCTCATCTCGGGCCCCCACCCCACGGCAAGTGATGAGGTGCTCTCACAGCCATCCTCCTCCCACCTCCCTCCTCCCGTGATATAACCCGCCCTATGCTCACTCTGCCCTGCCCTGTCCTTCCATCCTCTCCCCTCCCCACCCCATTCCTGCCCTACTTGCCTTGCCATGCCTCCTCCATTACCGCCCCTTCGCTTCTTCACTCTCTCCAGCTTTTCTTATCTCTACAAATGCAGCGCTGATATGTAATTCTAATTTTGTCTTGCCAGTTCTGTACACTTTTTTTTTTTTTTTTTTTTTTTTGCCATAGAGGTATCATAGAGTCTGTTGTTTATTTCATGAGTAACCCATTAGGATGGGCCCTGGGCCCTGTCATCGAAAGAGAAATGATCAAGCGCTAAGAAAAGAGGATGTTACACTTTAAAGTTCTTTTTATTATTTAAACCATTTTAACACTGACAAAGGTTACATCAGTAACAAACAGCATAATGTTTATGTGACATGAGCAGAACTATGCTGGCAAGAAAGAGGTGCTTTGGAGCCTCCGTAGCTAACGAGAGAACTACAACGAGAATCGCATTCTGTGATGAATGTGGTGAACGTGGACCAACTGTCCAAGTGTAAGATAGCGACGGGATGTCTGGGCTCTGATGATATGCCGTGTGTTCCACGGGGACTGTTATTACTCTTTTATTGCTTTGTTTCGCACTCAGTGATTAGCTTAGCAAAAAACATACACATACAGCTTTTCATTAGATTAAGTAATTACTTTGACACATACTATACTGCTGGAAAAGGTTATTTGATAATAATTATGTACTTCCACTTCAAGAAAATGTAGCAGCACAAGCCTTTCTTAAGGAAAACTCTATACGTGGGGTCTTCCAGTCTTGATAGAATTGTCCAGCGGTAGCAAGGATATGGTACAAAAGTTATCACCGTGTTGAAAAGGTTAAAAATTAACTTGCAGCAGCACAAGATGTTTACCCTTCAGTAGCAAGACGTCTTTTTTATTATATTCTGGCTTCTAAACAGCAGATTCCATTTCTGTTAAGACAAGCTTCTCATAGCAAAGTGGTTAAAAAATAATCTCTCTCCACTAACCCACACAGGATTTTGCTCAAACTATGTCAGGAATCTCGTAGAGAAAGAGTTAGAGTAAATGTATTAATATTCTACAATACGGAAACCTTCTGAAGGAAGTGAAAAAAAGAAAGCGAGAGTTAGAGAGAGAGAAAAATTCCCTTCACAGTAGGCATTAAAGTGAGGTAGGTGTAGTGTTACGAGGGTGTGTGGCCGCTCTCGTAAGGCTGGCGGGCGGGGTGAGGAGCGGCTTGGGCATGGAGGTGGGGAGGTTATGTATAGGCCTACGGGACAGGTGAGCCCGCTTGTTAGGGTATAGGCCAGGGAAAGAGACGGATATGAGGATCTAGCTTAAGGCCACATATACGAATATCCTGTATATATATATAAATATAAATATATATATATATATATATATATATATATATATATATATATATATATATATATATATATATATATATATATATATATATATATATATACTAGAAAAGAGAGAGAGAGAGAGAGAGAGAGAGAAAGAGAGAGAGAGAGAGAGAGAATTTGTATGTATGTATCAGTTGCCCATATTTTTAACTGCAGTATACCATAGTAAATTTTACTCCTCAGATGGAGACTCTGTGTGTGTGTGTGTGTGTGTGTGTGTGTGTGTGTGTGTGTGTGTGTGTGTGTGTGTGAAGATAAGTGAATGAGAACAATCAAAATGGTCAGAGACCGAAGTTGGGAGTACTTTTTGTTTCAGCATCTAAGCTCGTTACAGAAAACCTGTACTTAAATCAACTTCTGTCCCCCCCCCCCCGACACATCACTGTCGCTCTCGGGCCTGACAATAATTCTAGTGTTTCTCAGGTAACCAAGAACATACGCAGCCCTTTGTCCCTGGCCCTGCATCACACCTCGCCTTATCTTTTATATCTCACACCCTCTCTAGGTTTTCCCTCTTGCCAAGGTCAATCGCATGGTCTGTGTTCCCTTGTTCTGCCCTGGTCTGAACTGTTCTTTGAATTCTTTATCAGTGAAAACTATCCAGTGTGTGTGTGTGTGTGTGTGTGTGTGTGTGTGTGTGTGTGTGTGTGTGTGTGTGTGTGTGTGTGTGTGTGTGTGTGTGTGTGTGTGTGTGTGTGTGTGTGTGTGTGTGTCTTTTTTGTCCTGATATTAATCCGCCATGTTTCTATCATGGTTTAACCTTGTTAAGCAAAGTGATGGCCTTTTTCCTTTTTTTCCTGATTTACTTCGGCATAGATGAGACATCTGATAATGAAAGGGTCAGGAACACTTCATATGCCCATTCTGTACAAGAGGTTTCCCTTTAGCTGAATTTAATAGAGAGGCACTGTATTGCAAGAATAATAAATAAAATGTCAGGATATTAGAAAGGCTAACTATATCATATAATTAATCGCCTGCAAAAAGGGTTATACTTCTGACTAGAAGGGAAGGGAATTAATTCCCTGGGATAGACCTTGATAGATCATATAGCCCTGCTAGGTGATGGAAGAGCGCTACCTCACCCAGCAGAGTTCTGAATATAAGTTCATTATCTATAGCGGATTTTCGCTGATCTCGTGGCATAATGAAATCATCAAAGTTATCGAACTAAAAATCTGCCATTGTAGTAGCGCCTCTGGGTAATAGCTATAGTCAGCTGATGTGTATGTCTTCCAGCCTATAAATAATGGTATTGGTAGTGAGCAGGAAGGGCAGGAGGTAGTGGTAGGGCAGGTAGGATTGGGTATTTGCGTGAGGCTGGGTATTGTTATGGAGTGGGCAGTCAGGCAGGGATGGCCTGGGGGCATACCTTTCCTCTCCCCTTCCACCACAACAGCACATTTACCTTGCTTGCTGTTCCTATAATCTCAGTCCTTGGAAATGGGAGATTATAATAAATACATACACATTTTGAGCAAAATTTATCAGGGTGTAGATTTTTTTAGGGCTCATCCTGTTGAATAACACAAAATGAAATACAGTAGGTTTGAGTATACATTCCAAGTTTGGCCGAAACCTTTGTAACCTTACAACTAACAGTATCAGAACATGGGTAAAATTAATTCATCCGAGCAATTCACAACATATGCAGACACACTAGGAATATACCTCCCTTAGTTTGATGGCATTCATTGTCCTCTCCCCTCCCACGTTATTGGCTTACGATGAAAAGAAGTGTATGCTTGTTTCTCAACCTCGATCTCAGGTAGTACCCGGTAATTGTTGAGCCCTCTTCGCTTATGTCCATAAAGGGTTTAGGCAGCCGGACCTACAACAACTGATACCACCATTACGGTCTAGGCCTACGTCTGAAGGTCTCTGTTTTGACCAGTTATCCTTTTGTGCCTCCTGGCCCCCACCATACCAAATGCTGGCTACTGTTGCTACTACCTGCACCACCCATCCACCCACACCTAGATGCCCACATACCCTCAGTACCACACCCACACAACCCTACCTCACTACGCCCACATCTTGCCATATCCACACTTTCACACCTCACCACACCCACACATCTCACGACACCCATACCCCTCATCTCACCACTCCCACACCACCCTGTCTCACCACACCTACACCCCACACCTCACGATACCCACACCTCACGCCTACCGACATCCAGACCCTCACACCTCACGACACCGACACCCACACCTTACCACACCCACATCCCCACTTTACCATACCCCCAGTTTACCACACCCACACCCCCACCTTACCACACCCACATCTCCACACATCCCCTTACACACACTCCAAGACCCCTCGCCAAATCCACATGCCTGCCCGTCTGCTTCTCATGCCACACTCGCTACTGTATAAAGATAGAGTTGAATTCGATGCATACTATTGGCGTTTGTTTTTTTAAATACAGTAGGTACGATGAGAACGTCACGTACTCAGCGATATTTGCATTTATCTGGTTGTATGGAGACGCACAATGGTTTTTAGGTGGAGCTTGATTACACCTACCTAGTACCTATGTTAAGTGAGAGAGAGAGAGAGAGAGAGAGAGAGAGAGAGAGAGAGAGAGAGAGAGAGAGAGAGAGAGAGAGAGAGAGAGAGCTGTAAGTCAGACTGGATTATCGACGGTGATGTTGGAATGTGTCGGTATCTGGAAGGGATGTGATTTATGTCAGACCTCCCTCATGACACCTCAGACACTTCCCTGGCGAACCGTGAGCATCGGGCGATCAGTGTTCCTGACCTAGAAATGCCATTCACCTCCATTACATTTGTAAATAGACACATCAGATCATTGGTCGATGTACAGAGAGTGGTGATATATTTTTATTTTATTATTTTTATATATTTTTTTTTTTTTAGCCCCATGATTGAGGGAGTGTATGGGGATGGAGTGGTTGGGAGTGAATCGAGCTGGGTAAAAGAGAGAAGCACTAAGAACAAGGTTATTGAGTAGACACAGAAATTACGGGAGACCTTTATTTATTTATTTATTTATTTTTTTGTCATCTCCGCCTCTTCACAAAATCCGGCATCATGCAATCTCTCTCTCTCTCTCTCTCTCTCAACACGTACAAGCCAAAATACATTACAAGATGCGTGGAAATGAACATAGCCGGACAAGAAAAGGCATTAAGTTAGAAGCACAAAAACACACACATTCATACACACTATATACGTAGATAAATACATACATACATACATACATTCACAGTGAAGTAGGTTTATAGATAGAAAGATAGACAGATAGATAATCAGATAAGTGGATGGACAGACAAATAAACAGACAGATAGATGGATGGATAGATAGATAGATAGATAGATAGACAGATACAAGCATAATACAAAATCACAAAAAATACACACACACACACACACACACACACACACACACACACACACACACACACACACAAGAAGTCACCACTAAGACGTACAATATAACTCCCATGGAGGTCACGGTCTTCACTCCTCATATGCCCCGTCAAGCGCCACACTGAACCGTCACGCAGGGAAAAAAATAAGAAAGAGAAAAAAAGCGTGTGAGCGGGTGGCGTGAATGGGAGTGTTGTGAGGGAGGCAGCAACCATAGACCCGGCTGTATTATAAGTCTGGCCATGTCCGACATTTTGGTTCTGTTTAGTCGCTGCGGTGTATGAGGAAGGCAGTATGGATTGGCTAGATTGGAGTGATGATTTGTGATTAAAGGACTTTGAACTGCATGAGGGAAGGCGGTTAGGGTTGATGGGAGGGAGTGGACACAAGAGGTGATACTTGTACAATAGTTTGTAGGTATTTTTATCGCAGTCACCCTGTAAGAGAATCTGTTAACCTAACCGGCCCTTCAGTGCGATAACGTCTATAATATCCCTGTGTTCTAGCTACTGCCAGTTGATCGGATTCATAGTGAAGGGATTAGAAATAATGACGAATATATATATATATATATATATATATATATATATATATATATATATATATATATATATATTTTATCTATCTATCTATCTAAGATAGATACAGTAGATAGGTAGGTAGGTAGATAGATAGAGAAAGAGATAGATAGATAGATAGATATTGAAATATATATATATATATATATATATATATATATATATATATATATATATATATATATATATGACTGTCTTCATCTAAGGAGGAACTCATCGTAGTGAAGGGGTTAGCAGAGTTCCTGGCATAAACTGCTGGGGTGAGAGGCACCCTAATCGATGATTTTATTTCGGCGAGAGATATCAAAACGGACAACAGTGTTCAGCTGAGAGAAATCCTAGGGGGTCAACTGGTTAGGATACAAAACGGCAGACACCTCCTATACCTTACACCCGAAGGAGGAGAGGAGGGAGACGGAGGCAAAGGAATATGTGAGGAAGAATAGTGGAGAGAGGGAAGGAGTGGAGAGAGGAGGAGGAAGAAAGGAAGGGAGAGAGAAAGGAAGGGGGAGGAGAGAGAAAAGAGAGGAGAGGGAAGGGGGAGGGAATATAAGGGTAGGGGGGGCCTGAGGGTAGTACAGAGTCAGGTTGACACGGTGCCTGACTGCTTCATTGTCACGCTCACCTCAAGAGCCCCTTTCTTGTATACACTCCCCTTAGACTTATACCCAAGAAAAAACGTACATAAATATTAATATACACCCTAAAAATATGCATGAGCATGAATATTCATTATATATATGAATATACCTGAACAGTCATTGTGCACGCATTCTAAAGATATTCCTTACTGTACCAGAACATAAAAGTACAGAACTTAATAATAAATACACGCGAACAATTTTATACAATAATAAATACCCCAAAATGTACACAAACATTAATATAAAGAAAACCAGTAAATATGAGTTTTAACACCGTAAAATTATATATATGTTATAACTCATCACCACCACCACTATTTTCATCATCGACAACAATAACGCTGTTTTCTGCTGCAATATATGGAGTGGTAGGATCTAAAATTATGAAAGGGAAAACACAAAAACGGTAAAAAGTAGCAGTGAAGTGGTCATACGTCCATTCACTTATCTGCGCGTACGTTGCTCCTTTAAAATGTACACGATGAGATATCTCCAAAATCAAGTTAATAAAAATGGTATACTGTTAATAAAAGTATAAGAAAAACCTGACCTGGCATATGTTTCTCCCGGGTAAATATATTCGGCTTACCAATAATATACTGAAATAATATGGAATAAATCGTCACAGAAAGGATTGCTATAATTATACCCTCGAGAATTTGGCTTTGTAACTGAATAAAGTATGCATTATTTCATGTAACTTAATCGTTAATAAGTAATAAGTAACTCCATGTTGTTAATCCACATAACTTTATGTATTTACAATCCCCTTTTCATAATTTTATGTACATCTGTTCACATCTGTAATTAAAGACTTAACGTCTGTTATCCAAGTCTATTTGCAAAAGTTTTTCACATTCTTTCATATCTATATTTGTTTTTTTTGTTTTTGTTTTCTACATTTCTCTTCACGTCTATTTACTTTAGCTATTTTGTTTGTTTACGTCTACTTTATATATGTTTACATCTATTTACCTCTGTTTATTTACATCTCTATTAACACATATTTCACTCTACTTCTTTCCTGTCGGTGGGAGCACAAACCGGTTCAGTGTATCCGTTCAGAGGGCCAGCCACCCAGGACTCACTCTCTCAATGGCCCTCATGTTTCCGGCCGCTTGGCGTGGGGGAGGGGTTGATGGGGAAGTGCCGCGGGGTGGAGTTGAGGGGGATGTCGTGGGAGTGGGAATGGGAGGTAATTTCGTGGGGATGGTGAGGTGTGCATGGTGTTGAGGGGGATGAGATAGTGGATAATCATCATCATCATCATCATCATCATCATCATCATCATCATCAACATCTAATCCTGTGTTTCCCCATTAGGAGCATTGGAGCCCGGGGCTAAGCAAGTTGGTCCAGACATTTAATAATTCAGTAATAATAATAATAATAATAATAATGATTATAATAATAATAATAATAATAATAATAATAAAAATGGTAAGTGGGGATGACAATGTGGTGAGGGTGGTCAAGGTGGTGGGATGTGGTGGATAATAGAGAATGGTATGGATAGTGTGGAGTGATGTGGATAGGGTTAAAGGGTGCCGAGTGAATGATGTACTGCGATGTTAGGTGGGGTGGAATTAGTGTGCAGCGGTTTTGGTTGTGGTGCAGTGTGGAGTGTGTTGTAAATATTGCTAACTATGGTGCGGTTCGGATATTGTTAAAGAGGTGTAAGTGGAACAGTTTGTCGTAGTGTGGTGAATAAGGTAGTGTGATGTGGAGAGTATGGAGTGGTGTTACATTAGACTAAGAGTTTTGAGAACAGTGTGGTGTGGTGTGGTGTGGATATTATGGTGTGACGTGATGTGAAAGCAGTGGTTAAGTAAGGAGTGAATGTGAAGTATTATGGTGAGAAGATTATGGGGTGGTGTTAAGAAGTCTGTGTCTGATGTGGTGTAGATATTGAGTGTAAGGAGGAGAGAGGTGGACAGTGTGGCGTTGTGTGGAACGAGTTGAGATTTTTTTTTTTTTTATGTAATTAGTTTTGATTATTTAGTACGTTCCCGGCATCCAGCAGTCTTCGTACACTCAGCAGATGCCTTCACGCACTTTCACACTGTGCTACTTGGTCTTTAGTGAATACATACTAGGGAAGTCTCATTCAGGATCGGTAAAGGTGCTTTATAACAAGTCGGTGGTTCTTGTAGATGATTGTAAAAGGCTGTTTTAATGAAATTCAGTTCCAAACGGTTCCGTACCCCATCTTGGTGTCGGTCTCGCGTCCGATTAAACGACAGTGTGGAGTGGTGTGGATTATGGGTAAGGCCAGACCACCTAGAAAGGACCGTAAATGATAGAGTGACACGGAACGTATGGAATGTATGATAAGCTGAGCCACTGTGTTGGAGAAAGAGGTGGCAAAACAACAACAACAACAACAATAATAGTAATATAATTAATACTATTTTATATTATTATTATTATTATTATTATTATTATTATTATTATTATTATTATCATTATTATTATTATTGTCATTAGTAGTTGTAGTAGTAGTAGTAGTAATAGGAATAAAAGAATATAATGTGAATGAGATGCAATAAGGATATGTTATAGGTTGCGATATAAGAGATTACAAAGTCGTGGAATGTGATTCTGTGGTGTACAAGGATCTGGCGTTGCTGTAGAATGTGAAGGTTGGCGTAGAGTGTGTAGGAGAGGGTTGTGGTGGTGGTGGTGTGGAATGTGGTAAACTGGAGTTGTGATGGAGTATGGATGGAGAGGGTGGTGGAGGTGGTGTTAATGTGGCGTGGTGGAAAGGGGTGGGATCATAGAGGTAGGAATACATACATACATCCCACCTCTATGGGTGGGATAGAACGTCATGGTGTTTACTTGTGATGGAGTATGGAAGCAATAGTGGTGGTGGTGTGGAATGTGGTGGGGTGTGGAGAACATGGAGTGGAATGTAGAAATAAATGTGGTCATGGTGCAGGATGTGGTAATGTGGAGTGATGAGTGGAGAGGGTGGGATGTAGAAAATAATCTCGTGAAGAAATATGGCGTGAGATGTTGAGACTCAGGGTGGTGGTGGTGGTGGTGGTGTGGAAGGACGGGTGGAGGGCTGGGGCGTGGGGTTAGAATGGAATGTGATGACGTTTGCAGTGACTCAGAATGGAACGTAGATGACGTGGAGAGACGAAAGTGGGGGTTTTAGGACGAAGAGGTAGCATTGAGAGGTTAGGGTGGAGTGGTACGGTAGTATGGAGATGATGGAGTGGAATAACTGGAAGATGTGGTTGCCATAGAGAGACGAAGGTGGAACCTCAGGATGAAGAGATGGCATAGAGAGGGGTTAAGGTGGTGTGGTGTGGAATGGAACAGCAAGGGAGAGATTGAAAGAAGGTGGTGACGTGAAATGGCTAGGCTAGTGTGGAGAGGGGTAGAGTGATGTAACATGTAGGATGGAGATGAGTGGTACTTTAGGGAGGTTAGGCTGGAGTGGGGTGACATGGAGAAGCAAAGTCAGAGGGACTTTAGGCATGTACCGCCGTGGAGAGGTTAAGGTGGAGTGGTGCGATGTGGATAGATTTAAGTGGAGAACTGATGTTAAGGTGGAGTTTTGTGGTATGAAGAAGCAAGGTTTGAGAGGCTGGTGACGAGATGTTAGCATGGAAAAGCTGATGTAAAACAGTGGTGTAAAGAAACAAGATAGGAGTAGTAGTACATTGGAGCGGTAAGGAAAGGGGAGTGTGGAATGATGTAATGTGGTGAATCAAGAGTGAAGAAGAGACAGGAGGTATGTAGTAACAAGGAAAGCAATTAGCAACAGATCTATTTGTTTTTTTGAGGGTGTGCCATATATAGTATAGGTAGGTTATAACTGAGGATTGGGGAATGCGGTGGGATGCAGGGACAGTGCTATGTGATGTAGTGGTGTGGTGTGGCATGGAAGAGAGAGAGAGAGAGAGAGAGAGAGAGAGAGAGAGAGAGAGATGAGGTGATATACATAGTTGAAGCTGTGTGCAATGTTATGAGATAGAGTGGTAGGTGTGTGGAATGCGATGGGGTGGAGTGGTGGTGTGTGGGATGTAGTGGTCTGGTATGCCGAGTGTTTGGAATATGGTGGTATGGAGTCTTCGGTGCGCTTAATATGGTGGATTTCTGGTATTAGGAATGTGGAGTAATGGTGTGTGCAGTGTAGTGTTATGTAGGGGCAGGTGTGTGGAATGGAGTGGTGGTGTGTTGCATGTGGTGATATGGAGAAGTAGGTGTGTGGAATGTGGTGCGATGGAGTGGTAGTGTATGGAATGTGATGGAATGGAATGGTGGTGTGTAGAATGTGGTGGTATGGAGTTGTGTGTAGATTGTGACATAATGGAGTTGTGTGTAGAATTTGGTGTTATGGAACTGTGTGTGGAATGTGATGTTATGGAGTTGTGTGTGGAATGTGGTGACATGAAGTGGTAAGTGCGTGGAATATGATGGGATGGCGTGGCAGGTGTGTGAAATGCGGTGGTATGGAGGGGTAAGTGTGTGGGATGTGATGGGATGGAAAGATAGGTGCGTGGAATGTGATGGGATGGATTAGAAGGTGTGTGGAATGTAGTGATATGGTGGACTAGGTGTGCGGAATGATCAGTAAGGGCGTGTGTGGCAGAGGTTCACCCCCTGTCATCACCAACACGCCACGCCTCACTGCCCAGGTAAAGCCGCTGCTACACACCATTTACATTTTTTTTTACACATTAGCATATTGCCTGTGTTGTGTGGGTAGAGGCGCCCAGCCAGTCACCCGCCAGACACGCTAACGAGGCCAGGTTTCAGTCCCTAGTCAACATCATCTTCAGCAATATCATACTACCACACAATTTCAGCAAATTATTTTACATACGGGAGGCATTTTTTTCTTCTTCCTAAATTATTTCCTTGTCTTTCCTCACCCCTTCAACCCAAATCTTCCAAATTATAGCCAACTAACGGCCGGTAGTCTCATCGTTCGTATGTACTGTACAGTTCACTCTCTTCTTAAAGCATCTAGCAATACCTTTCGTAAGTTCAGACTGACTGTTGGGATGTCTCTTATCTGAAAACTGTCAACTGCTAGTTGTCAGAATATACTGTAATACCCAATGTATCCGTACCCACGCTATCTGCATCATAAGATAGGTAGGAGCAGCGTGGACCTAATTTCTGGTTATTTGGGTTGTTCTTCATAGAAGAAAACTTTTACGCCGTTCCAGCTTTGAAGTTGTCTAAAATCATGAAAATGGATCTATTTCTAAACTGACATAACTGGGCTCTAGCTGACTTGAATAGACCTATTTGGAGTTGAATGGTCCTGAACTAACCTGGTCTGACCCCTTTGAGCCTGAATAGACTAAAACAGCTTAAATAGCTCTAAGTGGATCTGAGTGGACCTCAGATTTCTTAATATCACTGAAGTTACCCAACTGGTCCTACATGAACAAGAACTGACCTCTTGAATCAGGACCAGATTGGATGAGAAGGACCTGAACGGATCTTGGATTTAAATGGACCGGAGTGGGTCTGAACTGACCTAACTAAACCTAATATAACATAAATACTTTACAAGTTACCTGAGCTAGGTATGTGTATATTTAACCACTTCAAGTTACTTGAACTAGGTATGTGTATATTTAACCACTACACTACGACTGGTACCTAGTAATATTAACAGTATAACTGTGTAGTAGCAGGAACAGAGTTAAAAAAAAAAAATCGGGATAAGATGTTAATGGAAATTGTTTCTAACCCCTTAAGCTGAAAAAATTTGAAGTTAGTATGACTTATACTAAAGGAGTTAATTGATTCTTTCTCTTTCACTGCAAGCTGTCCTTCCTAAGATGAACACGGTAGTCTGATGATATAGCAGGAATAAACTAACATACCTGAGCACGTCCATTGTTGTTGTTATAGATTGCCTCGCCTTTTGGGAGGTCCGGGCCATATATTAGCCCAGTCAAGCACGTCCATGGCAGGGAAAGAGGAATATCGATGACAGATGGGATGGACACTTACCTACAATGTTGCCGTGGTCTGGACGCGGCCTAAGAGTCTGTACATCAGCAAAAGAGCAAGTTGGAGAAGTTGGTATGGGGACATGTTCGGTAGCCACTGGGGTGCATTTTTATACACGCCTCGTTTACCCCCGGGCAAAATTGTACCTGGAAGCGTATTGTATCGGCTGTCTGGGCGATTATTACCCAGCTGTGTTCTCACTCGGCAGTGTGTTGTGGGGCGGCGGCCTGTGCTTGACTACTGAGGCATAACACACTGGAATAATGTTTGTGGTATGAAGGGTCCGTCTGTCTTTTTGCATGGGGTACATTTTGTTTGTGTTTGAGAAAATGAAGGAGTAAGACCGCCACATTCCACGGGTTATAGAGATATAAAAGAGCAAAAACAGTCATCATCATCATCATTATCCGGACCTCCTTTCCCACCCAAGGGCAGGGTGGGGAGTAGCAATGCCCAGATAGACTAAATATGCCCAAGCCAATGGGCCACGTTTCCATTCACTCATCATTCAAACCCCCGGAATCCTGGCTCTGTCGGATACGCCAAAAAACATTCACCAAGTTTTGTAGCTTCATATAAACGTATCCGACTGAGTCAATCCGGACACTGCCACGTTAAAAAAGGGTGCCAAAATCTCTGATCATGCACTTCTCCTCACAACGTTCATCCAGCCAGCTCGATCTCTTGTCAGTTTCCTAGCCTCACCGACTTCCAAACCTCTCTTCCTCACACATTCATCCACCATATCTCTTCACCTTCTCCTTGGTCTACCTCGCCTCCTTCCTCCTTCAAATTCGCTCATATATACCTTTTTCACCACTCTGTTATCCATTCTTTCCACATAACCATACCATCTCAGTACACTCTCTTCGGTTCTGGTGTCCACCGACTTCCTTACTCCACATCTTATACGAATCACATTATTTCGTATCCTATCCACCCTCTGTACTCCACTTACATTCCTCAGCAGTCCCATCTCCACTGTTCTCACTCTTGACTTTTCATTTTCATGCCACACCATAGTCTCACATCCATATGTTAAAGTTGGCACTAACACTCCCTCATGTAAGCCTCGTGTAGCTGCAACACTCAAACCTCTGTGTCTTATCAAGGCCTCCATTGCACCAGCTACTTTTTTTCCTTGTGTCATTCTACTTTCAACTTCTTTTGCACATTTTCCTCTCCTTTCTATCACTGTACCGAGGTATTTGAACTCTCTCACCAATTCCAGTCTCTCTCCATTCACTGTAACATCATACTGGGAGTCACCTCTCTCAATAACCATCACTTTACTCTTTTCTACATTTACTCTCAAGGCATGACGCTCACATACATCAGCAAAACTCTGCACTAGCCTACCAAGTTTTTCCCCGGTACTTGCAAGCAGTACTGCATCATCAGCATACACTGTACAATAAATTTGAGATATTTCATCCATCACCATTCATTACCAACGCCATCCCTCTCTCTATTGCTCGTGTTTTTTACTTCTTCATTACCCCATCCATATATATATATATATATATATATATATATATTGAACAACCATGGGGACATCACACAGCCTTGTCACACGCCCACACTAATCGTGAACCATTCGCTTAGATGCCCATTAACCCTTGCACATTTTTCGCTACCATCATAAAAACTCTTGACAGCTTACCATCTACACCGAACATGCTCAAAACTTTCCACAATCTCTCTCTGTCTACTTTGTCGTATGCTTTTTCCAGATCCATGAATGCCATAAACACCTTATCGTCCTTCTCACAAGCCTTCTCTGCTATCTGTCTCACTGCAAATATTTGATCCACATTGTCGCTGTGCTTAATTATAAATGCTGTTCTCCCTTTAGCTCGTGTTCGTAGCCTATTAAAATACTTAGGTTATGTTGATTGCTCACTACATATATTTGAGATAAATAAATAAATAAATATATATATATCTATATATATATATATATATATATATATATATATATATATATATATATTGTACACACACACACACACACACACACACACACACACACACACACACACACACACACACACACACGAGATAAGGTTTAGTGTGTAGGAGAGAAGCTTCATCATTGCTGTTCATGTTGTATTTTAGTAGCTAGTCTACCTGTAACCATTGACAAGAGCTTCGTTGTGTGAGCCAGCCAGCCTACTGGAGTCATACTCTTCATATTTCCTTATGGCTTAGTATAAAGTAGCACACTGTCATCTTGAATCTAATGCATATGTGCATCCATAACCGCGGAAAGGTGTCCAGTGATTTCAACCTGTACAAGTTTTACGTCAGCTACAGTTTATTCAGCCACCCTTGAGAAAGTGAAAGAGTGAGCGAGTGAGTGAGTCAGCGAGTAGGGAAGTAAAATTATATTGGCAAGGTCAGTGCGGCGACCGTTGAGGCCGACAGGCCAGCAATTTGTACCTGGCTAATGTCTCGCGGACAAACCACAAAACTGCTCTCATTACCGCCTCACGACCTCTGCGAAATTAGTTGATGCTGCCAAATTGTTCTTAGATAATGTTGTTCGCCGATAGTCAACAACAAAATTCCTGAGCTCAAGTACGAACGGTCGTTGCCCTTGGGGAAAAGTCCGATTTGAACCGGTTCTGTCCGTGATCCGTTCCACTTGCTGTCTTGAATGAAAATTAAATTCATAGCATTATCATCGTTATGTAAAAAATCCTTTATAAAACAGTTTATTGTGAATAAAAATATTTATGGGGTTGACAAGAGTTCCAGGGTCTTTAACGATGAGGAAATGTAAGTGTGGTTTACTCTGTATGAGATATCCTCTAACCAAAATTCCCCTTCTTTTGGTGTGCATGTTATTATCGTTATTTCTTTAAAATCCTGTTTCTGGATACTACCCACTGTTTATGATGGTGCAAATAGGAATATAAAAATGATGGTGTTATGTTGATGACGGTGATAGTATAAATCAAGAAATTAATATATGGTACTGATTTTCATCAACGTAATGCTTGCTGAGTCAACTGTTATGTATCGTGTACATCTTATGAATAGTGCAGAGTGCTGGAGAAGCAGATGAGGGACGAATGATGAGAAAAGGCAGACAAAGGAAGGCAGAACAATGTTGATATGATGAAAAGTGACGGTAACAGCGCTACGAAAATATCTGTAACCGTCGGAGTTTGAAAGTAAACGTGGATAAGTGCAGTGATGGAAGTTGCAAGAGATGGTGAGTTAAAGTGTGATGTGATTGTGAGGGAGTTTAAGTACCTGGGTGGACTGACAAAGAAGACAGGTATATGCGCAAAGGAAGAAGACAGCACAGCAGCAAAGAAAGGGAAAGTTGCCGGTACTAAGAAGCCCTTGATACAAAAACAGAGGTCTGAGTATGGTGGCTGTGAAAGGCCTGCATGAAAGTTTTAGTGTCTTCATTAACATACGAGTGTAAGAGTTTGGTATGGTATGAACATGAAAAGTTAAGAGTATAAACAGTGGAAATTGGAATAATGAGGAATGTGTGTGGAGTGGAGAGAGTGGCTACGATAAAAAATAAGGTGATTTGTGAAGGATGAGATGGGAGGAAGTCCATGGACACCAGAGTGTGGAAGAGAGCATGATTAGACAGTGTGGGCAAATGGTGAGAATGGGTGTGAATAAAGTGGTGAAAAGGGTGTATCTGAGTGAGTCTGAATGGGGAAGATGTGGTAGGCCAAAAAGAAGATGGATAGATGTGATGAATTAGTGTGTGAGAAAGCGATGTATACGAATAGAGGTTGATGAGGCTAGGGAACTGACAGTGGATCAAGGTGACTGGAAGAACTTTGTACTGGAGAGTAATGTATGACAAGGCTTTGGCACCCCTGTTTTTTTTTTGTTTTTTTTTCCAGCCGATGGAAAGAACCATCGGACTGATTCTAGCTAAAAGGTAATGTGAAGCATGTAAGTGTAGATTTTTATGGCTGTGAGGTGGGAGTCACGATTCCGAGGGCTTAAATGGTGAGTGAATGGGAGTACGGTTCATTTGATTGTGCATGCTCTTGAAAATTCTCCCTCTGTAAGGTCTTTTCCTGTTTTCTGGACCCTATCTCATCCACTCTTAGCTAGGAAAATCTATCTATCTATCTATCTATATATACATATACATATACATATATATATATATATATATATATATATATATATATATATATATATATATATATATATATATATATATATATATATATATAAATTCTACGAGGTAGTATAGTATTTTCGGTAACACCCTGTACTGTTGCGCAGATTGTGTGTGTGTGTGTGTGTGTGTGAAAACTCCTCCTAGGCTATATGATGGATTTGAATGATACTTCCCAAGTGAGTTCGTCTGATTGTTGTGAAGGTCTTTATATACAATTTTCCAACCATGATTTTTAAGATCAATCCCCTCACCACATAAAAATTTTCAGAAATAGTGAAAGGAGAGATCTTGGTGGTGTACATGTTGTACAATGGACTTCCATTCGTAAAGAGAAATTTTTGGAGCGTGACAACCCCCCCCAAGTGATTCTCGGGTGAGTCAACCCCCTTCCAAAAAAAAATCAAAGCGATCAGAAATAAGGGAAAGTGGGCACATGGATTTCAGCGAAATTTTTCAGGTCTGTTCGTTTGATTCCTTGATGATCTCTTCCACGATATAAAAATTTCCACCATTATTTGTAGTGGAGTCAGCCCCCTCAAAAACATAATATAGAGGATACAAAATGGGGGAAGGAGGGCAGAAATCGCTTTGATACGGTATCAAAGCGATTTCTGCCCTTGTAGAATGGGCTCCCATCCGCTATCGCTAACTACTACTACTGCTACTACTACTACTACTGCTACTACTACTACTACTACTACTATTCACTGAGTGTATCCTGGGATATCAACCCGTTATACATGCCACCACTGCGATCATGTGCCTTTAACATCGGGAGAATAGCTTCTTTTATAACACAGTACCGGCAATATTATTTTCTAATTCTTTACTACAACTACTACTTCGACGACGACGACGACTCAGTGATTGTATCCTGGGCTATCACACCTTCATAACTGTGTCACCATTGCGATCATGTGCCTGTAACATCAGGATATTAACATCCTTTTATGACGTACTAATATTTTGTAGTTCTTTCAAATCGGCATGGATATTGCAGGACTGGGTATGCAGTTTCCACATTTTCTTTAAAAGCGCAGGGAGAAACTGCACATATACTTGATTCATATATTTTATAATATGCAGATATTTCTAACCATAAAATGTGTAAATTTTTCAGGTGATAATTCCTACATTCGAAACAGTATTCTTTGTTGGAGGCACAAAGTAAAAGGGAAAGTTTGTGTTCATCAAGATGGTGTAGAGTTATGTGGTGGATGTTTACCGATACATTTGTGGATCATGGCGCCAGTGAACTGCAGACGTTGGCATGCGTGTGGGAGCGGCGGGGTCAGGTGTGTGACGGGCCCTCTGATATGCCACTCCATAGGACCCCAGGGACCAATAGGCGAGGCCCCCACGTCCATCCACACACCGGTACTAGGCGTGATGGCACAGGGTCAGTCTCATTAAAAGTTTTCATGGGTTAAATATTGGGCTGACATCCTGGGAACGTCATGACTGTTGAAGTAAAATAAATCCATAGCACTGGTAATTTTTTAAGTCTTCAATTTTTGTCACAGTATTTTGATTAACCCTCTCATGATCGGGACGACTTTGTTCTAATCCAGTTAATATCACGCTGTTATTCAGCTGAGAGGAGTATCAGAGCCAGAGAGTGTTAACAACATCATTAACCCTCTCATGGTAGGAACAGCGTTAGTGTTCTCTTCTAGCTAGATAGACGATTTCACTTAGCAGAGAATGAGTCACACGAGCATGAGAGAAGTATGATGTTTTTCAAGTGAAAAGATGTATTTAGCTGCAACAAAGGTTTCACCAATAAATAAATTATACTTATGGTGGTTTGATCAAAACAGTTAGCACTGGTGTGGGAAGCAATCACTTTGTCAGTTCTTCTTACGGAAATTTGAATATTGTTTCTCTCTCTCTCTCTCTCTCTCTCTCTCTCTCTCTCTCTCTCTCTCTCTCTTATTTATCTGTTTATCTATCTGTCGCTTATCAGTCTATTTATCAGTATATCTCATTCAAAGTTTTCCTTCTCGTTTAATATATTTGTCCGCCATTATGTCACACCCAGCAACATTCGGTTGAAATGTTTTCTTGACTGTAACGACTTCTGACTCACGACAATAGGCAATACCCACATTATTATTATTTTTTTTTACTGTGGATCCTCGTCAGGTATACACAGAGACAAAGGCGTGATTATGGTGTGGATGAGGAGGGAAGAGAGTGAGGAGGGAAGCAGTGGAAGTAAAGGCAGTTTTAAGTTGAAGATTGTTAGGAGAGAGAGAGAGAGAGAGAGAGAGAGAGAGAGAGAGAGAGAGAGAGAATTTACTTGTATTTCATTCTTGTTATACATGTACCGTATTGTTGGACACCATTATCTACATTATTGTTCAATAAACTCGTGGACAGAAATAATTAATTAATATAAAGTGGTGTTATTAAAAATGCGTGAGGGTATAAGAAATGGCCCTTTATATCACGTTACATAATACGATCAGTAACCAAGTAAAGAGGTCATATTTCATTTTTCCCCGATCCCGTGTTCCACTTATGATGTTATTTGTATGAATACAATGTTTAATTCCTTCATTATTGTTGTATGGCCCCTTCAGTCTAAGGACGTATATTCCTTATTGTAGCTGTGCTAATACCAGCTGATTTTATTCAGTTTAGCAGAGAATTTTTTAGCAGAAGAGATTTTAAAGTTTCCCTTAAAATGGAAACGGAAGTAACTGAGCTAAAGTTGGTCCAAGGCGGTCAAGTCCAGGGGTTCACGTGTCCTGCACAAGAAGTGTACTTTATCTGAGGTGCAATGATTGGGTTAGAACAGAGGGAGGGAAAGGGAGGCTAAAAGAAAAAAAATTATGTAAATGAATGGAGAGAATAAACTGAGGATTGCACTGAGGCAGGGGTGAAAGCGTATGGAGTTATGGGGGCAAGAGAAAGAAGTAACGTGATGAAGGAAAAGCTGAGACAGATGGAGTAAGGGGAAATGAAATAATGAGATAAGAGAGGGTAGACGCAGGGTAAGGAAAGGGTGGACAGGGCTTAAGCAGGAGATGAGAGGGGAGGAAAGGTGTTGAGGCGAAAGGAAAAGGGGAACTGAGAAAAGGGAAGGGAGGAAAGAGAGGAGTCAGAGGTGGGAGTTCAAGGAGGGTTATCAAACTGGGTGGGAGTGAAGGTCTTTTTGGCTCTACCACGTGTGTGTGTGTGTGTGTGTGTGTGTGTGTGTGTGTGTGTGTGTGTGTGTGTGTGTGTGTGCTGAAGGGGAAGTAAGAGAAAAATATGCAGGACCACAACCGTGCATAAAAGTGGGTTAAGTAATTATTAACAGTTTCCCTACATAACATTGAGGCGTCTGGCTTTATATCTCGTAGTCGGGTCGTGATCTGGTGAGTATAACCTTGAGCAGTCTGCTCGAACCCCCCATCTCTCTCTCTCTCTCTCTCTCTCTCTCTCTCTCTCTTCACCACATTTACCCCTTCTCGTTCCTCTCTCTCTCTCTCTCTCTCTCTCTCTCTCTCTCTCTCTGTCTCTCCACCACATTTACCCCTTCTCGTTCCTCACTCTCTCTCTCTCTCTCTCTCTCTCCAGCACCATGCTTCCTCACTTCCCGCTCCCTCCATCACCTCGCTCCCCCTCTCCACCCCAACAACATATCGTTCCTGGCTTCCTCTACCCCTCCTCTGCACCATACCCCTCGTCGCCCTCTTCAACCTCTACACTAAGCAGCCTCTGTTAGCGTACCACCACAAACCCAGAATCTAGACTGACCATTTCACTGCCGAGAATTCTATCACAGCAGATGTTACGAAATTGTCATACTGCAGGGATTATTAAGTGGATTGTTTTTATGCATGAAGTAAGGAACCAAAGGCTAGAAGCCCGCAAGATTTTTCCCTTAAAAAAAAAAAATAAATAAAAAAATAAAAAAATAGCAGGAAGCCAAATTCAAGATTCGTTTATTTCGAGATGCCTGAGCTCACTGCGTTTAAAAGACGAGATCACAGGCATTAGGAAATACAGACAGAGGAAGACAGCCCCAGAGTTGACCTGTTGCACACATGAAAGACCGGGGGCAACGGTCAACTCTTGCATCAAGTAGTTGGACAGAAAAGGGATGAGGGCTTGCTGCTAGAAGGGAGTCACACGTCCCCCATAGTGGTGGAGGGATGCAAGCAGACAGTTCAAGGGAGCAGTGACCACTGAAGTAGCGATAGAAGAGATAAAGATACTACAATGCGGTGAAGGGACAGAGGTTGCAAGGAGCCAGTAAAGGGAGCGTAATGAGACGAAAAGCTTTTGACTCCACATTGTGGAGAAGAGCTGTTAGTGGGAAGCCCCCCCACACATGAGAGTTGTGCTGTACACAGTGGTAAATAAAAATCCCTGCATAAAGTCAACAACTATGCAGGGGTAAAGAAGACACGGAGTCGGCTTAGCACACCTAATCTCATAGAAGCCGATTTTACAAGAGAGGTAATATGATCTTTCCAAGATAAATCCTGAGAAAAAGAAACTGAATGAATGCCTGCAGAATATGTCGTACTAAAGGTGATAAATAAATCATTATAATACACTCTCCTGCATTATCAACTGTCATTTTCGAAACAGTATAGCTGCTGATAAAGTTCAGTAGGTTTATAATTTTTCTTTTTTTTGGGGGGGTCCCTCTCTGTACTCGATAATTCTTGATTAAATTGCATACCTGCATCATAGGATTTCTTTAAGCTGCACTAAAACTTCTGTTCTTAACCGGCATGAAACTTTTGGACGAGGCTGTAACTGTAATAATTTGATGCATTTTTCATATATTATAATGCACAAATAGTAACAGACATCCAAGACTGTATTGAGAATGTTAATCATTCGTGAAATATTTTTTGTAGATATGGTAAAAATACGTGCGATTTTTTAGCATGAGAAATCAGTGATGAACATGGGTCCTGCGTCATGCTTCCAGAGTCTGATCAAAATCTAAATTTCAAGTGGCTTAGCTGAGAGAGAGAGAGAGAGAGAGAGAGAGAGAGAGAGAGAGAGAGAGAGAGAGAGAGAGAGAGAGAGAGAGAGAGAGAGAGAGCTTGATAGATTTTTTTTTTTTTTTTAATAGGAGAACTGAGGAAGGGAAAACAAATGAATAAAAAATAATCCATATGCCAAATTACTGGTGTCCTGTGTTCATAAAATATCTGTAATAGTTAGACTTGAACAGTTGTGGGTTGAAGTTTGGAGGAAAACAACTCTGAGGAAGCGAGTTCCAGAGAGATGCAGTTCAGGGAGTGAAAGAATTCTGATAGGAAGAAGTTCTGCAATATGCCTGAGTGACATTCCAGCCCGTGAGCACGAGGGAAGGCATGGAGAGGTGGCACCATGGATGCAACTTCGTCTGAGCATTTGCCATAAAAATATCTAAAATAATGCAAGGGAGGCAACATTCCTTCTTACTTGTAGGGGAGGTAGTTTATTTGTAATGGCAGGGTTGTTAATAATTTTAACAGCTTTGTTCTGAATTTTGTCTACTTGTTTTAATGCAACCTCTCCACATCCATTCCACAAGGGTGAGCAATATTCAAGCTGAGAGCGCACATAACTCAAATTATAGCTAACTGCTCCACAGTGAAGAAGTTACTGACTCTGTACAATAATCCAAGTTTCTTTGAGGCGGTTTTAGCAAGTGATCTAACATGAGAAGTCCAGCTGAGGGCGTTGTTAAGTGAGACCCCGAGAATTTGAATACTTTTGGAGATAGGAGTATTAGTAGCACTGAAGGTAATGTCTGAATCTGGCAATATCTGTTTATTAGTAAATTGTATATATTTAGTTTTACTAGCGTTAAATGGGACGAGGTCGCTTTGTCCCCATTCACTGATCGTAGATAGGTCTTGATTTATGGAGATGGCTGTACTGAGTTGAGAGGTAGATATTAGACTTTGTAAATGGGTGTCTGAGTGTGAATGAACTATGTAATGTTGAGTCATCTGCATATGAATGGTGACGGGAGAGCGCTACCTTTCCCAGCAAGGCAGCTACCCGGTGTCATATGCACGGAGTGACTTTATGCAGGAAGTTACTGTTCCCGTCTATCTTCAGCCTATATTAATCTAACTTAACCAAACCTAACCTAACCTAATATAACCTTATCCTAGATCAACCTAACCTAAATAACCCTAAATTAAACTAACCTTACTTCACGAAATGACTGATTTCACAGTCTGCCTGTAACATACATATGTATATTTATTTATACATCTATATCTGTATATCGACCTGTAGTTACATATAGGTCGATAAGACACACAACTATCTCCATGACACATATATTTCATAAAGGGTTGTTGATAAATGGCAAAATACTTGAGATAACATGCAGATACTCTCAGCACAGGCACTCGACGCATGTGCACTTAGCGAAACGGTAACTTCTTGCATAAAGTCACTTCGTGGATACGACACCGGGCTGGGAGCGAACTCTTGACTTCGCGGTCTTGAGTCAAACACTCTACCACTGAACCACCCTGCTCCCAGAGAGAGAGAGAGAGAGAGAGAGAGAGAGAGAGAGAGAGAGAAGTGGATGGTTCATATGGGTTGATACACACTATCTTCTGTTTCTGGAGGTCAGGGGTCACTCAGTAAGGTCAGTAGAAGACGTACAAAAAGAAACTGTAATGATCATGTCAGGTTACTCTCATGGTCGTGTCAGCACTAGCAGCCTATTGGTTTTGGGAAAACACCAGACGATTTTATGTGCTTGAGGGTGAGTCAAGTGTTATTGTCTCCATTAATCCTGCCATGGCCTGGAAAACTTTAGTATTCTTTTGCAGCTAATGTCCGATCTGAATCAATTAAGAATATGTATAAAGAGTTTGAGAGTTAACCCACTGAGAAAAAAGTCAACATGCAAGTTGTGGGGGAAAAAATAAAAGTTATTTTCGGCGTCTTTAAGAGCTGTTGGAGAGTTTTTAGCTTTTAATGCATTCGGTCATCCTGCATTCAGTATGACGATTTCTTTTCCGTTATATTCTTGGTAGCTCCTTATAAAGAAATATTGGCAAAGGGACACACTGCAAAATCATATGTGTGGGAGTTACAGCTATCTGTAACGAGACCGTGGGGTTTGGGGCTAATTCGGAAAAGTGTTAATGTCGTAGCTCAAAGGCTTTTTTTCAGTCGGGATATTCCATTGTAATGCGAATAATTACCCTATATAAGACACGCAAAGGTAGTAATTGCTGCTAAAATCATATATTATTATATGAATACTGTACTGTTTAAAGACTCATTATTATGAGTCTGAGAGCTGTGGAATGGGTGCACTTAGTTCAGTGCAAAGATGTAATCTTATTTCAAATGATTAAAAAAAAATAAGAAGCCCTTGTGCTCCTTTACACACAAACTGTACACACACATTTATTAGATCACATTTATCATTAACTGCAGCGTGTGGACTAAGTGTGAAGATTACACGATTACATTTTCGTCCTCTGTAGACATCGTTGTAGACAGGGGAGACTGGCTGGACTGAGTGTGTGACCTGTAGCTAGACAAATCAATATGGGGATACAGTAAATTTATCCTATACTGAGCATTCCTTATGTGGTGTGTTGATTTTAATGTTGCTTGTGCAGCACCGTTATGTTGTATGCTGTGGCCGTAGGCTCATCCGAAAGTAAATATGACAGACTGTAGGCTGCAGTCGCCTTCCTTTTTTCAGGGGACAGGGAAAGCTGAAAGACGTTTGCATAACCGGATATAGAAGCACCCGTTACGGTACCACTAAAGGAATCGTCCCTTACCGGCACTTTGTTATATGTGAAAATATATAACGCATATACAAAACATAATCAGATATACATTAACTATAGTTGCGGCGCACGACTGTGAGGTTGTCATTATCGTACCCTGGCAACCTACCACTCAAAAGTGCGTCCGTTTTCGTATAATATACACGAATCATAATATTATGAACGAATATATTATACATGAATATTTTTATACCCGAACGTATTATACACGAATCACATGCGTCTCATATTATACACGAATTAAGACGCACTTTTGAATGGTAGGTTGCCAGGGCACGATAATAACCTCAGAGTCGCGCGCCGCGACTTACAATGAACTGCATATTTTTTTTTTTTTTCAAGTCTTACCAGCATTCATTTATCAACGTAACGACCACAAATAAGTTCCGATATATACAGTATATATATATATTTATATATATATATATATATATATATATATATATATATATATATATATTGTTACATAGCCTATGATTTCATCATCCTTTGTGTAATTTTAACGCACAGTTGCTGCATGTTTGATCACGAGCGTGTTCTGCCTCAGTCCCCCCCTTCTACCGTTATAGTAGAGTAAGTCGTTCTTTATGTTATTCAGTGCGGGATTGTCAACTGTTTGTCCCCATCGCTTCATTTGCGCGTCCTTATTACAAGTTGTATCAAGCTCTGCTGGCCCCTATATAATGAGCTCAGTCTCTGCATCATTGCCACTTAGATCTGCTCCTCATTTTGTTCACATCTCTGTTCTCCCCTGTACAGATATTATTATTGTGAGTGCTCAAGAAATCTCCAAACATCTAGCAGCTGTGTGTAATTTGAGTATAACCGTTGTTGCATTTTGTTCTTGTACTGTATAGCATAAGTTTAATTTGTAGGCCTAGTGAAGTTTGTAATTTATGTAGGGTTCTTTGTCAGTCATTTTTGATAATAGTTTGTATCTGTAATAATTTATCTGGCATTCACTGAGTATTATCTGGTATCTCATTTTATCAGGGCTGACTTAGATAAATTTACTCTTGCTAATTTTGTGTTAATGGAGGCTGTTGCAGTTGACCATATATTTGGCCTGTTTATTTGCCATTACATTATCCTTATGAGTCCTGAATGTTTTGTTGTTAGTTTAAGCATTAAACTTTAACTTGTAATTTTACCTAACTCTTTTGTTTTGAACCTGGAACTTTACGGGACAGTAGTGACTCTTAGTATTCTCACTTTAAGTGTACATTATCTTTCTCTGTTCCGTAACATAAATTTGGCGACCTCATATCAGGATATTCAGGATATTATCATAAGGATATTGCTTGATATTTTGTGACTGTTTCTTATTAATTATGTCTACTATTACTACACTTGATGAAGCCAAGGACTTTTTGTCAAATGTGCAAACAGTGTGTGATATAGAAAACAGAACAAAGAATGAACTTAAGATTGTTGCTCAACAATTGGGATTTGTTGTTCGCTCTCATCAGTCTAAAGATCAAATTGTTGCCATGATTAATGAAAGCTTGTTTAATGTAACTCCTCCAAATGAGCAAACGCAGATTGAATTAGCTAAGTTACAGCTAGCCCTGCAGGAGGCTCGTGCTAAGGAGGCGGAGTCTCGTGTTAAGGAGGCTGAATTTCAAGCACGTGCTAAGGAGGCTGAGTCTCAGGCTAAGGAGGCGGAATCTCAGGTTCGGATTCAGGAGGCACAGATACAGGCTCAGGCACAAGTTGAACTTGCCAGGATTCAGGCAGACCATGAGTATCGCATGAAACAAGGTGGAACTGGATCATCTAGCTCTGATGATTTTGATGTGGCTAAAAATGTTAAACTTGTCCCTCCTTTTAATGAATCTGATTTAACAAAGTATTTTCAGTTGTTTGAGAGGGTAGCTACAGGTTTTAATTGGCCTAAGGAGTATTGGCCAGTACTCCTTCAAACTGTTCTCACCGGTAAAGCTCATGTAACTTATGCATCTTTGCCTCAGGATCAATCTGATGATTATGATGTAGTTAAGAGCTTGATTCTTAAGGCCTATGAGCTTGTTCCTGAAGCCTATAGAGTAAAATTTAGGACAACTTACAAGCAAGATAAGCAATCCCATGTTGAGTATGCAAAAATCAAAGAAGATCTGTTAGAGCAGTGGTTAAATTCTAAGAATGTGGATTCTGATTTTGACAAATTTAAGCAGATGATTTTGCTGGAGGACTTCAAGAGGTGTATTTATAAAGATGTAAGCCTATATCTTGATGAGAAAAGAATAGATAATTTGTCTGATGCTGCAGTTTTAGCTGATGAATATGTTCTCACTCACAAGAGATATTCTAGAGAAAAAGGGAAAGCTGAGAGTAAGTACGTTGCCTCTACTCAGAGTACAGGTAACAGGAAAGAGAATAAGGATGATGTTTCTCAGGAAGTAAATACCAGCTTCACCTCTAGATTTCAGAAAAGTAAATGTAGCCTACTTATTGTAGTAAGCTTGGTCATACTACGGAGAGATGTTTCAGGAGACAGCGTGATGTGAACAAAAAGGAGTCTTTAAATATTCAGTCAATTGGTCTAGTGTCCACTCTTGAGAGTTCCCAGAATTCTTTAACTGAGTTAACTGAACCTGCTTTGAGGGGTAACTTAAATTCTCATGATGGAGCTCCTCTTTTGAGCAGTAACGTGGGTGACACTCTCAAGAGTTCATGTGCTAATTTCCTGTCTAATGGTTTTGTCAGTCCTCTGGACAGTAATGACAGGAAATCAGTTAAAATATATCGTGATACAGGTGCTTGCCAATCCCTTATGCTGACCAGTGTTCTAGGCTCTAATGTTAATTCCTCTGATGAAACTGTAATCTTACAAGGTGTAGGGAATAATTACTTCTCCGTCCCTCTGTGCAGAGTGAATTTAGAGTCTGGTTTTGTTAATGGTTCTGTTATGGTTGGGTTGGTTGAGACACTCCCAATGTCAGGTGTAACTTTCTTACTTGGAAATGATATTGGTGGAAGTCAAGTGTGTCCAGCTCCTCAGTTGTATAGTGAGCCAGTGGCTGCGTCCCAGGATTGTGATGTCCCTGATGTGTTCCCTGCATGTGCTGTCACTAGGGCTAAGTCTAAAGTTACTGGTGATTTAAAGGATAATGATGATGATGATGTTATCCTAGCTGACACTTTTCTTGCTAATTTGGACCACTCACCAGATGAGGCAGTACCCCGTAGTGTTGATAATTTGTCTCGTCAAGAGTTGGTTGAGTTGCAGGTTGCTGACCCTGAGTTGAAAGGTCTAGCTAACTCTGCTTACAGTGAAGAAGAGTCAGCCGGTGCTTCTACTTGTTATTATGTAAAGTCAGGAGTACTTATGAGGAAGTGGAGACCCCCAACAGCATCAGCCGACTGTGAATGGGAGGTTGTACATCAAGTTGTCATCCCTCGTGTTTGTAGGCAGGATATCATTCGAGTGGCTCATGATACCAGTTTGGCAGGACACCTTGGAGTGAGGAAGACTGTGGCACGCATTTTGAAACACTTCTACTGGCCAGGTATCTTCAGGGATGTTTCCTGGTATTGTAAGTCTTGTCACACCTGTCAAGTTGTGGGGAAGTGTAATCAGACCGAAAAGGTTGCACCTCAAGTTCCCATTCCTCCTTTTGAAGCGCCTTTCACCCGTGTGTTGGTGGATATTGTGGGCCCTCTTCCTAAGACTTCTTCAGGATTTTCTTATGTGTTGACCATGATTGATATGGCTACTCGTTATCCTGAAGCCATTCCACTTAGAAACATCTCAGCAAAGAACGTGGTTAAGGAAATGCTAGGGTTCTTCACAAAGTTTGGTCTGCCCAAGGAGGTACAGTCAGACCGGGGAAGTAATTTCATGTCAAATGTTTTCAAGCAGTCTCTGAAAGAGTTGGGCATCACCCAGATCACGTCTTCAGCTTACCATCCCCAGACCCAAGGAGCGTTGGAGAGATATCATCAAACACTCAAATCGATGCTCAAGAAATACTGTTTGGAACATCAGAAAGACTGGGATAAAGGTCTTCCATTCGTCGTATTTGCTGCAAGAGAATCTCCAAATGAATCACTGGGCTTCTCACCTTTTGAACTACTGTTTAGCCATGAAGTAAGAGGACCCCTTAAGCTACTCAAGGAATGCTGGCTGTCGGAGGAAGATGACGTCAACCTGCTGGAGTATGTGATGAAGTTCAAAGAACGGCTGTCCACTGCTTTACAGCTGGCGAGAGAGAATTTAGGAGCTGCTCAGGAGAAGATGAAGACTTGGTATGATAAGGAGTCCAGGTTACGCCACTTTCAGCCAGGAGATCAGGTTTTGATTCTGCTACCAGTTCATGGGCAACCTCTTCAAGCCAAGTTTAGTGGCCCTTATTTCGTGGAGAAGAAACTCAGTGATGTCAACTATGTTATCGCCACGCCAGATCGTAGAAAGAGCAAGCAACTATGTCACATCAACATGCTAAAGTTATATCACAGGCGGGACGAAAATAATCCAGTCTGCACTGTAGCTGTTCCACCCGAGTCTACAAGTGAAGTTCTCCCATGCAGCATGAGCCTGAGTGATAGTTTGGGGAAGAATCCTGATATCATGAATGATCTCCAGACTAAGCTTTCTCATCTACCTCCCAAGGAAAGGCAGGAGTTTTCGGCATTACTGCAGGAGTACCCGCAAGTGTTCCGTGCTACTCCAGGAAGAACCACTGTGTTGATGCATGATGTCGATGTTGGAGACGCAAAGCCAATTAAATTGCCTCCTTACCGTGTGAACCCAGTGAAAGTTCCTCTCATCCAGAAGGAGCTTGGCTACCTGTTGGACCACAAGATGATTGAGCCCTGTCAGAGCGAGTGGAGTTCTCCTGTCACTCTAGTCCCTGAGCCAGGTGGGCCACAGCGGCTTTGCATCGACTACAGACGTGTTAATCAGATAACCAAAACAGACACTTACCCTCTCCCTCGTGTGGAAGATTGCATAGACAAGATCGGAAAGGCTAGGTACATAAGTAAGTTTGATTTGTTAAAGGGATACTGGCAAGTACCTATGACTGAACGTGCTAGGGAGATCTCATTTTTTGTAACATTAGGAAAGACCTTTGCATGGTCTGTAATGCCATGTACAGATTGTTTTAGAGTAATAAGAAATTTCCTTTGTAAATTTCTTTTTTCTTTGTGGGGAGGTGTTACATAGCCTATGATTTCATCATCCTTTGTGTAATTTTAACGCACAGTTGCTGCATGTTTGATCACGAGCGTGTTCTGCCTCAGTCCCCCCCTTCTACCGTTATAGTAGAGTAAGTCGTTCTTTATGTTATTCAGTGCGGGATTGTCAACTGTTTGTCCCCATCGCTTCATTTGCGCGTCCTTATTACAAGTTGTATCAAGCTCTGCTGGCCCCTATATAATGAGCTCAGTCTCTGCATCATTGCCACTTAGATCTGCTCCTCATTTTGTTCACATCTCTGTCCTCCCCTGTACAGATATTATTATTGTGAGTGCTCAAGAAATCTCCAAACATCTAGCAGCTGTGTGTAATTTGAGTATAACCGTTGTTGCATTTTGTTCTTGTACTGTATAGCATAAGTTTAATTTGTAGGCCTAGTGAAGTTTGTAATTTATGTAGGGTTCTTTGTCAGTCATTTTTGATAATAGTTTGTATCTGTAATAATTTATCTGGCATTCACTGAGTATTATCTGGTATCTCATTTTATCAGGGCTGACTTAGATAAATTTACTCTTGCTAATTTTGTGTTAATGGAGGCTGTTGCAGTTGACCATATATTTGGCCTGTTTATTTGCCATTACATTATCCTTATGAGTCCTGAATGTTTTGTTGTTAGTTTAAGCATTAAACTTTAACTTGTAATTTTACCTAACTCTTTTGTTTTGAACCTGGAACTTTACGGGACAGTAGTGACTCTTAGTATTCTCACTTTAAGTGTACATTATCTTTCTCTGTTCCGTAACAATATATATATATATATATATATATATATATATATATATATATATATATATATATATATATATATATATATATATATATAGTACACCGTATATATAATTCTATTTGTTCTAGTTCAGTCTTTATTTCTACTCCAGAAAGACCATGTAGCTCTTATGCTTTTGAAGAGGGATTATAAGAGGTCCAGGAAGTTTCTATTTCAGCTTTCGCAGACTAACGCACAGTATTTGTGCGCACTTGCTTATTATTACCGATGACCTCCGACCGGTGACCTCGGACGTCAACTTCACATAGCCTATGTCCGAACTGGAGGTCATGTGAGTCTCCATGCCAAAAATTGGGCTGCTGGGTGCAGTCGTTCGAGCTTGTATACCAGTGACCTCAAATGACCTCCGACCAGTGACCTCAAATGACTTCGTAGATCAACCTCACATAGCCTATGTCCGAACTGGAGGTCATGTGAGTCTCCGTGCCAAAGATTGGGCTACAGGGGTACCCTGCGTTGCCCGGGCCAAAAAGGTGAACACTCTGCCAGTAACCTCAAATGACACAGATCTGAATTTTGACCCCTAAAACCATCCTTGGGTCACCCTGATTCAGAATATATATATATGGGTCTGGGGGTTTCTGGCCCTTGGTTTGGGCGTGATTGAAGAACAAACAAACATACAAACAACTTGGCTCATATATATAAATAATATACCGTATAATTATATATATATATATATATATATATATATATATATATATATACTGTAGAGTGAGAGAGAGAGAGAGAGAGAGAGAGAGAGAGAGAGAGAGAGAGAGAGAGAGGTAGGTATACGTATAGGCCTACATTCCTCACACATAGAAAGTGTTAACAGAAACGGTGATAACTGTACGGTTATTAGTCCTGACTAGGTCAAACTCGCAAGGTGGACGGATATATGTGTGTGTACTGTACGCGCTGGATGTTGTGTGGAAATAAAACATGAGTTAGGCGAGTGTGTGTGTGTGTGTGTGTGTGTGTGTGTGTGTGTGTGTGTACGCGCTGTATGTTGTATGTGTAAGTAAATATAAATGTACACACACTCGCCTAACTCACCCGTCAACCTTGAACGTTTGACCATGTCCGGTGCCACGAATGTTCACACCTTAATACGTTTCATTCAACACTATGGGTAAGGGATGTACATGTGTACGGAATATACTAAACTTTTTTTTTTTTTTTCGGGAACTCTTAGTGGTCGTTGGACTGAAAGAAATAAATGCTGGTATGACAGGAAGAATAAGGGCAACAGGCAATTCTTTAGATCACAGTTCTAATGAAATCCAATATACATAGTACCAAGGCACTGCATCTTCAAAGGCAAGATATTACCATAAACGTAAGGGAAGGCATCTCTCTGGGGAGGAGGGGGGAATTTGTCCTGAAAATGCTCGATGTTGCCCTGATCGCCAACTAATTCCTGCTAAATATGAACAGTACACGAATATGTAAGAAATATAAAATAATTTATATATAAGCAGTTTTTATCCATAAAATCTCATGTTCAGATCCGTATTCACATGAAAACAGCGCAATAATTATCTGTCAGAACAAACGGAAAACAAATAAGGTTGTTGTCTCATATTAAGGAGAATATCTTAGTAATGCAAGAATTCGAATAGCTTTAATTTCTGTTAAAGGCACCAGCACACTGTCGGAAGGATCTGCCCTGGAAAATTATCTTTTGCCTTAGAAAAGAAAAGTTTTTGCTAAGAGGGACATTTTCCTTGTAGTGAGAGGGCTGCAACTTCCTAGACCCGCCACCTAATACGCCTATACTAATTTCTGCCAAGATCCACTAAAGAAGTGTTTCTTAGCTTGGGGTGCTAGCACCCCCAGGGGTGCTGAAATCAATTTTAGGGGGTGCTGGAAAATGCTGCATTATTGTTTTTTTTTTCTTATTGGTTTTGTTAAGTATTGGCATCCTTGATTTTTCTTTTTTCCTTTTTTTTTTTTTGAGAATAAAATAAACTGTTAAACTGTACTTCACTTCACTTTAACCCTGCAATAATGTAACAACTGTAGTCCCAGTAGTCAGATGTAAAGGGGTGCTTGAATAATACCTTATTACAGGGGGTGCTGAGGCCGGAAAAGGTTAAGAAAAGCTGCACTAAAGTGATGGAGGGCTAAACATGTTTACATTTATCCTACGGCCGTATTCTAGGTGCCATAATATGCTTCGTAACTCCTATTTCCTGGTGATTTACATTGCCTATTATACCCTGATATTATCTTCTATAGCCTATTATTTATACTGTACATTTCTAGTGCCAGCATTATATGACTCAATACATGAAAAAAGTGAAACGCAATGTGAAGGAAAACTTGCCGAGGAAGAGGTTATGAAATCCCGAACACCACTTTCAAATTTATGAATTTTACCAAACACCTGTTAAAAAAAAAATAAAAATAGGCTTTCAGTTTGGACTATGGTATTCGTCTTACCACTCTTGGTCTTTATTCAGTGGGGTAGGTTGCTCAGGGCTGATATTCTCAAGGTGTGGAAGATCGTCAATGGACTGGTGTCACCCATTCGGCCTTCTGATATTTTTGAGCTTCAAGTTGTGGGGAAGATTCAAGGACATTCATTTATGATATTCCAGCCTCATGTTGCAAGTGAGATGTGCAAGAGATTCTTCTCAGTCATAGTGATCAGTCTCGAATAGTTTGCCTTCAGAAATCGTGTCGTCTCTTACTTTGTCAGATTTCAAGATGTTAAACTTCTAGAATGGAGATTTTATGAATTCTTACTTGGACAAATGCTAACTTGCTTAACTTGCTGATTTCTAACTTGACTGCTTAATTAACTTGCTGGCACTAAGGGCTTAGGTGTTGTCCAGGCCACTAGTTTGTGTATACCGTAGTTATAATCACCATACAGTATGTGCAATTGCGCACTTTCTGACAGTTGTCTCATAACTTTTTAATTGTTATAATATACTACTGGCGTGTTGACATGTTTGGGGTTCCCTCAAAGCGGAACTGATCCTGGTAAGAAATCCTGGCATGATTCAGCTCCACGAGTTGGCATACATGCTGCTGCGTAGTTGATAGTGGGGGAAGATATTGCGTCACTGGTTGCAAAAGTAACTTTTTTTTTTTTTTTTTTTTTTTTTGCAACGATGAGTTGACGTCTCATTTTATCATTTGTCTTACTGAAAGAAGAAACAAACACATTATTAATGGTTACTGGGCAGTATAAATGCATTATACGGATGAATTACAATGCTTAATAGAAAATTTGCGTTTGTTTTAGATTAGATAATGACAAGTTATAAGTTTTTCGAATCTAATATTTTAATCACGTAAGTACAATATCCGTACAAGTAAAGCTAAGTACATTCTTTTCTTGATAGTCATGGCATTCCGTGACCTTCAGTGGGAATTTGGTCAGTAGGTTAGGCGGACTGGGCGGCTACCCGCGCGGGCCCAGCCAGATCGCTTTCCCGCCTTCTCTCTTAAGTTCCCGCGCGCGCTGCCGGGTTGACGATTATGGCTAGTCTGCAAGCCCAAAGGATCGCTGCCTACACTGCACATACTCATAATTTTCTGTTATATAAGATTTACTGTATAGTATACAAGGCTAAATATGACTTGGGGCAGAATCCTAAAGAATGTGTGAGCGGGAATATGAGTTATCATAATCAACTATAAAACAACTACGTAAAAGCATTAAGGCTAATCATGCATACACCCACATCGCGTCATTGACTTCATGTTTGCAGGTGTGCACGATGCCTGTGTCTGGCAAAGAATTAAACGCTTCAAAATGAAATATCTTTGTGTAGAACATAGACTAAATCGTTTGAATTACTACCGGTGATACTGATTTAAAGAAGCAAAGGTATATTTGCGACATATAATTGTTAAAACACATTGTATAGCCCATCCACAGTAGCCTACCTATGAAAGTCCGAGACGTAGTAGACTCGGGGCTAGGATACCGAAGTTCATATCATTTACTCCGTAGGAGGCCATCCATCATAACTTGAACGGTATCCACTATGCAAAAACCAATGACCACCACCTGGATTTGAAACGTGGCGCGTTAATACACTGCCTTCTATCTGAACTTCTACCACCATGAAAAAGCGGATATTCATCTTTATTATTAGTTTGTATACTTCACCCAGTTAAACAGGATATTTTACTTAAACTGTTTAGTTTTTCAGTATTAATGGTAAACAAGCACATTTTCCACTTTGCTGCAATTTCCTAAGTACTGTCTATCATTACCACTTTCCTCTCACAGACATATGCAGATGACGGATGGTATCGAGTGGGTAGGGACATTAGATGTCTGATAGCAGGTTTAATCCCTCCTGATTCTCTAAGGACTGATAATTTGAGTTTCGGTATTACCGTGCGTAAATGACAAGGACAACAAAAATACAAAGTTGGGACTTGCTACTAAGTCGGAAGGAAGCGGCGGACAGGAAGGATTAAATAATGAAGCGAATTTCAGGTGAACGAATATCTTGAGGGAGTAGCCCATGCTAGGCAATACATACAAATGTAAGTTACAAGCTGTACTTGACAAGCAAAGCACTCACAGAACAAGACACAACCGTCGATTTAACAGGTCACTGTTTTCAGTTTCAGGTAACAGGACTAGTATATTCGTAAAGACTCTGTCCAAAGTCTCCTGATTTGCCCGAGAATCGAACCTTGGTTCTCTTGGTTGCATCACCATAACGACCTTATCCACAGGAACACACTGACACAAATGAATATGCTTAACTCTGCCTAACGTCTTGACACAGGTAAAACTCCCGTCAATACCATATCACACTAAGTGAGCTCTGATTGCCCTAGGATATCGCAGGAGAGCTGGTGTTATTAGCTAACATTAAATTCATAACCGCTCTTATTATGTTGTAGGTGTACTTTCTCATCAGTGTCATTATTACTACTGCTGTTGTTACTACTACTACGTACTGCCGCTACAGACATTTGGTTTATCTTTACACAGCTTGATGGGCACACATCAGTGGTGACGACTGTGACGCAACGACACCGGATGTGACTACTGTTACGAGTGGTGACGGGTGTGACGCAAGGATGCCGGGTATCTGACTACTCTGGTCAACGGTGTGCGTACCAGACAGCTGACGTCACGCCAGAATCAACAGGTTGCAGCGTGCAGTGGGAGAGCCGGTCACTGCCCTTCAACAGTGCTCACTGAAGCCTTTTGTAACTGTTTAAATTACACTATGGTCTGTAGTCTAGGTGGCACAGTAGCCTTTGCAGCACCTCTTCCTTGGTGATTTGTTTTGCGGGTTACACTTTAGCAGTCTTGGTTATATCGTCTTATTACCATTATGAATGCATCATTAACATACAAGAGGATACTGAAGTATAATATTCAGAATAAGTCGCTACGCAGGAAGTGTTACATCTTGAAAGGCACTCGATCAGAATTCAACCCTATGCGCCATCGGATATAATTATGTTCGTGATAATATCGGAATATACAGTACAGTAACACATTGAGTACAGCACCAATTGATCCCGCTGACTACGAGGATAAACGTCAGTCTCTGTTCATATGGCAGAAATCCATAGTGATCGAACCGTTAGAAATAATTTTGTAACAATTTCTCAGTCCCAAATGAATAAAATCGTCCCTCGTAGACTGGAATACAGTATTAGATATGTTCCACCATACTAAAGGGGTGGTGTACCAATTTGCTGACTCACTCAGCTGGTTGGATTAAATAAAATCCAAGATGATCGATCACGAGAGGGTTAATCTTTTCTCTTTCACAGCCTCCTGATAATTCAATATTGGAGTCATTACGCATCGAAGATAGACGTTGCATTTTCTTTTTTCCGGCCATGGCTTAAAAAACAAAAAATCGAATAACGTCTACGGATCCCCCTTTAATCTTCAGTGTTCATCCCCAAGATGATGAAGTCTGAGATTGATGTCTATCAACCAAGAGTGACATGAAGACATGATTCCTCCCCCCCCCCCCCCGGTCTGCCCGTGGAATATGATCGACAGGAAACATAATCAGAGAACTGTTGGGTAAACTTCTAGATCAAGAGTCTGACAGGCCCTGTAATTCTTTACCATATCGTACGCTACAAAAAGAAACGGAAATTCATCTACGTTAGCTTATTCCATATACTGCAACACAAACACGAGTCTTGAGCGTTGGTGGGAAGGTGTGTACAAGAATCGTGGGAAAATGTGTACGGGGATCAGGAGACGGAAGCGTCGCGGCAAGTACGATCCACTGAAGAGGTGAGTGTGAAGAATAATGGTGGGGAGGGGTAAGAGTGGGCGGGGCTTCTGACTCATACAACTGGCAACAGTCAATACGCACCTTATTTCAAACCTGCATATAGCACATTATCAATAAAATTCCTTAAACTTCTTACTCCTTCCTGGAAGTTCAAGTTGTGAATAACTTTAATAAGATCAAAACAACCTATAATATATTCATGTGCAAGTATTAACTTAGCGATACAGCTAAAATATACATGATTTAAAATATACATGTGACGATACAGACTGTGTAATCATGTGCAAAAATCGGTTTAGCACTACATTGTTCAACCGTTAGAGCCAGTCCCATTTCACTGCAGCTATTATGGAACGTGTACTTTTAAAAATCTTGAGTTAAAAAGGATGGTTAATGGTGTAATAATTATGTTGTGCAGTTTTAGAAATAACCTGTCATCAAATAGATGTTACATTATATCAGTCATAAATAGCTAGGATTGGACACACTTGTGGGAAAGCAAGGTTCAAAACACTACCACGTGTTCTGCGATGCACCATGTCACTCATTTGTCATTCTTACTAAAGAATTTTTGATGTTTTAATAAAGTATTGGAGTGAAAACAATGAATCACCGCTATAAAAATTAAATATGAGGACAGTCAACTCCTAAATGTGGACATCACGTGAGGCAGATCAGCTGGGATTTGCGCGCCTGGCGGCGGCTGGCGGCAGTGACGTCATGGACGTACGCTAACCGTTGATTGGTTGGTGTAGTTTTCTCTCCACGTGATTGGTCGAACCATATTCCCACAATGCCCTGCGTCTCACCGCTTCCATTTTGAGTTGAGATGATGAAGTCGTGGGGAGTAAACGTGTGTTCAGTGTTGTGACAGACCTCACACATATGTGACGGTGTGGTGCTGTTGTGTTATGTTATTCACGTAATTTTTTAATGAAAAGTGACGACTATGGAAGTAGCAATGAAACTAGACTTCGATAGCTGTGATGACGAGGAAGTGAACACTTCGTTACACACGCTAAGCTCTGGCTGTGATGTTGACCTCGGGGGTGATCTCTCGGGAGATGATACTGTTTCTGCTGCTCCACCCAGTCCATCTCCTGCCAGATTATTTAGTCCTAGAAAGGCGCCAAGATCTGCTGCGAGAACTGAGTGTGAGGTTTCCCCCCAAGCAGTAGTTGACTCTCCACCTTATAAGAAAATTCGAGCACTGCGGCTCTTTGATTCCCCCGCAACCCCCAAGACATTACTACAAAAAAGCACCACAGACTCGTCCGGAAGAGCAGCTGCCCGGTCTAGATTATTTATCGCAAGACAGAGGACATCATTGTCCAATACGCAAGTAACTCCGTCACCTCCCACAACATTCCTTCAAAAAAAGGATGAACAAGGGAAGTGTGCAGCAAAAGAAGTTGCAAATATCAATCCTTTCACCCCAACTGGCATGTTGCTCTCCTCGAGAAAGCGAACAAGATCGAAGAGGGAACTCACTTCGTCAACTGGGTAAGGTATTTACGTTTATGTATGGTACCGATAGTTTAGAATATGAATGGTTCACTTGCTGTTGTATAGGTAGTGACAAGCTATTGCTAATTAAATTAATTTTAAACAACGGTGAGATTAAAACGGTATATATATATATATATATATATATATATATATATATATATATATATATATGTATAGGTAAACTACGGCGGAATTAATTAAGATGATGTGGCAAGGTGGCGACACCCCGACTCCTCACCTACGCAGATGCCATATCGTACTAATTCCGATTTATATATATACAGTATATATTTTTAGCTCACAGTACAGGGTTGATATTGTGGGTAAAATAACATCGAACTCTTTCGTATCGCGTGACAGTCCATGATTAGTCTTCATTCTTTCATTGGTAATTTCGAAAAAGCAAGCAGAATGGATTGAAGTGGAGGCATCACTGTTGCTAGGCGCGGCAGATTTGACCGGTACTTGGGAGTTAAAGAGTATTAACTGGTAAATTGACATTATTGGCGTCCACCATGAATGTTAGGCACATTGTTAGTTGATTTGTGGGCTGCTGTCAGCAATATTCATCTGTGAACTGCATGTTAGTGTAGTCTTTTTTTTACTTTTTCGTAAATGTTGGTTGATTTAAATCCCAGGTGTTTGCTATATATATATATATATATATATATATATATATATATATATATATTTTGGTGAGGCTTTGTAATGGATGCCCCATTGCAAAGTGCCTAACCATTAAATGTGCAAGGCTTTTGAGAGGGAAAGTTACCCAGAAGGATTTCCTTTTCTTGTATGTTATTTTTTATATTAATATAAAAGTTACGTAATTGCATTAGGACACATCTTGTTTCCAGCAGGTTAGCGGACATGCCAGAGAACATGGATTTAGAAGATTCCTGTTGCCATGACTCCTGTGATGAGTGTGAAGATGACTCTGGTCGTCCTACCAAGAAATTATCCATTCATGAGGCTAATGTTTCAAGATATCAACATGAATTTCTTGAACTGGAGCAGATAGGTCAAGGAGAGTTTGGGGGAGTGTACAAATGCAGACATCGTTTGGATGGTTGTGTTTATGCAATAAAGAAGTCTTTGAAGCCTGTGGCTGGATCTGTCAATGAGTAAGTCCTACTTTTTCAGTATTTGTTGTCAGTATCACGTGTTTCTTAGTCTTCCACTCATTTTCCTCCTCCTCCATCCACTTGTTATTGTCATACCACCATAAAAAACCATGTCATTACATTGCAGCATCACATTCATTTCTGTTTTGCCTTGTTTTGTTTGGGTAAGCCTATTTGTTTCTTGATACAGTATTCATTCATCTGTCTTGCAGGATACACCACATACCTTATGGCAGTACCGCGTGTGTAATTCTAACAGATGGCACTGGTACTAGCCATTTCACAATATTTTGTAGCTACTGTCATTTAGGTGTCATTTTTAAAGTGACCAGGTATTTTCAGTGACTAATAATTTGGTTGCTATATAAGCTCTAAAATCTCAACATTAATCATGTCAGGTCATGGGAACAAGTTACAGTAATGCATTTATGTTAATTATAATAAAGATTCCTGAACATTAATACAGTACAGGAATGGAGGTGGTATATTACTGACATAACTGTGGTTGGATTGTTGGATTATGGAGAACTGCCTTTTTGATCTGTGATCAAAGTTGGTTGCATGAACTATGGCAACTACTGTAATATGCTCCTTATAGATACTGGAAAGGGATGCTTTTATGTAATTGCACCAGTGCAGCGGTCCACAGAGGAAGCACCATTTTCCAGTAACACCTCTGAACTCCCTCCCTGTCCCCTCAAAGGAGGGTGGACTGCAGGAAAGGGAAGCTGCAGCTTGTAATCCATTATACTTGTCTGTATGACCCTGAAGACATAAGAGCTATTGCCGATAGAACAGTTTAACTTACTGTACTAGGTGCTGGAGCCAAGTGACTACTTAGTTGGGGAATATTATTCAGATATTGAGTCGATCCTGAGTTAGATTTATATTGTGATGTGGGTGAGTTGTGAAAGGTCTGCCTATGCATATTATGTTTTGATTTTGGTTAATAGTGAAGATATAATTTTAAGATTGGTTCAGAATTCTGATGTTTATGATTGATATGTTTTGGAAAAAGGCTATACAAAGATTAAAGCACAGTGGGGTTTATTGAGAGGATGTTTATGTGCTGGTAGGGGGAGCGTGGTAGCTCAGTGGTTAAGTGTGCGACTCTAAATTGCTAGGTCGAGAGTTCGCGCAACGCCCGGGTGGCTGCCTTTGCTGGGAGGAGTAGCACTTTCCTGTAACCCTAGCCCAGCTATGTGATCTATCTAGGTCTGGGTCAGGGTAATAATCCGTTATGTGCTGGTAAATGCAAGAGAAGAGCTGATGAAAGTTTCAAAAATTAGTTACCTTGGTGCCATGATAGGAGGTACGAATGATGGAAAGATTGAGAAGAGAACACTTCAGGGGAGAAGAAAAGTTGAAGGACTTGTATTTTGAAGGGTAGGGTGGTTAATATGAAAGCAAAGAGAACTAGGTGAAAATACAGTAATGACACTCGTATGGGAATGAAGTTTGGGCAGAGTATCAACTTTCTAGGTTACAAACTGGAAATGACTCTTTTTCAGAACAGCTGCATGCATAAGTAAGGTGGATGGTGAAAGTATAAGGGAAGTATGAGTGTTTTGGAATGGAACAGTGGTGGAAGTGCAAGGTGGACTTACAGAATGGATAAAAAGGAATCTGTCTATCTATCTGTTGCCAGGTGCCTTAGTCCCATAAGGGGTGGCTACAAACACATCGCTTTCATGATGCTCTGTCCCCTGCCATTTCACTGCCATCATGGGTTTATAAAGATCATAGATAGGGTGCCAAAGCAAGTCTTTGATAGTGAGAATGATTATGTTGAAAGAGGCAGATTTTATTTGGTGTGGAAGAGGAGAGAGTATAACACTATATTGATGAGAGAAAAGAGTTGAGTCAGAGAGGGAGGGGTATGTGAGTTGAAGTACTGGAGGCTGTTCAATCATGGCCATTCCTGTGTGGAATGGGGGTGTTCCTAGGAGGGAGTACTGTAAAGTGTCTAAGATGATGTGAAGTGACCAAGATTTTGAAGGCTTGAATGACTTAAATTGTGGACCAATGCACAGCATTTCATTGGGCATGGTGTTTTGATAGTTACCAATATCCACTTTTGTGCTTTTTCTTACATTGTTTTTTGGGTCCTACTTCACCCCAACTTTTGAGTGGGACTAAGAATTGGTATGATGGGGATAGACAGTGTACAGTACCATATGTAAGGGCATCACTTGTTTGTGACTTCTTGGACAGTAATTTTGCAGATGCATCTGTCACTATGTGACAGTGGGTTATTTTGTTCATTTGCCTAAATAATACAGCCTACACTTAGTTTATGGCATTTTCACTCTGCATAATATACACGGTACTCATTGCATCTAGTGTTACCCTCATTTGGTTTCATAATCAGTATTTTTGTACTTTCAGGAGGATAGCCCTAAATGAAGTATATGCCCATGCAGTGTTGGGGAAGCACCCTCATGTGGTTCGATACTACTCAGCTTGGGCAGAAAATGATCACATGATAATTCAGAATGAATACTGTAATGGTGGTTCCCTGGCTGATATGGTGGAGAAGAACAAACCTGGAATGAAGATTACTGAGCACACCTTAAAACAAGTTTTGTTGCATGTAGCCAAAGGTCTAAAGTAAGTAACATTATTTGGCACAAGTAGTACTATAATGTTCTAAATTCCATCAACCCAGTGTATATCTCTTCAGTTGAATAGATAGTGATGTTATATACAAACTACATCCTCTGACTGAAGAGGTTTGGAAGTTGTTTGTAACCCACTTGCCCTGAGGGGTCTGTTCTTAAGACGAATGAAAAATTTGGTGTTAGCCAGATTATGTTGGTAATACAAAGTACCCTCTTGGGCTCGTTTTGTTTCGTTTTTAAAGGCTCCAACATGCTTGCATGCGTCGGCCTTGGTCACCTAATGGCGGCTTTCCACGCTGCACGATCCATTGCAGCCTCCCTGTTTAGTCCCTTAACCCTGAGGTCACACTTAATGACCTCGTCCCGTGTCTTTCTCGGTGTACCCCTCATAACCCCACCCCCAATATTAACACTTCTCACCTTCCTCACCCAGTTATCATCCCCCATCCTCTCCACATGTCCAAACCATCTCAGTCTACCTCTCCTGGCTCACAAATATGAAGAACCCAGAACACGTGCCACCTGATGGCTACAGACATTTCCTTAGTGGCACGCTGATGTGCCATCCGATGTGAAAGGGTTAAGACTAAATGGTACTGTATATTATGTCAGTCATCAGTTGTTAATGTGTTAAATGGTAATGAACAGTACAGAAGCAGATTGTTGGCATATGGCACTTGTTAAATCAGTGTTATAATCATTATGATGCCTTATGCAAATGATTTCAGATTCAGGTCACTTAGTAATGAAAATTTGGCACAATGGAAGGAGTTCACAGACTACCGGCTGGAAAATGGGTTTTTGTTGGATAACACTATTTTCACCCATACTTTATCACTTGGCCTTGGATGAGAACACCTTCTGCCTCTGGAAGTATGGTTGAAAGTCCTTCAAAAAAAAGTATTGTACATGCATCCTTTCAGCTTGATCTTGCATACCACAATCATGTGATCTAACAAACCTCCACATCGTCGTCTCACTGCCCTCGTATCAGCAGTACTTCCCGGCTTTGATTTCTCTATGAGCACGTAGTCAATCCGGCTCCTTTCAGTGCGATCATTCCCTCTGTACCATGCATATTTATGTCCATCTTTGTGTTTGAACTAAGAATTACAGATGCACAACCTCCTTTCCTGACACATGTCCTTCAGTTGGTTCCCATTATCATTCTATCTTGGTACTCCTTATTACCCATTATATCATTCACAGGACCAGTGCCTACTCTCCCATTCATTTCCCCCATTACAAACACTTTACCGTACAGTAAAACCTCGATTTAACAGCATTCTTTCAAACAGCAACCCCAGACTAATGGCACAAATCTCCCGAGGAATATTTATGCAAAAATAATTTTAAAAAATCCCCCCCAGATGGGTAAAAATTAGAAAGAAATTCAAATGTGGCAGGCGCCGCATGCATCTCGATTGTCTGTTAGCAGTTTCGCGCCAACTGGGTATGTTCATGTGCACCCAGTCTTCCTCCCACCTAGCCTGACTCCAAAGTGAAAAATCACACGGCACTTAATACAATGTTTGCCGAGGATATGATGGTAAATCGGACTGGTAACGTGATAAAATTGCCAACGATACCACGGGCATTTGGAATGCATCTGGATGGATTCCTGCTGAGGATACAACGGGCAAAATAGTGTGACTATATATCAGTCGTTTTGAAACCCTTATAAAGAGTTAATATTTCCTATACCTAGGAAACTGTTATGTCGATAAAATACAGCAATAAGGTGTTTACAACTGAGGACTCCACAGCAGCTAGATGTACTGCTACCAGTCGCCACCTGAAGACATCACAACAACAACTGGATAATGTGATGTGATGTATACTTCTCATCAACATGTGTACCTTTTTGTAAACAAAGTTGCTTCTCCTTATTCTCTGCCGAGTCAGCGACAGCAATCACTTTCCACAGTCGCGAGACGGGGCTTTGGGAACAGTGTGAGAAGCATGTCCTTTGACGAGGAACGTGTGATAGCGTCCAAGTTTTGCTCCACTTAAATTTTCCTCGGCCATTCCTGATACGAGGTACCGTGTGATACCCCCTTAACTTGCCTGAATTTCTGTACTGTACTTTCTTGGATAACTGTACAGTACTTTACTACAGTACAACACCACACCTACCTGCTTTCTTTTGTTCTAAATATAAAATTTTGTTATTGCTTTGTATGTTTGTACATGTTTACTGTATATGCTTAAAAATGTGTTAAAATGTGTTAGCGTGAGTTTCGGGGGTATCGATAGGTGTAAGCCCCAATCTAACAGAATTTCGATTTTTTCAGCATGCTCAGGGCCCCCTAGGGTGCTGTTAAATCAAGGTTATACTGTATTAATAATCATGTCAATTTGCACAAAAGCATGTCAAGTGCACTGTAGCTGTGTGTAGAATAGGCTATCTTGTGTCCCCATGGGAATGTTGTCAGTCTTTAATTTTATTACATCTCCATTGTATGTTATTTCAGATACATTCACTCACTGCAGTTGGTTCATATGGATATAAAGCCTGCAAATATATTCATCTCACGTGAGCAGAAAGTCAGTTTGAACAGTGAGGAGTCGGCTGATGATGGGTTTGAGGAAGAACAAGTAGAAGAGGAAGAAGAGGTCACATATAAAATTGGTAATTACCATGTGTTTGAGTTTTGTATACGGTGTTTTAGGTGTATGTGCGGAAGTAATAGTGAATGGTACATTCAGGTGAAAGTAGAGAGAAAGATGTGAAGTTTTACAGCATGACCAACTTTCTGGGAATCATGAAAATTTTGATAAAAGTATTTTGGTAAAGTACGAGAACAGAATGCATGTATGTACACACACACACACACACACACACTGATCCAATGATTATATATATATATATATATATATATATATATATATATATATATATTTATACACACACACAGTAAAAGTCCATTATATATATATATATATATATATATATATATATATATATATACAAACACACACACACACACAGTAAAAATTTATTATATAATATATATATATATATATATATATATATATATATATATATATATATATATCTGTGTGTGTGTATTATATATATATATATATATATATATATATATATATATATATATCGTTTCGTTTCGTTTCGTTTTTAAAGGCTCCAACATGCTTGCATGTGTCGGCCTTGGTCACCTAATGGCGGCTCTCCACGCTGCACGATCCATTGCAGCCTCCCTGTTCAGTCCCTTAACCCTAAGGTCACACTTAATGACCTCGTCCCATGTCTTTCTCGGTCTACCTCTCATAACCCCACCCCCAATATTAACACTTCTCACCTTCCTCACCCAATTATCATCCCCCATCCTCTCCACATGTCCAAACCACCTCAATTTACCTCTCCTCATCACAACACCAATACACTCCAGTCCCATCCTACCTACTCTTCCATTGTAAACCCAGCCCCTCCAGGCCTTGGACATAGGGACGCACTGCACATCCACCTAATCATTGTCATTTCTGTATGTCTGAGCCGGCGAATGTCTTCCTCCTTCACTGCCCAGGTCTCACTACTGCCATACAGCATTACACTCCTAACACATGCTGCATATAATACATATATATATATATATATATATATATATATATATATATATATAATATAGATATATATATAGATATAGATATAATATATATATATATAGATATATATATACACACACACACACACAGTAAAAGTCCATTAATCCAAATGGCAATGGACTGAGAATCGTTCGGAATTATCAGATTTTTCGGATTTTTGGGTGGGACCCTTAAGACACTTAATTTCATGTTTAAACTGAGATTTTACCAAATGGATCACTTTTCATTCATTCATAATACAATGTGGCACATATTAACATTACGTATTACACAAATTTTTTACTTAATGTTGTACTGAAGATTCAAACTGTAATTGGTGAATTAAGAGATGTTATGGGTTGGTTAACTCACTAGTAATGTGTAGTGTTGAAAACAGCAGTTGTAGGCAGGTGAATCCAATTAGAGAGAGTAAGTCCAGGGTTAATAATAATATGCACATGTTGTAAAAGCACAATTTGCTGTCAAAATATGGGTGATCCCCCATCAGGATGATTCCCTGTCATTTATTTACATATCAGCTTATTTGGCAAGTACACTAGTTTTTGAATAATTGTACCTCTTCAAAGTCATTGTAAAATATACCCAGGATGTTGTAGAACCAATGGAAATTAATAGAGACAGCTATGGGTGATGTTTCGTTTTCATTTTGTTTCATTTTTAAAGGCTTCAACATGCTTGCATGCGTCGGCCTTGGTCACCTAATGGCGGCTGCCCATGCTGCATGATCTATTGCAGCCTCCCTGTTCAGTCCCTTAACCCTGAGGTCACACTTAAATGACCTCGTCCCATGTCTTTCTCGGTCTACCCCTCATAACCCCATCCCCAATATTAACACTTCTCACCTTCCTCCTCCAATTATCATTCCCCATCCTCTCCACATGTCCAAACCATCTCAATATACCTCTCCTCATCACAACAATACACTCAGTCCCATCCTACCTCTCAACTATTCCATCGTAAACTGAGCCCTCCCAGACCTTGCACGCAGGGATGCACTACACATCCACCTAATCATTGTCATTTCTGTACGTCTGAGCCGGCGAATATACTCCTCCTTTACTGCCCAGGTCTCGCTACCATACAGCATTACATTCCTAGCACATGCTGCATACAAAGACCCCTTAGCATGTAGGGAGAGTCCTCTCAGTGTCAGAAGAGGCAGGAGCTCCCTGAACTTCTTCAAACCACTTCTCACCCTAGCCACAGAGCTAGCTCCAGTGCCACTTCCAGTACACAACATGTCTCCCAAATAACAAAACTCTTCCACACACTCAAGAGATTCACCAACAAGTTCAATCCCTTCACGCCTGATGATCTCCACCTGCTCTCCCCGACACGCTGTGCACATAAAATCAGCATTATCTCGCAGTCTACCGGTACCTCTGATACCACTACATCTCTTGTGACATTAGAATATAATTCAAAGTCAACTACAGCGAGGTAGAAACAAGTTAATTATTATCTAAAAGTGCAATTTGTAAATGATATCCAAAGCCTACGCTATTGAATGAACATGGACTTTGATAGATCCCTCTGAAAATTAGTTTTTAAAGTATCAGTTAATCAATAATAAGTACAGTATATTTATAGAATGACGAAGAATTGTTCAGGGTGCGAATTGTCTTGTTATTGTTGCGATGACAAATTGTCCCAAAACCATCAGTGGATTTACCTGCCTGGTTGCTCATGCACTTCAGCCAGTGGATATCAGCCTGCCTGACAGGCTGCGCATGTTTCTTGTAGAATTCGTTTCGTCAGATATGGAAATTGATCACCTCAGCCCCATTATAATGATTATTTTGTTCAACGAAAAGCACCAGTTTATCAAAGTATACAGAAGCCTCCTTCCATGAAACTTCTATGACCACACTGCTCAGCACTTTGGCGCATTTGGCGCCCAGTTTGAATTTTTTAATTTTGATTTTTTTTTACTTTTGGAGTTTTTGTCAGCCTTCTTCAAAAATTCAGATTATTGGGATTTTTGGATAATTAGTGTTCAGATTAATGGACTTCTATTGTGTGTATATATATATATATATATATATATATATATATATATACATATATTTTTTTTATGCGAGGAAGAAGGAACCAAATGCCATGAGCCCGCAGTAATAGTTCCCTCCAAGAGAAAAACAAAATACAATAGAGAGCCAAATTCAAGCTCCGATCATTTTGAGATGCCTGGACACACTGCTTTTGAAAGACTGGAGATCATAGGCAGCAGGAAATACAGACAGAGGGAGACAGTTCCAGAGTTGACCTGTTGCATAAATGAAAGACTGGGAGTAACGGTTAATTCCTGCATTAGAGAGTTGGACAGAAAAGGGATGAGAGTTTGCTGCCAGACGGGTGCTACGCACCCGTTGTAGAGGTGGAGAAATGCAAGAAGACAGTTCAGAAGAGCAGTGACCATTAACCCCTAAAACGCGGATCGTCGCATTTGCGACGGTTGGCCCAAAGGGCAGAACGGCGGGTCGTCGCGTTTGCGATTTGAGTTAATTTTGAATAACCGCGGGCAAGCATGCTCCAGCTGGTATTGTCTATCAGTCCCGCCACCCGTGAGCTACGTTTAGCACACTTGACCTTTGTACTACTGACCTCTGTTGTTGCCAAGTCTCATTTTTTTTACCCACCGACGCACCGATGCGCGGCCCTCCCTCGTCGTGCGATATGGCAACGTGCGGACGGCTGATACGTGTCAATCTGCGCCGTCTTCTCACAAGCACTTTTTGCTATTGGGAAACGCTTGTTCCCCCAGTTGTCACACTGTCATTTTTTCGCGCGGTTTGCCCCAGAATAGCGTCAGTCCACGCAAATCTGCCACGGTGACACCATGTCTAACTCGAGCTCTTCCGAGTCTGTGCCTTCTAGCCCTCCGAAAAAGGGTTTTGTGACCTCAACCCCCTTCAAAACCTTACCAGGAACTACTAAGGGGCTAAGTGACTCTGCAATAGCCTCAGAACTTTTGAAAGCCTCAATGGACTATGGCAGTGACGTCGGTGTGTGGTCGAGCCTGGCTGAGTCAGAGACACAATCTAGTGCTGATTCCGGGCCAGAAGTGATTGTTTCTGTGCCGGAGGAGACTGTGTCAGTGCCCAGCACCTCAACAGGGAAGGCTCCGGTGAGAAGGGGCCTCGAGTATGGGAAGGGGGAAAAAAGGAAGAGGAGCGGAGACTCCAGCTCACCGCCATTGTCCCCTACGCCATGTCACGCCACCGCAAGCCCGCCACGTACTCCCAGCCCTGTTCTCTCGTCCTCCTCCTCTGCTGTCCTGTCTCCTGAGTCGTCGGAGTCTCCTTCACCACCGAGAAAGGGAAGTAAAAGAGCATCTTTACGTTTGAGAGGTTATCGTAGGCCTAGTGTTCGTGTGGGTAGAGTTAAGTCCCCTAGTATAAGGCTAACTCACACTAGGCAACTCAGGAGTCACGCCACCGCGGGTGACCTTGACCCAAGTGATAATGTCCCTCCCACCACCACCACAACACCAACACGGCCTGGGATAGCCTCTGCCTCACCTACTGTTGCCCAGCCTGCCTCACCCACTCCCACACGACCTGCCTCACCCCCCGCCGCCCCAAGCACCTCCCAGCCTAGGCAGGGAACGCTAGATGCCTTCGTGTGGTCAGAGGGATCAGATTTTGTGCCTGAGGATCTGCCCTTTGACGACAGTGAGTGTGGACTTCAGGCTGACTTCCCTGTGGACGACGATGGTGAATGCCTTGACTACCTGTTGGCCTTCCTTGACGACGAGGTTATGGAGCACATCTGTACCGAGACAAACAGGTACGAGGGGCAATGTGCGCCAGTTCGCGAAGGAGAAGGTGAGGCGGCCACGCCATCCACGTCGCGGATGGCAGCATGGGTGCCTCTTACGATCCGCGAGCTTTTTGTATTTATTGGATTGATGTTGCTAATGCCGCACAACTGGAAACACAAGTTAGAAGAATACTGGACTTCCGACGAGCTGTGCCCAACACCCATTTTCAATAAATACATGAGCCGCGATCGTTTTAGGCAGCTGATGACTTATCTTCACTTCGCGAACAATGATGAGCCTTCCCAAACTGACCCATTATGGAAAGTGAGGGGAATCCTGAACATGATCAAGGATAAGTTTACGAGGTTCTTGCGCCCGTTTAAGAAAGTCGTGATTGACGAGTCTTTGGTATTGTTCAGGGGCCGTCTTCGGTTCGTCCAGTACATTCCAAGCAAACGCCACCGCTTTGGAATCAAGTTTTTCGTGCTGTGCGACTGCAAGACGGGGTTCATCCTTGACTTCGTCATTTACACCACCAGCAATGTCGATTTGGATAAGACTGACCCCCTTGGATTCTCTGGTTCTGTGGTGAAAGTGCTTTTGGAAAAGTACTTTGGCGAGAATCATGTCCTGTATACTGACAATTACTATACCGCTCCTAAACTCGCCAAGTACCTTTCTGAACACGGCGTCGGCTCCTGTGGCACTGTCAGAAGTAAAAGGGCACATTACCTTGCCTTCCCCGAGGCTGAAAAGTCAAAGCGGGGAGACGTGCACCTGAAGAAATATGACAAGATGCTTGCGATCAGGTGGCATGATAAGAGAGTCGTGAACATGCTCACCACAGTACACAAGGGTGAAATGCTGGCAACAGGGAAGGTCGACAGAAGGACTGGCGAGCCTGTGATGAAGCCTGATGCTGTCATTGACTATAACGTCAATATGCGGCTGGTGGACAAGTCTGATATGATGATTGGAGAGATTGACTGCCTGAGGAAAAATCGTCGTTGGTACAGGAAGGTGTTCTTGCACTTGATTGATATGTGCATGTTGAACGCCTTCATCCTGTATAAAATCAAGAACAGGAAGCCAGCCAACTACTCTCTCAGACGATTTTCCAAGACTTGTGTCTACCAGCTGCTTCAGCGTTACGGCCAGGTTCTTTCTACAGGTCCCAAACGCCACTCTCACACACCTCCAGACCGCCTACAGTGTCAGGACTACCTTCAGCGACACCGCCTGGAGCCACTGCCAGCCACTGCAAAGAGGGGGAAAGCACTGAGGAGGTGTCATGTGTGCTACCAGGCAGGAAAGAACCTTTAGGCGCACCTCCTTGCAGTGCAAAGAGTGCAAAGTTCCCCTCTGTGCTTACCCGTGTTTCTTTGACTACCACAGCCTAAGTAGATTTTGAAAATAAGGGTAAGAATCTTTGAAATAATACTGAGAGTGACAGCGATAATATTGTTTAGTTTTCTTTTACGTGCTGACAGTGACAGCCTGATGAGTGTAAATTAGTGTATGTACTTGTAAAAGCACTGACGGTGACAGTGTTTTTTGGTGTAAATAATTGTACATAGTAATAATATAAGTATTGTGAGTGACAGTCACTCCAGTGTAAGAAGATGAAAGCATATTTTCCTATTCTATGTTCTGACAGTGACAGTTTGTTGTGTAGAAAATATTATTTTTATAACACTGGACAGTGACACTGATGAATAAGGCAAAAAAAAGAACAGATACAGTGAAAGTGAGCGATAGAAATGAAGTGCGAGTGGCTGACAGGAGCGAGAATAAAGTGCCTGCCGTAAGGCTGAATAAACTCGTGCCGCGGTGGTCTTCCTCAGTCCCAGTCCACAATACTGGCAGTGACATTGATTTTTATGGCCGTAATAGTGACAGGCAAATGTTTGCGAAGTCCTATGATGAAAAAAAAAGTAGTATACGTGTTTTTTGCCGAGAAAAGGCAAATGTGACAATATTGACGGGAAGATCGCCACCGCGCTGCATGTCGGCCGTGCGCTCCGTCCATTTTAGCCTTATTTTCAGTTCTTATTTACAAATACGGATTCCAAACAACCTGTATGTTGTTGTATAAAGTGTACTGTGACAGATTGAGGCTGTGGTAGAAAGAAAACCGGGTTTCTGGAGGTGTGAGAGTGAAGACTTTGTTACCCAACTTTGCAGGTCTTTACAAGTCCTTTGGTAGTCAACGAAGGCTCAACATGTGGCTCAGGAGAAAGCTGAATGTAAGTACTATATGCCATAAAAATTTTAATGCTCTAGGGTTAATCTATGATTTTTGGCAAATATTTTTCCACAGGTACTCAGACCCCGCTACAACCCCGCCACAGCGGGGGGATCGCCCGTACACAGCCGCGTTTTAGGGGTTAAAGCAGCGATAGAAAAGAGATAAAGATGCAACAGTGCGGCGAAGAGACAGAGGTTGAAGGGAGTCCGTAAGAGGAGGAGAGTTAATGAGACGAAAAGCCTTTGACTCCACCCTATTGAGAAGAGCTGCATGTGGGGAGCCTCCCCACACATGAGAGTTGTACTCCACACAGGGGCGGATAAAACCCTTGTATAGAGTCAACAATTGTGCAGGGGTAAAGAAAGAGCGGAGTGGGCTTAGCACACCCAATCTCTTGGAAGCAGATTTTACAAGAGATGTAATATGATCTTTCCAAGATAAGTCCTGAGTAAATGAAACCCCAAGCATGTTCAAGGATGATGCAGGATTAAGCTGAATATTATTAAACATTAGTGGGTATAACTGTGGAAGATTTTGTGGGGTTGATAGGTGTAAGAATTGAGTCTTAGATGCATTAAAAACAACCATATTATTTTTACCCCAGTCAGAGATACGGAGCAAGTCAGACATTAGGTGTGCCATAGCCTTATCCCTTGTTTGTTGAAGTAACTCTTGAGATGGGCGTTGCAGAAACTGAATGGAAAGGTGAAGGGTGGAGTCATCAGTGTATGAGTGGATAGGGTAAGATGTACAGCTTAGAAGATCATTGATGAATAAGAGGAAGAGAGTTGGTGATAGGAAAGAGCCCTGAGGAACACCACTGTTGATAGATCTAGAAGAACGATGGCCGTCTACAACAGCGGCTATAGAACGACCAGAAAGGAAGCTAGCGATGAAGGCACAGATAGAAGGATAGAAAGCGTAGGAGGGCAGTTTTGAAATTAAAGATTTATGCCAGACTCGATCGAAAGCCTTTGAGATGTCAAGTGCAATGGCAAAGCTTTCGCCAAAGTCCCGAAAGGAGGATGACCAGGAGTCTGAAAGGTAGGCGAGAAGATCGCCAGTGGACTGTCCCTGACGTAACCCGTACTGACGATCGGAAAGAAGGTTGTGATAGGAAGGATGAGAATTGACTCGAAAACTTTTGATATACAGGACGTTAAAGCAATTGGACGATAGTTGGAGGGTTGTGAGTGATCACCCTTCTTTGGGACTGGCTGAATGAGAGCAAACTTCCAGCAAGAAGGAAAGGTGCAAGTTGACAGACAAAGGCGAAAGAGTTTGCCTAGGCAGGGTGTAAGCACAGAAGCACAGTTCTTGAGAACAACAGGAGGGACCCCATCAGGCCCATATGCCTTGTTAGTACTGCGGCCAGTGATGGCAGAAAATACATCAGCTGAAGACATTTTAATGTCAGCCATGAGGAAGTCAGAGGGGGGAAGTGATGGAGGAACAGCACCGGAATCGTCTAAGGTGGAATTGGAGGAGAACGTCTATGCAAAGAGATCTGCTTTATCAATAGAAGAAATAGCTACGGAACCATCGGAGTAGAAAAGAGGAGGGAAGGATGATGAGGTAAAGTTGTTAGAAAGATTTTTGGCAAGGTGCCAGAAGGAGCGGGAAGAATTCGAGTTGGAGAGTTGAGAGCATTTAGTGTGGATGAAATTATTTTTAGCAGAGCGAAGAACAGACTTAGCACGATTCCGGGCAGAAACGTATAGATGATGTGATTCAGGGGTGGGTTGGCTCCGGTACCTTTTGTTGGCCCTCTCCTTGTTGCGGACAGCATTAGAGCAAGCGTGATTAAACCAAGACTTTCTTGCTTTAGTCAAAGGATATGAGAAAGGAATGTATGCTTCCATGCCCGAGAGAATATCCTCCGTAATGTGCAAGGCACACTCAGATGGCTAACGGCCATGGAAGCAATAATCATTCCAGGGAAAATCAAAGAAGTACTGCCTGAGGGCCTCCCAGTCCGCGGCTCCAAAATGCCACAGACGACGTTTCTCTGGAGGGTCCACAGGCCGTACCAGAGTGATAGGACAGGTTAAGATGATAAGGTTGTGATCGGAGGAGCCCAACGGAGAGAAAAGATTAACAGAGTAAGCAGAAGGATTAGTTGTGAGGAAGAAGTCAAGTATGTTGGAGCTCTCTCCAAGGCGGTCAGGGATACGGGTAGGGTGCTGTACAAGCTGCTCTAGGTCATTAAGGATAGAAAAGATGTAGGCTTGTTCACCAGGTGGATCAGTGAAAGGAGAGGAGAGCCAAAGGTGGTGGTGAACATTGAAATCTCCTAGAATGGAGATTTCAGAGAAAGGAGAAATGGATAGAATGTGTTCCATCGTAGAAGTAAGATAGTCGAAGAATTTTTGATAGTCAGTAGAATTAGGGGATAAGTAAACAGCACAGATATATTTAGTCAGAGAATGACAGGAAAGCCGAAGCCAGAGTGTAGAGAATTCAGAAGAATAGAGTTCGGGAACACGAGAGCAAGATAAGTCATTGCGTATATATACACAACAGCCACCTTTGGCTTTGAAATGAGTATAGAGAAAGTAGGAGGATACAGAAAAGGGTTTGCTGTCAGTTACCTCAGACAGCTACGTCTCAGTTAGAAAAGAAGGTGAGGTTTAGAGGAGGAGAGGTGGTGCTCAACAGAGCGAAAGTTAGAGGAAAGGCCGCAAATGTTGCAGAAATGAAGATGAAGAGAGTCAGACAGTGGTTCCAGGCACCTCGAGTCATCACTGGGAGAGGGGCGGATGGTGGGGGTATTTATGGTCCCCCCCCCCCCCGGACTCCGAGGCTTGGTGATGAGATCCCATAATTTTTTGAATATTGGAAAAGGAAGTGTAGTGTGTACTGTGCATGTAGTTTGGTGTAGATAGTTAGAGAAATTTGTACTGGAGAGCATGCTGGCCTACTCTCTGTGTAACTGAGACACTGAAAAAGTTCAGTAAAGGGGGATGGTCAGGAACTAGTCCTGCGGAAACAGGAGCTCCAGCACTCTCTGTCATCAGCTTTCCATCCACCTCGGGAGTACTGCCCTGCTTAACTGGTGCTACAGTCTACTCCTCTATATATACAGTAAAACCTCGATATAACGGACTTCAATAGACTGGAATTTGCTTTTATCGGACTCTAGACGCTACTGGACTAAATTCCTATATATCGGAATAAGTCCGATAAAGCCAGAAGCAGTCTGGACTGCCTGACCACTTCAGCTATGTTCACGACAATTAGGTATATAAAAGATGTTTATCAGTGTACAGTACAGTATGATTTTATATATTATACCATTTGATTACTGTAGTGAAGATACAACACAGTACAGTACCACAATGGTAGTCAGAACAGTGTAAAAACTGTTCATGCAATCCGGAAGAATGTCTGATATATCGGAAAAAGTCCGGATTAGCAGGGGGAAGTCCGGATGTCGCTTTTATCGGAATTTCGCATTTTTCAGAATGGTTTGGGCCCCAATTATTCCGGTATAGTGAGGTCTGCCCCAATTATTCCGGGATAGTGAGGTCTTACTGTATACAGAGATAGCCCGGTTATCCGGGCTATATGGTGTTAAGGGGTGCCCGATTGGTCGGAAAGCACGATTAATTCGGCAGAACCAAAACACAAGTACTGTACTGTTAGACTGATTTATTTACCGGTAAATGTACATTTTAAGTACCAGAAAGACTTTTCCAGTTCAGTGTATATTCCTCCAGCTTGTTTCAGTAGTTTTCAGACTATATTCAGTTCGTTAAATCACGTTTTCTTACGGAAAGATCTCCTCCCTGTTATTATCGTCACGTTCTAAAGCTGTACCTACGATTGTTTCCAGCGCAATGGACGAAACTCATCGTACTCAAATGTGGACTTCGTTTCCCAATTGAAGATTAGGTTAGGTTAAATTATCAGGTGCAGTTAAGCTAGGTTAGGCCAGGTTTAAACACTTAGATTAGAACAGTGTCTTCTGCCAATACGTTAACGAATCAAACAAAGAGTCGTCACACCAGAACAGTTAAAAACATCGGGGAAACAGATTTAACAAGAAATGTTTATTTACCAACCCAGAAATAATAAGAAAAATATAATAGACTATCAGGATGAACTGATTTGGTAAGGTGCTTTTACTGCTTACAGCAAAGCATATGTCTACCCCCCTCAAATCCTCAATGTTCGTGAGTTCAGAAATTTGTGTGCTCCAGTGGCAGACCTTGAAACCATTTTTTCAAAGTTATAAGGTCAGTTTCTTTTTCTTAGATGTGAAAAGACTCGGCTGGTAAACCTGGCTTTTTCCCCTCCTCCCTAAACCCATCTTGTGATTTGCTATGATTCGTGAAAGAATTAATAAAATTAGGGGGCATGGTACATTAGCATTTAAACATAATATTAGGGTGCATGTTACTTTACCATTTACACATATCGGCGAAAACATCTGGGATGAAAGGACCGCCTAGCTGTTTGGGATGGTAGAGTAGGGTCGTGTAAACATACCAGTGACCTTCGTTCCCTTCCCAAAACTGTTCACAGTTTTTATGGCTCTTCCTAACTCAACGTCACTGACACCAGCACAGTAAAGCATTGTTCAAGGCTGGCAGCCATGAAGGGGTTAATGGAATACATATCAATACTCTCTCTTTCACACATACAAGAATGAACAAGAGAATGTGCAGTAAATGTACACTTGACTGTAAGGAGCAGAAATAACTGTATGCTCTGTCGGTCCGAAATGTGTTGGGAAGCAACATCGAACAAAGAATTTGGAACTGAATGTCACCTTACGAGAACACATGAGATGAAAGTATTTTTTCTTATTAGTAAACATGTTTGTTCCATTTCGTCCCCTATAATTGTGAAACTCATAAATTTTCCTCCAAGTATACAGCCTAATAACCTTACCAAATCAATTCTTATTGCTCTAGTTTGTTTTCTGTATTTTTCTGCCTATTTTGTGGGTGGTAAATTACGTTTGGCTGAAAGATTTCCTCTCTTATCATAACATTCCTTAAGCTTTGCCTCGATTGTTTCAGGCATAATGGAAGAAACTTACTCATAATTAGGGTGCATGTTACATTAGCATTTAAACATATAGGCGAAAACATCTGAAATGAAGTGGCAGACCACCTGACTGTTTGAGATGGTAGAGGGTCGTGAAAACATACCAGTGACCTTCGTGCCCTTCCCACAATTGTTTGCAGTTTTTATAGCTCTCCCTAACTCAACATCCCTGACACCGGTACAGTAAAGCATTGTTCGAGGCTGGCAGCTATGATGGGGTTATTGGAATGCATTATTGTTTTTATTAATACTCTCTTTCAAACATACAGTACACTTAAGAACGAACAAAAGAATGAACAGTAAATGTAAGAGGAAGAAATAACTATGCTCTGTCAGTCTGAAATGTGATAGGAAGCGCGACATCTAACGAAGAATGCAGAACTGAATGCTAACTAACGAGAACACGAGATGATTTTTTTTTTTTTTTTTTTTTTTTTTTTTTTTTTAAAGCAGACATTCTTGTTCCATTTCGTTTCTTAAAATTGGGAAACCCATTACTTTTTGTCTAAGCATACAGCCTAAAGACTTCACCAATTCACTTCATATTCCTCCAGTTTGTTTTCTGTGTTTTTATATTTTGAGGGTAGTAAATTACCTTCTCTTGCTGAAAGATTTTCTCTTTTATTATCACGTTCTTTAAGCCGTACCTATGATTGCTTCGGGCATAATAGAAGAAACTCATCGTACACAAAAGTGGATTAAGTTTCCCAATTTCCCAACTGGAGCCCAGGTTAGGTTGAATTATTTTAAATTATTAAGTAGTTAAGCAAGGTTAGGCTAGGTCAGGAGTATCAGTTGCCCCACCAAACTCCACCCTACCACCCTTGTGATTGAGATGTGAGCAGGAGGTGTGGGTGGGGGCAGGGTGAGCAGACTCTCTCTGGTTTACCCATGCCTCGTTCCCTAGCAATTGGATGCTTCCTGTTTAAACCGGAGCTATCGTACGGATAATTCTATGTATTACTGAACCATTCGGTCATGGCCCGGATATACCGAAAGCTGGATAATGCGAGCCTGGATAATTGAGCTTCCACTGTATATCTATATCCATCCATCATTCACTCCTATGTTGCCCCATAAGGAGCATAGGAACCCAGGGCTAGGCTAGTTGGTCCTGACATTTAAGATGAGAGTGACCAGCCTCATTCATCCCTGAGTGGCATTACTTGAGCCTTAAACCCTAACCACCCCTTGAATATAAGCCTACACGGGCTCAATCCGATTGGAGCGCCTCAGTTACCCACTAAACCACCAGGTGCCATAATTTGGTTATATGGTTACCACCCAGCATAGTAAATGGTTTCCTGGTGTACAGCCTGAGCTGTGACTTGCAACGCGATGCTACCCAGCCTGAGCTGTGGCTCTCAATCCACGGGTTAACGAACGCTCTTAACGCATGATACTGTTTTGGTGCCAGTTTTACATAATGTATATCTTAGTTTGAACTAGGTTAGGTAGGTTATAATCACTGGAAGGTCCTGGGAACAAAGCCCTCCAGTTACGTTTCAGTGCCTCCAATTAGGCTTCCACTGCTATTTATGATTTTAAATTGAATACTGTATACAGTATTTGAGTTTGTTTGGTGTGGCGATGTCATGTCTGGTTGGTGGGATCGGCAATGAACATGCTAACGAAAGCGTTCAGGCAGCTTTCTTGAATATCACTAAGTAGGTATATTCCATTAGTTCTTCAATATTTTTTGGTCAAAAATCAAATGTCAGTCATCTGAGATGTATGCAGTGCTAAAATAATTTTCCTTGACAATGTAGGTCTATAAGAAAACAGCTAATATTCCTGTGTCATTTGCACTCATATTTACCGATATTGTTTCCATCTTTATTGAATATTTTTTGAATGACAGAGGTGGTTAGGAACCTAACCCCCCTGTTTCTTAACAATCCTATGGGAAAACTTGGTTCATTATTCAACCATTTTATGGAACACATCCCTATTGAATAGTGGGGGAGAGGTATATTAGAGTTTCTGTAAATTTTCATGCAATGGAAAACTTACCCCTAGTTAGACTAATTGGGGGCAGGGGGATTCTGGCATACCATTACAATTCAGTACAGTATCCTTTAATGTACATACACTTCTAATGCATGATTTTCTTCCCTCTAAAGCTCATATATTTACTATAGCAATGGACTGGTTGACGGTCAATTTCTTTTTCAAGTATACAGTTTATTTGGGTGATAAATGTGCTGAATTATGGTATGATATAATTTGACAAACCAAAGTAAAAATTTGGAGATAAAAGGCTTCAAAGTTGCACAAAATGAGGTTGATAGCAGTGCAAGCCTCGAGTGGCTGTGACGTTATAGGCCACCAAGCCTGGAGACAAAACCAGACTGATCCCCAGCTAAGTTGTGTGATTGTGGTTCTGCTGATTAGTCAAGCTTTGCTTCGTTGTGACCAAGTCAGCAACTAACCACTATGGGTGCTTTGTTCCACTGTGCAAGAACACAAGTAGAATCACACAAGAAAAAAGATTCATCACTGTTCCAAGAGATGAAAGCCAGGAAGCTGAAATCTGGTCAGAAATTTGTGCTTAATATGACCATTAAAAAAAAAAAAAAAAAAAAAAAAAAAAAAAAAAAACAGAGCTAAGTGCTGAAGTTGGCGGATATTAACCCTTCAGATCGTCAGTATCCATTGACAGACTTCCATTTTGCATTAATATTGATTTAAAGCACAGATAAATGTATTTGCATTGTAAATCAGTGTTTACACAAATCAAGTCTGTCAAGGTGAGTGTTCAAGCTAGAGGTAAAACATCTCTAACTTCAGCAAATATTTGCTTTGAATTCTGATTTTTTATTAATAGTTAAACATAAATTTTGACTGGATTTCAGATAATTAGGTGTGTATGAACCTATATGGTGAAAAAATGATAATAGCCTAACATGTACAGCTTAACCTAACCTAACAGTCACCAAACAAAACCATGCCTAACTTTGGCTTAAGCCATTGATAGAGATGTTAAAATATTAATCTCTATATCACACTGGCTGTTACTAAAAGGATGTTCAAATATCACCAATACATAAGACTAAGAAATCAGATGACCAGATACTTCACAGGATCTGATAGTCCATGGTCAGGCCTATCTAGGAGGAAAAAACATCTTCCCTATGTATTACTGTCCAATTTCAGGGCTATATGCCCCTGGAGTCAACCTAGCAGAACTTGTGCTGATACAGTTCATAAATCACTTCATTATGACTTTGTCAAATCTAATCTTTGTACCTCCACCAATTTATCCTACAGGTACTCTCTGGCTGTCGCAAGGTTCGCCATCAATGTGTCTGTCTAAAACCAACAAAACTCCTTACTAAAGCACAAACATAGCATACTTCATCTTTAAGAGAGCTGTCACACCAGGTCTTATATACTGTACCTAGCATAATAACAGCTGAATATTTCAGCAGTCTTACCTGTACTGAAGTATGATTCCCAGACATTGTTGTGAGTGGCGGTCAGCTGTGGCCTTGGTAGGGTTTGTTACGTCACAGCGAGGGTGCATGTATTGCGCGAGGTACGATAATCTCCAACTCTGACTCCCACCACCACCACCATAAATATTGAATCGGAGAGAAAAAATAATGATATTCCGATGATTATGAGTGACCATTTTATTACTTCATACTGTATACTGTAACAGATCCAATGAAACATAGCTGTTTGCAAACACTTGAAAGATGCAGCATTAGTGTGGAGACTATGTGCTCAGCTCAAAATTATCCAGATTTACCATAGGCAGGGCAGGTTATGGACCGAGATTCGCTGACCAGTTTTAAACTAATAAAAGCGCCCATCCCTCTCGGTCAGGGGGTCTGTGTGCATGTAGGTAGGTGGGGGTGCTCACCATCCACTCATTCAATGTAGTTCTGCTTTGGGTGTCTGCTCTTTCCTCTCTTCCTTCCTTCCTTCCTTCTTCTGTCTTTCATTCATTCTTTCCTCTTCCTTCTGCCTACGGGTGACTTTACACTCCCTCTTGTGTCTTTCTTTCCTTCATCCTCTCCTCTTCCTTCTGCCTGCGGGTGACTACACTGAGTGACAAGCCAAATGGTTTCCTGTACACCTGGAAACCATTTACTATACTGGGTGGTAACCATATAACCAAACTCTGGCACCTGGTAGTTTAGTGGGTAATTGAGATGCACCAGTTGGATATAGCCTTCGTAGGTTTCTGTCCAAGGGGTGGTTGGGGTTTATTGCTCACATAATGCCACTCAGGGAGGAGTGAGGCTGGTCACTCTCATCTTAAATGTCAGGACCCACTTACATAGCCCCGGACTCCTACGCTCCCCATGGGTCAACGTAGGATTGGACGATGGATAGACGTACCGTAACTTTATACGACAGTCAACCAGTCAGTTATTAAAACCATCACTTGGGCCTTGTATGTACAGTCGTGAAGTACAGCAACATATTTCTTCCTTTTGGCAGCTGAGTTGTTTGTTTAGTAACTTGTTAAATATTGAGTAACCTACCAACAATATTCTTGTACAGATAAGGTGAACTACAATACTTTAGACTGATGACTGGGCAGCCATATGGGAAAACTTAACATTTTGACCCATACCACTGTAGGTTTAGGCTATGTGGTTAAGCAGTGTCTAATTTAGCCTGTTTATTATTGTAGGCATATTCAGTTCTTTGACCTCCATTTCGATAAAATGATAGGTTCCCAAAGCCAGAATTGATCTATACTAGGTTGTTTATTTAGTAAGAGAACAGTTAAAGTCTTAAAAGATACAGGTTACTTTCAAAAGCAAGCGTGGTCAGTGATTGAACACTGCTAAAGTTCAACATTGTTGTTCCTCCAGTCATTCATTATGAACATGATATTCCCTTTGTTACTGTCACTTTGTTGTACTGCTATTTTTGCTGAAAAGAGAATGGTTTGCAAAACTCAGTTTGAAAATAGGTTTAAGAAGTGTTACTGGCATCAGGAGGTGTATTTTATAAAACATCATATCAGAACCAATCAATTCTTGTATGATTCAGATTATCGGATAATTTATCCATTCCTATGCCACTGCTATTTTCAGTTGATTTTTCTGCTGAATTACAACATCATGGTCATCTGCCTCTGTATGTCGTGGAATGTGACTGCCTAGCTTCAAGCCCTTGCACACTGAAAGGGGTTTTAGAGAAAGTGGCTGTTGCCTGCCTTATGATACCACTTATGAGGCTTTGAGAGACTCTGTACAAAAATCTCCAAAGAGTTAAGGATAAAGAACTATAGCTCATGTTGCATGCAGTTTGCCACAGTTTAGCACTACCATTTGAAGGTATTGTAATTTGTGTACATTAATTGTAACATCCTGAAACTTTGCCATTTATTGTCCCATTGCAGTTGTGTGGAATATAAATGGCACTGATCAATTCAAATGAAGATATGCCTTTATCCCTAACCATGCCGTGTTGAATGTAGTCAGTTTTCCATCATCTCTTGGTCCTCTGATCCATATCAAGACCTCATCCAGTGTTTTCTTTGGTCTGCTGATGGGCAGTTAGCTGTAACAGGATGATGTTGATAACTGCAACTGTGGACATGGGATGTTAAATTCCCTACACTTTCAGGTGATTTGAGTCATGTCATATTAATTGTCAGTCTGCAAGTAGCAGTGAACCACAACAGAATGATGACTTCAGTTGTGGACATGTGATAATTTGAAGTTCTCTACCTTTTCAGGTGATTTGGGTCACGTCACATCAATAGTCAATCCGCAAGTAGAGGAGGGTGACTGCAGATACTTACCTAGGGAAATCTTGCAAGAAGATTTTTCACATTTAGCAAAAGCTGATATATTTGCATTAGGCCTAACGCTTTATGAAGTAGCCAGAGGTGAACCTCTGCCTCTAAATGGAAATGAATGGCATACTATTCGCAATGGAGAATTACAGCCACTGCAAGGGTTTTCCTTGGAGCTGCAGTTACTTTTGAAACAAATGGTTCAAGCTGACCCTGCTGCACGGCCCACTGCTTCCCAGCTGGTACACCATCCCACTCTTTGTCCACCCACAGTCATGTCTCGGGCACAGTTAAGACGTGAATTAAATGCAGAGAGGCTTAAAAATGATATCTTATCCCGCCAACTAAAAGAGGCAGCAAAATGCCTTCAGAATCTGACACCAACAGTAGCATCAACTCTGGTGGCTTCTGGGGTTTTGGCAGGAGTTACACCAACTGCCGTTAGTGTTCCCCCATTGCCTCATGTCAGATCAGGTCCCATGACAAGGAACTCTAGATTGATAGGTAAAAAAGCTAACAGAAGTGTGAGCACCAGCAACTTCTAAGGTAAAGGGAAGAAATTATATGGTGAGATTAGAACTAACTTAATTTATATTCATTTCATTTATTAGTCCAAGAATATTCATTTTAGTCATTTGGTAAATGATCAAGTATGGTGGCATTCAGAGGTATTGGACTTGTATAACACCTTTATATGGGTGACAAGTCATTATAGTCATTCTCCAGAATGTAAATACTTAGGTTGAGAGGTGCTTAGGAATGATATGTGGTTATGGAGTCTGACTTCTAGAATTGGATCTAGTCCCTGTGCATGAAACTTCATGCAAATGCTCACATTGTGCAGTTGCATTTGGTCCATGATGAAATACATTGTGCTAGCACAGTTCTTTATATATTTATGATCTGTGTTGCTTGTCTGTCAGTAATCCATCAGCAGTTTCAGAATTTTTTAGCAGTATGTCAGATTCTTAAACAAGTACAGAATTTATGTAGTGTGCTACTTTTACAGTATTGAATTTTTGGCAACAAACAGTATTGAATTTTTGGCAATATTTCTAACCTGTAATGTAAATTCCTTGTTCCAGTGCATTTATTGTTACTGTCCAGTGGTGATCCAGTTGTTTTATCTGAATTTTTAAAGTGCCTTACATTTTCACAAATCAACATCTTGTTTGTCCATATTATTGAAAACTGGTTGTGCTGCTGCTTTCAGCATATTGTATAATACTTTGCAGTGTAACAATCATACAATTATGTGCCTTTTTATTGTGATAGTAGTTGTATTTTTCATTAGTTTTTCTAGTGATCCTTTATTCAATTATTACTTCCTTACTGAAGAATATTTTTTAGGCCAGTTTATTGTCAGTACATATGTAACATTATTGCCATTTTATTTTGTGGATAAAATTTGGAATTTTCTTTTGGTGATCAAGAAATACGAATGTCAAAATTTGTTTTCAGGCTCAGATTGTCTTCTGATTAGACATTCCGTGTACTGTGATTTCTTGCCTTTTTTTTTTTTTTTTTTTTTTTTTTTTTTTTTAAATAAATAAATTTTATATACATTTGCACATAGTTTGTCATACCAGTTGAGGTTACTTTTTCAGTTAATGTTAATTTTATTTAATTGCTATTCAGTCTCAAATTATGCAGGCACAGCCACTTCAGTACAAATTTCCTTATGCATATCTCGCCCAACATTTCGGGTGGTTGATGGTGGGGACCATCATCCACTCTTTCATGTAGTGCTGCCTACCTCTTCCTTAGGTGACTATGCACTGAGTGACAAGTCTCCTGTAACTCAGGAAACCATTTACAATGCTAGGTGGGAACCATGTAGCCAAATAACATGGTGATGTGGAGCCTTCTTTGGTGCCCCTGTAACTGAGTCGAGACAAATGTAGCATCCATTCTGGAACAAAATCTCCACACTCTTTCCTGCGCCTTATCACAGTGATGCACTGTCCACTGGAAATGAGCATCAGTCCACAGCATGAGACAACCCTGCAGGAAAATTCCTTGCCTGTGGTTGATGAGTCTGCTCAGCTGGACAGACAGATTTGTTTACTGCTACTCTGCATTACAAATGCCTTCCACATCCATACCCATGCATGAAACATTGGCTGAAGATAGATCACATTTGCAGCAAAAGAAAGTGGTTTTCCTTGGCCTTGCAGATCAGTTGCCACTCGGGATTCTAAAAGTATAGCTTGAAAAGGTATCGTAGCCTGAGCTGCACGCAATGTCTGCAGAAAGTAGTGGTGCTACCACTGCTTGGGATCAGGATGTATCACTACAATTAGCTACATTTTTGGAAAAGTAATGAACTACTTTTCCTCTCTTCCATCCTTCCTCATCTGTCTTTCCTCTTTCTTCTGCCTACAGGTGCCTTTACACTCCCTCTTCTTTCTTTACTTCATTCTTTCCTCTTCCTGCCTAAGAGTGACTCTACACTGAGTGACATGCCAAATGGTTTCCTGTACACCACGAAACCATTTACTATGCTGGGTGGTAACCATATAACAAATTTTGGCACCTGGTGGTTATGTGGGTAATTAAGGTGCTTCAATTGCATTGAGCCTGTGAAGGTTTATATCCAAGGGATGGTTGGGGTTTATTGCTCACGTAATGCCACTTGGATGAGTGAGGCTGGTCACTCTCATCTTAAATGTCAAGACCAACATGCCTAGTCCTGGGTTCCTATGCATTTATGGGGTGACGTAGGATTGGATGATGGCTGGATGAACTACTACTATTGCCACGACTGCTACCTGTATTATATTAAATTTTTTAGACTTTGTGCAGTTACAGTTATCCCCTGATTATTTGACGTAATAGAGCCAAAGGCATGTCTGGATGGTGGATCCATCTGGATAATGGATTCCTCCCCTGGCCCTCCTTTGTACATACCCCAACTTTGAAAGCCATTGTAAAAGGCCACAACAGTACTGTACATCATACAATGCTTATTCCTAGTCTTTTACTCTATCTGGTCAAGCAGACCTATAAACCACCATCCACTACACTTCATGGCAGCACATCCTTACACACCAAGGAACATCAAAATGACCAACACATGATATCATACACAAATACTGTCATCTCTCCCCCTTGCCCACCTCAAACCAGCTACAAGAAGCATATCCATGCTCAAAATCACTTGCTGCTCCATTCAGTCACTCAAAGACAACACACAGTTGCATGCACGACCTCCTGATATCCACCCTTCTGAATCCTACTTCCCTTGTGAGGACAAGGTTCACCTGGCCAGGCTGAGTTGTTGACATCATCCAGCCCTCTTCAGTTAATAAAAGAGGCTGGATGACTCCGTTGATGATACCTGTCCAGGATGCAACACAGCACCCCATACTATTAAGCACATGATGGAAGACTGCATTGCACACAATAGCCTGTGCCAATAACACAACATACACTCCTTGAGAGCCCTGTGGGAAAGCCCGGTCTTGTCCGTGGCCTTCCTTAGGGACTCGGGACCGTGGCCAGACTACCTAGGGAACTACTGCAACCACAGCCAAGCAGTTACCATGGTAGTCAGACCCATCAAACTGACAGGCAATCATCACTGCCGGGCCATATTCTGCAGTGAAAAAAAAAAAGCCCACCAAGCAAAAATGTTTGCTTGGCCATAACTTCCACCTGCAAACAAGCAGTTTGTATTGATAAAACAGAAAAATGTATGAATAATGGTTTCGAACAACTACATCACTGCGTCTGGATAATGGATTGTTCGGATAAAGGACGTCCGCATAGTTGAGGGATTACTGTATTTTATAATGGCACTTAATGATATTCATCTCTGTAGTATATACCAGACGGAAGTACAGTACAGTATATGGCTTTTGTTTAGTAAAACTTGGCATAACATTGATTATAAATTATCATTCACAGGAAATACATGGACAATGGGATAACATATTTTACCAATGTACAATGCTGGGTGGTAACCTCATAACCAACCAACACATGTTCCCTACGTGGCTGCAAGTGGGTTGACGGAGGGTTAGTGCCTCTTGCCCTCCTCTCTTCCTGTTTCTCCCATCTTTCCTGTCACTTCTTATTGCTTTTCTTTCCTTTACAGGTGGCTTTACATTGAGTGACAAGCCTAATGGTTTCCTGTAAGCCAAGAAACCATTTACAACGCTGGGTGGTAACCATATAACCAAACAATTACGTGCTCCCTACGTGTCATCAAGTGGGTTGGTGGAGGGTTAGTGCCCCTTCCTGTAAAACAAATAACTCAGAGTCAAATGGCCACCCCTAACGGGATTATGGCATCAGGCAATAGATAGATAGATAGAAGTAATTAGAAACACAAACAAGAAACACCTGGACTGACCAACAGGTGACGACTAAGAACCGAACAAAGGACATGGTATGGATTGCGACATGGAACGTAAGAGGTGCGAATGATGGGAGAGAGATTGTCCAGGTGCTTGAGGATGCAAAAGTGGACATAAGTGGAATAACAGACTAAATGGAGAGTGTGGGAGTATGGGTGGGGTATATGTGCGGAAGTAGGTGAGAATGAGAGGGCAAAAGGAGTATGTATTGTTGTGTGTGTGAGATGGAAGATTATGAGAGTATGGATCAGTTGGCTCAAGGATTGTGTGGGTAAGATTGAAAGTAGGACTACAAATGTGGGATACTATGTTTGTGTGTGTGTGTGTATGCGCCAATGCAAGATCGTGCAAGTAGAGTGAAAGAGATTCTGGGCAAATGTGGAAGTGTGCATAGAAAGGTTTGAAAGGAAGGGGAGAGTATTTTTTATTGGAGAAAAGAGTGGAAAAGTAGGGAATGTGAGGGTGGATGGAGTTGTTGGTGAGTGAGGTGTGCCTGCAGAAGTGGATGAGAATGGCAGTCCTCTAGTGGACATTTGTGCAGTGAGTGGGTTGATGATAGCCAATACCCTCCTTAGACACAAAATGATCCACAGGTATATGTGGCAAATGATGAGAAGGGTGGGTGGTGAACTGAATGAACAAGGCAATGATTATGTGTGTGTAGGTGACGGGACGAGATATGAGTAATGGATGCAAGAGCATACAGAGGTTGGGGGAGTGGACTTTCTGAAAACCATATGGTGGTTGCTAAAGTCAAGGTTCAAATGCAATGGAGGAATAGAAGGGGAGAAGGACAGTAAGTGTCCATACAAAGAGGGTAGAAAGGTTGCGAGAAGATGGGAAAAAACAGAGTATATATATGGGAGAAGTGGAGAAGCAATTGGGTATACTGTATATGATTTGGAGAAGATGGGGGAGGTGGAAGTGTGTGCAAGGTATTCACAGAAGAAATCTGTGCAACATGTGAGGTAGTGTGTTGGGTGAAGAGAAGACGAATGGGGGTGGAAGGAACAGCATGATGGACTGAAGAGGTGAGACAAGCTGTGGCGCAAAAGAAGAAAGCATATATAGAGTGGATGGGAAGCAGGGGCGTGGAGGAAGTTGTGACGGAAGAGAGAGCTATATGTAGAGAGGAATAGAGGTGAGAAGATTAGTAAGAGAGAGTAAGAAGAAAGTGGATGAGGAATTTGAGTGTAAATTGAAGGGAATGTAAGAAAATGTCCTGGAAAGAGGTAAAGAGAGTAAGACAAGGTGAGAAGTTTGTTGGCGAATGAAAGATAAAAATGGTAGATCGCTAGTGGAGAATGGAGAAAAAGTGAGCAGATGGAGAGAACACTTTAAGGAACTGACGAACATAGGAGCATGAAAGTGATGTGAGGATAAGTGGCTGGGAGATGGCGGGAGGTTAGAAGAGAGGAAGAAATCAGTAGGACGGAAGTATTGGATGCAATGAAGAAAGTCAAAATGGGGAAAGCCCCAGGAATTGATGGAGTCTGTGGTGAAATGCTGAAGCATGGGGGAGAGATAGTAGTAGAATGTATGGAAGATGTGCAGCTTGGCCCGGGAGGATGTTGTTCCGGAGGATTGGAAGTCGGGTATAATTCTTCCCCTCTACGAAGGAAAAGGGGAAAAAAGAGGTGTGTAGTATAGTGGGGTGGCTTATGGTAATGATCGTTACCTGCTGGCCCAAAGCACCAAATTTGGCACACATATACTTAAGACCAAAGCAAAACTTTTTGGAGGAGGGTACCCGATTTTGAAGGTCAAGGTCAGGGTCAGGTCAAGGTCAAAGGTCAAACTGTACTATTCGCCATCTTTTTCAATTTCCTTAATAATTTTCAACACAAAATGTGCTGTTATTGTCTAAATTTCTGTTAATGGACTTAAGGAAGTCATATTTGCCATTCAACCTAAATTTCCAATAACCATATTGAATTTGGGTCACGATCTCAGTTCACCGGGTGTAATTTATATGTGAATTATTGGCATCAAAATTGTTATGTAAACTCTGTCGGACAAGTAGCTCTTTATTTAAAAAGAGAATATTGCAATAAACCAAAAATTTACATACATGCTTTAGTTATAATATGATGAGACAAGCATAGCACTATTCTATATGTACTGTAGGTCTTAACCTATGTGACTATCGTGGCGTTAAGCAGACTACTTCCTATTTATTACGACATCCCTGCACTATTATTACAAGAATTGTTTACGTGGACTACCTCCATCAATCTCTGCATGCACATTTTCTCTGGAGGAACTCAAGGAAAAGGAAGGCTCCTCATGTTTCACAATCACCTCGGCACTGACATAGTGTTGTACATGCCAGACCAGCCTTTTCGCATTTGCAGTTCTTAACACACATTGGAACCACCTTGCAGCCACACTTGATTAGTTCTTTGCACGCAGCAGCAGATGGAACTGTGGTCCAAATGGGATGCCACCCAGTGTCTGATTTGGACCAACAGAAACCAGCTGGGCTAGGGGCAGCAATGACTGGTTTAAGACTCTGTGTCCAGATACTGGCCTGGTACACACATCGGTTGACATGTTGGAGCAGAGCATTCTGTGTTGGTGGTAGCCTTTCCATTAGTTTCACCCTGTTAGGAAAGAGGTCTTGCCGAAGGTCGTTAACCTTGCTATGGTGAGTCGTGCTGTCGTACATGGTACAGGTGAAATGCTCAATTAACCTGAATACCGGAGATGATGTTTCTTGAGGAACGAATGCTGAGGATGATGCTGTAGTAAACCCTTTTCAGTCGAAATTGGGAGTGATTTCCAGGTTTTCCAGGCTGATTTCTTTCCTCTACCATTAAACTGGGATGTTACATCACATCCAGTGAAAGCAAGGAAGAAGGGTAGTGCTTGACATTTGTCTTCACCAAGTTCCAAGCAAACAGAGTTGATGTGGTAGTACCGAAATTGCTTCCCTGCACCAAATCCAACCCACAGATTTAAGTCAGGATACCAAGTGACAAAACGGTAAAAAACTCCTACAAGGATCACAACCACGTCTGTATCAACAGTTCTGACAAGAATTGATGTTGCACCTTTCCTTAGGGCATCGAACACATGCAAAGAAATCCTGCTGTCTGCCTCCTCATGGTCACTCTTGTCCATAGTACATTCAGGTTGATTGGAGGTAATGTATACCCACTTTTCAGGTGGGTAGACATGGTTGGCTACTTCTTCTGAGAGCAGAGCAAAAAGTTCTTCCTTGTTTGTGTCGTTCTGCAAGAACCCAGCAAAGGACGTGGGAAGTTTGGCATTGCGAAGCACCTTCCTGCGTACCCCCTTCCCTCGTTTCTCACGGGTAGTTGCCTTCAAGCTGTCTGGACAGTATCTGTCCCATACAATGTCAATTCGAGTGCTGCTTTGTAGTTGCCTCTCTGTCCAAGGAATGAAGATTTTGTCACTGTATTCGCCAAATGTACACTGCTTTTCATGTGGTAGGATATGCACCATGGCAGCTCCATCGCAAATCTTTGCATCAAAGTGTGATGGTGGTTCTGGCTGAATGCTTGGGTCGATGCAAGTCAACAATTCAGCTTTATTTCCTGGTAGACGAAGTCTCCCATTCAGTGACAATGCTGGTGGCCAAGGGTGATTTTCATGTGAGAAAAACTCCTTTAAGTTTGTGTCACGGACCTGAGCAGCAATGAAGAGTTGGCTGAATAGGTTACAGTCACTCTTCATTTCTTGCAACTGAGTCGTCTTTCTGCAGGGAGTGCTGGTATGTGGTCGCTTGAAAAGTGGAAGTTTGTTTTTCTTGATTGTGCTGTGGATGGATTCCTCTCGTTTCACCAGCACATCACTGACATACCTTGAGTACTGCTCTTTGCCAAGTTGCTCCATTCTGTACAGTGCTTCAGCAACCTGTTCATCCATACAATCATGGGTACGTCCCCTCTCCTCCTGTAGTTGCCTCAGAGGACACGACACAGGCGACGGCCGGTAGCCGCACCCATCGGCAGGAGATGGACTGCAGCCGCTCCTCATCAGCACGTCGTCCTCCACACGGGACTTCAGCAACAGTCGGTAGCTGCGCCGACAGGCAAGTGATGGCTGGTAGCTGCACTTCGCCTGCACCCCTGTCGGGGAGTTGGGCACAAATGACGGCCGGTAGCCGCGCCTATGACGAAGGGACGGCCAGCAGCTGCCCTCATTTCGTTGCCCACGGGAACCCAGCAACAGCCGGTAGCCGCGCTGGGGAGGAGCACCAAAGCCCCTTGTCCCCTGTGACTCCACTACGACAGGGCGATCTGCCATCAGACCTGCCGACAGGCGGGGGTGCAGATGACCCTGCTGTCCGCCATGAGCGAGGCAACCTTCAGGAGGAAGGTTTCAGCCCCGAGGCCCTGTACTATCCCCAGGGTTATTCTCTGCCCAGCTGGCTCCAGAAGGAACCTACCTGACGGACTCTGACCGAGGCCGACGCCGCAGCCCGCTCCTGACGGTGTCCCCGATGGCAGGAGACTGCAGCCGACGGGCCCCCGAGGCCGCCCCCAGGACCCCCATGAGAGACCTTTCCCCACCGAGATGCAGGAGACACTCGACCTCTATCAGGCCCCTGAGTGAGCGCTCTAGGAAACTCTTTGGCCCGTCCCGAGAGCCGTACTCCAGTTTCCAGCCCCGACAGTGCGGGGTCCTTCACCGCACGCAGCCCCGGATGAGAGAGGACGTCCCTACGATTGATTCCGTGGCCGCAGGACACAGAGGCCCCTGGCGAAGCTCAGTCCCCATCAGGAGCCGCGGGCTGTGAGCTCTCCCGCCGCCCTCTGCCAATGCCGCCACACTACCCAGTCCCGACAGTGTGATAGTGGAAGTGCGTGACAGTGAAGCAGTGACAGATACAGGGCAGCGTGTTAAGATGTTTAGGGGGAAATTAAGTCAAAGATCTGCCAGTGATATAGTGACGGAAATGTAGACCAGTGAAACAGTGACAGAGAGGAAAAGCCGAGCGGTGATTACAGTGACCTCAGCGAATGTGTACCTCGGCTATAGTAATATATAGGTTTTCCGCAACATGAGACCTAATACCGAGCCACCCATCCTAATAACAGTGTAGATTTTCCCTAATGTGTCAGTGACTAATTCTCCTGCCCAACATCACAAGTGCTGTTCATTGTGCTATTCATTTTGACCCAGAACTATTGTCCAAACAGTATCCTGCATGATATTACTACCCATGATTTCAGTACATGTCATATAATTGTCTAGACTCCTGTTTTGTGACGTCTGCCTGTTCCACATCTAGAATTTACCAATATACGTGTAAGAATGTTGCCCTGAGTTTCTGTACTCTCTATTATTTTTCTAAGCTCCGGTCTAGAAAGGGAACCCAGTTGCTTACTAGGCGTTCAAGGAACGGGAAGCCAACCCTTAAACACCTAGCATAACATATACAAATTTAAATTACAGTAAATGACATAATTTAACAAGCAGTCACGTAACTAAAACATTATAGAGAAAAAAAGCAAAAAAATTAATGCATAACTTCTCACTTCTTATTTCTTTTCTTTACTTTACAGGTGGCTTTACATTGAGTGACAAGCCAAATGGTTTCCTGTAAGCCAAGAAACCATTTATAACGCTGGGTGGTAACCGTATAACCAAACCATACGTGCTCCCTACGTGTCAACAAGTGGGTTGGTGAAGGGTTAGTGCCCCTCTCCGTAAAATAACTAACTCAAAGTCAAATGGCCATCCCTTACGGGATTATGGCGTCTGGCAATAGATAGAACTTACGAAACAACTACGCTCACAAGCAGCAGGCAAACTGGCAACTCCAACTCGTACCAGAGCTACGGTATGGGAAACGTCGAGCAACATCTTGGCTACTAAAATGCCGGGAATAACGACTGAGGGCAACACAACACCCCCAGGAGGAGCCTATGGAGGAGCAGACAGAGCGCGACCCGACCCCGGGCGACAAGTACATAAGTCCGCCCGGGCCGTGCCCACCGCCACCATAGCAGAAAAAGGAGACTATCTTGCGGGACCCTCGACAGGATCGGGGTGGAGCTATTACTCTAGCTCCAGGCAGCACCCCAGCAACGGCCGGTAGCTGCGCCCTTTCTGAGATGGCCAGCAGCCACTCACCCCTTCTTCAGGAGACGGCCAGTAGCTGTTCCCACCTTCATCAAGAGACAGCCAGTAGCTGCTCTGAAGGTGCCCTAGAGACGGCCAGTAGCCACTCACCCCTCACTTGGGAGACAGCCAGTAGCTGCTCCCGCCTTCATCAGGAGATGGCTGGTAGCCGTTCCCAAGGTGCCCTTGAGACAGCCAGTAGCTGCTCACCCCTCCTTCAGGAAACGACCAGTAGCTGTTCCTGCCTTTGTCAGGAGACGGCTGGTAGCCGCTCTGAAGGTGCCCTTGAGACGGCCAGTAGCTGCTCTGAAGGTGCCCTTGAGACGGCCGGTAGCCGCTCACCCCTCCTTCAGGAGACGGATGGTAGCTGCTCCTGCCTTCGTCAGGAGACGGCTGGTAGCTGCTCTGAAGGTGCCCTTGAGACGGCCGGTAGCTGCTCACCACTCCTTCAGGAGACGGATGGTAGTTGCTCCCTCCTTCGTCAGGAGATGGCCAGTAGCCGCTCTGAAGGTGCTCTTGAGATGGCCGGTAGCCACTCACTCCTCCCTCAGGAGATGGCTGGTAGCTGCTCCTGCCTTCGTCAGGAGATGGCTGGTAGCCCCTTCGAAGGTGCCCCTGAGACAGCCGGTAGCCACTAACCCCTTTTTCAGCTGGCCGTCGCCTGGGCCCGACTCCCTGACGGAGGCACAGGCGAAGTGCGGCTACCGGCTGTCACTTGCCTGTTGGCGCAGCTACCGGCCATCGCCGAGGCTCTATATAGAGGACATGTCATCTCCTGCCGACGGGCGTGGCTACCGGCCATCGCCTGTGTCGTGTCCTCTGAGGCAACTACAGGAGGAGAGGAGATGTACCCTTCTCTCCCCAGCGCGGCTACCGGCCATCGCTGGTTCCTGTGGGGGGGAATAGCAGCACCTGATGGGGGAGCAGCTACCGGCCGTCTCCTGCTGTGTGGCCCGGCTACAGGCCGTGGCCTTTTGGGGGCACGGCTACCGGCTGTCACCTGAGCCTGGCTATAGGCCGTGGCTCTTAATGGGGAGCAGCTGCCAGCCGTCTCCTGAAGGGCTGAGTGGCTACTGGCCGTCTCACAAAGGGCACGGCTGTTGGCCGTCGCTGGGGTGCTGCTTGGTGCCGAGGAAATAGCTCCACCCCGATCCTGTCGAGGGTCAGCTCGCCCGCAAGGTAGTCTCCGTTTCCTGTATGGTGGCGGCGGGCGAGTTTCGAGTCATAGGGGCGCGCGACCAGGGCGGACTTACGTCCCTGTCATCCGGAGTCGGGGCGCGCTCCGTCTCCCCCTCCGTAGGCTCCTCCTGAGGGTGTTGTGATGCCCTCGGTGACTATTCCCGGCATTTTAATCAGACTTAACTATATTGTTTGCGATATATTGATAGATAGTGTCGTGTGCTATACTGTGTTTGTGTTATGCGTATAGTGCTGTGTCATGTATTATACTTGTGACCCATACAGAACTGTCCATGCACTAGTGTGTAAATTCTGTTGTATTCTGTAAGGCAATATACGTGTGGAACTGGTTAGCCGTGTTTAAGCCCTATCCCTTATCTGCATGCTCTAGCCCGGTCCAGAATAAAAGAACCCAAGGCCCGTGCCCGTATCTGAGCCCAAGGAGTTGGCCGTCCGGACTCACTGGCAGAGACCGTCTTGACCATGGTTTTGACGGGGAAATGTCCCGGGGCTTTTGGAGTTTACCCTGACGACGTGTAAACAAACACAAACACTGCTGTCACTGTGTTCATTCCTCAGCCATGTCGGAGAGAAGCACGCAGCTGAAAAATTCCATCAATCAAAAACTTGTTGAAACAGGAGAAAAAGAAAGATTGAAAGATATGTTGAGACAGCGTCTGACAGAATGTGGATGGAGAGACGAGCTGAAAGTGAGTGCAGTGAGGTAGCCGTTTCATCCACCATTGTCTTGTGTGCTGCATCAATAGGAATTATTGGATATTGTTGTTTTAAACATTAGGTATTTCGTTCTGTTATCGTTTCAGCCCCTAACGGAATTCATTTTTATTCTGTTCGCCAATCGATAGTTCTGTCAATGACAAGAACTAGGAGTACCATCACTTACCACTGCAACTCAGTAATAATGGCAATATATATTTTTTTTTTATTATCAGAAATTTCAGTGAGAAGCTGGTCTTGTCGCAGCCAGATCTGGTGAGTTATGATTGCATGTGTACGTTAGTTTCCACCATGCTTAACTGGCCTTAAGCAGCGGCCAATAAGCAACCCGATGTGAAGGGAGGTAATTTTGAATGAATCATGGACTATGGCCAGTAAGCGACCTCCTTACAATTTCCTTTGTTTTAGGCCAATCATTTCAAACCTAATTTCCCCAAATAGGAATGGGAGGCCCTTCATATGAATTTGAATTTAGTCCAGCTATGGCGACTGTCCAGTGCAGACGCCCGATTTGTGACTATGGGTTTTATGAATTCAGTGTAAATTAAGGTTAGTCCAGTTAATACAGCACAGCCTTATACAAGGTGAGGTTTGATTGGTTAGGTTAGGTTAGATTAATAAAAAAAAATTTAAAGTTACTTCAGTTCATACGGCACAGCCTTATATAAAGGTTAAGTTTGATTGGTTAGGTTAATGAAAAAATCACAGTTAATCAAATATATAGTTCTTTTTTTTAACATATATTAGTGATTTTTGTATGAATTTTATTGACGACTATATCACAAAATACCTGTTTTGGGTTGGTTGAAGTGGGGAAAGGGTGGGGGCAAAACTTGAAAACAAGTACCGGTAATTTGTGGTAAAATCGATAATCAAAATCCTACAGAAAACACTAAAATCAGTAGGTTCCGGAAAAAATAAAAGAGAGTTGAGGGCTTAAACGATAATTTTACCAGTACAGTATTTTTATTCAGGCATACCCTTAGCATGCTAGAGTATTTTTATTCAGAGGCATACAGTACTGTACCTTCTTTGCTATGGTATTTTGATACAAATACATACCACTACATGCTACAGTTTTTTCTGATTAGTTAAATCCTCAAGAAATAGAGCTTCTCTTGGTAGGGTATAATTTCCATTGCAGATGCATACAAGTATTGGCCAGTGTCCCCAGATCTGGATTGTACGTTATAGAGAAACTGGGAGAATCTGAGGCAAAACCGGCTGAAAATATTGGCTGTATTGTATTTATAAATTAATGTTAAATAATCATGTATTATAATGATGAATACATGCATTTATGTTCATGTTTGGTATTTATAATGTGTCAGCGTGAAAAAAATTGTTGTTAATATGATGTACCGTACCGGTAAACATGGTGGGCATGGAATGTCAGGACCACTGTAAAAAGTTGACTTAATCTAACTGGTATGCCTAATTTTATATACTGGTACTGTTAACGGCCATGCCACGTTGAGTACACCGCTTCCCATCCAATCAGCGAAGTTAAGCAACATTGGGTCTGGTTAGTACTTGGATGGGTGACCACCAGGGAACACCAGATGCTGTTGGCATCCCTACGTCAAGTGGGGTTGGTGGAGGATTAGTGCCCCTCCCTGTAAAACAATTAACTCTGAGCCCTTGGCCACCCCATTTGGGATACATGGCGTCTGGCAATGGATGGATGGATGGATATATACAGTACCCTCGCGTCCAACACAGTAATATTGTCATCCATGGGTCCCGTGTTGGACCAAAAACGTGTTGGACAAACAACAGAGCTTATGGGGAAAAATGAATTATGTCAGCAACCCTAGGAAAAGTCACCCTATACGAGTATACTTACCATATACCTATACATATATTAGTAATGCTGTAATTATAATGAATGGTACCGTACTATGAATGATAACTAACCTTTTAGGATAATGGTGGGCTTGTTGGGAATGGAAGGTGGTATTCGAGGCTGTAGGTAGTCCTACTGGGTCGCCGGAGGATGGCTGCTGGCGTCACTAGTGGGTAATGGCTGCTGCTCCTCAACCTCCCTCATTAATCCTTCGAAATTCCTCTCCCCTTTCTTCTGCCTCTCAATGAATTCTAGCTTGGTGGCCTGAGGGAGGTGCCGCAACTTCTTGGGGTTCTCAGAAGGCTTCCTAGGCATCATGAGCTGAGTAAAATGCAGTACCAAGGTCAGAAAATGCAGCAAGAAAAAAAAAGCACCATCCAATGCGAATTATGCAACTGAGTGGCGCTGTGGCGGGAGAAATTTAAACAAAACATCACGTGAGAGCAGAAGCGTTTTTCATTGGGCGACATCACAATCACGTCACAATAGCGGGCGAGGGAGGCTACTTGATCGGAAGTTTTGATTGTCTCTCAGCGTCACAGGAACGTCCAGTATGACCGTGTTGGACCAGAGGTAATCGCGCTAGAGGCGAACTCTGTGGATTTTGCCCACTTCTCGGAGCTCCGTCCGTGTTATGCTTACGCACCCGATTTACAGTACTTAAATCGTATTAAATTGTACTAATTTTTTGCTCTCCATGCTGGACGTGAATCGTGCTGGACAAACACGTGTTGGACGCGAGGGTACTATATATATACTGTATATATATATATATATATATATATATATATATACAGTATATATATATATATATATATATATATATATACAGTAATACCTCGATATACAATACCCATAGATGCGATACCCTGGCTTAACGATGAGGGTAGAAATACCACCAGACCCCACCTAACGATGGCCAAACCCCGGTTTAACGATGGGTTTTGGTTTTTCTCACTGATTTTGATGACATTTCAGACTAAATTGTGTGTTTAGGTTGATTTATAAACTGTTTTTAGACTCCGATTAATGTGTTTTAGCCATAAGTGGGCTGAACATTATCATTTTTGGGTATCCACTCAGCTCCCTGCTATCGCACCTAATTGGTTACAGCAAACGCACGTGATAGCTGAACTGAACAATCAATGGGAAAATTTCTAATTGGTTTTTCGGTGGCCCATTTTTCTAACTTTTAACCACTTTATGCCTACGATTTCCTGCCAATCTCTCCTCCAACATGAAATAAAGCATTATTATATTAATAATAACATTATAATGAATAAATAAACAACATAAAAGGCCATCAAACTTTTATAAGAATTAAGGCGTGGGTGGTTTGAAGGGTTCCAAGGCTTGGGAGTGACTTAGTTGCTGCCAGATCTCTTTAGCTGTCTCCATGATTTCTTAGTGTCCACAGCTAAAGGGGGTATCACACGGTACATCGTATCAGGAACGGCCGAGGAAGATTTAAATGGAACAAAACTTGGACGCTGTCACACATGTTCCTCATACTGTTGCCAGAGCCCTGTCTCAGTTGTAAACATGTGATTACTTTATTGGCATCACAGTTTTCTCAGCATAGGAAATATTAACTCATTATAAGGGTTTCAAAACGATTGATATTTATTCTAAAATACAGTATTAATAAGTATTCAGTGTTAGGCTAAATTTCAATGCTGTAGTACGATATATTCTGTCTAGTCGCCTGGGTTTTGGTCACACTGTTTTGCCTGTCGTATCCTCGGCAGGAATCAGTTCAGATGCATTCCAAATGCCTGTGGTATCGTCGGCAATTTTACCACGTTAACGTTCCGATTAACCATCGTATCCTCTGCAAACCTCGTATGAAGTGCCGTGTGAATAAGTTTCGCTTATCCTGTCTTCAAACTCGATGCGTGATAGCGGTCTTGGGGTGCGTGATATCATGTATGGTTGTGCATTTGATGTGTGCGCGATAGCAGGTAACCGCGATAGCTGAATGAGCGATAGCAGGGGGTTGAGTGTGGTTTACTAAGCTTAATTTTTTACAGACTTATATTTGGCGATTTGCAGATATTATTTGTTGGTTTCAGTGAGTTATTTACAGATGTTAGGCTTAGGTTAGCTTCCATTATACCTGTTAGGACATTTGGCTTTAAACTTGTTTTTGGTCTTGGTTTGGGAGGAAACCCAAGGCTGGTAAATGCTCCACATTACTATTTTTTTTTTTTTTTAATACTGGGTAATAGAGCAGTGGAAGGAAAAACCAATGAATAAAAAAAAAATAGTCCATACACCAGATCACTGGTGTCCTCCATTCATAAAATCTCTGTAACAGTTGGACTTGAACAGCTGTAGGTTGAAGTTTGGAGGGAAACAACCCTGAGGAAGCGAGTTCCAGAGAGGTGCAGTTCGGGGAATGAAAGAATTCTGATAAGCAGAAGTTCTGCAATATGGCTGTGACATTCCAGTCATGAGCGCTATCAGATGCCTGTGTAGCACAAGGGAAGGCATGGAGAGGTGGCACAATGGACGCAACTTTGTCTGAGCATTTGCCATAAAAATATCTGTAAAATAATGCAAGGGAGGCAACATTCCATCTTACTTGTAAGGGAGGTAGTTTATTTATAATAGCAGGGTTAATAATACCAACAGCTTTGTTCTGAATTTTGTATAGTTGTTTTAATGCAACCTCTCCACATCCATTCCACAAGGGTGAACAATATTCAAGCTGAGAGCTCACATGACTCGTATAAATTATAGCTAACTGCTCGTCAGTGAAGAAGTTACGGACTCTGTACAATAATCCAAGTTTCTTTGGGGTGGTTTAAAAAAGTGATCTGACATGAGAGGTCCAGCTGAGGGCATTGTTAAATGAGACACCGAGAATTTCAATACTTTTGGAGATGGAAATATTAGTAGCGTTGAAGGTAATATACGAATCTGGCAGTATCTGTCTATTAGTAAATTGTATATATTTGGTTTTACTAGCATTAAATGTGACAAGGTTGTTTTGTCCCCATTCACTGATCGTAGATAGTCTTGATTTATGGAGATGGCTGTACTGAGTTGAGAGTTAGAGATATTAGACTTTGTAAATGGGTGTCTGAATGTGAACATACTATGAGGTGTTGAGGCATCTGCATATGAATGGATGGGATTGTGGGTGACAGATAAGAGATCATTAATATGAACCGGGAATGGGCTTGGCGCCAGACCAGATCCCTGCGGCACGCCGACGTTAATTGAGTGGAAATTGGAATATACATCATTTTCTTTTATTTTTCTGTTGCTGAGATATGAGGAAGGCAGAGGAACAAAAGACATTAGTCCATTGCAAAGGAGTTTGGATAGCAGGGAACGATGCCATACGTTGTCAAAAGCTTTAGAAATATCAAGGGGTACTGCATGAGTTTCTCCATGTAGGTCGATTGATTGATGGATGGTATGAGCCAGGAGATTGAGTATGTCAATGGTGGATCTTTCATGGCAAAAACCATATTGTCTATCACTAATTAAGTTGTTGGATTCAAGATGTTTAACTGTGTGCTTATTAATTAAAATTTCATATACTTTACCAAGAGAAGATGTGACAGCTATTGGTCTGTAATCAGAGGGGTCAGAGAAACTTCCTTTCTTTGGAACTGGGTGGATATTGGCTTCTTTCCATGGATTAGGGAATGAAGAAGTACGTATGCATGGTCTGAATAATTTAGCTAGAACAGAGGCAGGTTCTGGGGAACATTTTTTCAAAACAGCTGGAGGAATTCCATCTGGGCCTGGAGCTTTGTTGGTAGGTAAACTGTCTATGATGGATTTTAAGTGAAGTGTTGTGGTGTGGATGTGGATGTGATAGGAAGCGTTAGGAGGAATACACTGAGGTGGTTTGGCCATGTGGAGAGGATGGAGGGTGAAAGACTGACGAAGAGAGTGTATGTGAGTGAGGTGGAGGGGGGGAGAGGGAGGGGGAGGCCAAGGATGAGATGGAGGGATGGGGTGGAGTGGTATATGAGAGAGGGGGGTGTGAGTTAGGAGCAGGGCAGTGAAATGGCGGGGGACGGGGCGACGTGGAGGCGATTTCTTTGTGGCCACCCCGAACGGGATTGAGGCGTCTGGCAATAGATAGATAGATAGAACTTTGGGAGAGTCAAGCTCTAGTACTGGGATGTTCTGACTGACTTCCTCAGTGGTAGAATTTCTGGCAAACATACTGGCAAAAATATCTGCTTTACCACACGGGTCATTTGTAATGTTGCCATCTGAAGATTTTAGTAAGGGAGTGGGTGATGATTTGTTAAAGTTATTATTGAAAGAATTGAGAGTTGACCAGAATATTCTATTGTCATTAGGGTTGTTAAGTAGTTTTGATGCTTGATTTTGAAGAAAGTTTGATTCAGCGAGATTTATTACAGCTTTTGCATGGTTTCTAGCAATTTTAAATTGAGAGAGTGATTCAAATGTTTTTGATTTGAAGTAAGAGTTATATGCTAATGACTTTTGGGCTGTTGCTCAGGCACAGTTGCTATCAAACCATTTTGGAGAGTTCAGTCTTTTAGTGACCTGTTGACTTGGTATGAATAAATCTATTCCACCTAGTATTAAGTCACAAATGTGGGACTGGGTAGAATAGGGGTCACTAGAGAAGAAAAACTGCCGTGGAATGTCAGCAAGATAATTTCTAAATCCATCCCAGTTTCCCCTGTCAAAGTGCCATTGGGTCACCCTGACAGGTTCAGAACGTGGAGCTTTGGGGGGCTAACTAATGAGCTTTGATGAGATTGTGGTCAGAGGATCCAAGTGGTGACATTACCTCAATCCTGTATTGATCTGGATTACAGTAATCACTCTAATATCCGGACGCCCAATATCCGAACATCCCCACTATCCGGATATAAGAATGTTTCATACTGTCCATTTTTCCATACTATACATACCTCATTTCACTCTTTAATGTCCTTTATTGGTGTGAATAGGGTGTTAGGAGCTATGCACATGCAGTAGAAAGGTGTTTTTTTGAGTTAGGCTAGGTTAGGGTCCATAAGTACCAGTCCAGGAGCCAGCCACCAGAATGTTTATTATTGTATGAACCTACTTCTAAACCGTCATTTTATGTTTCTTTTGCATTTATTTCAGTCATTTATGTGCCTTATTGGTGTGATTTGGGTCTTAAATAGGTGCTATGCATGTCCAGAGGGAGTTGTATAGGTGTTTCTCTGAGTTAGGGTCCATAAGTACAAGTCCATAAGCTTGGGCCCAATATCCGGACAGAACCAATATCCGGACCTACCTATGGCTCTATTACATCGGATATTGGAGTGATTACTGTATTTGTCAGGAACAGATCCAAGAGATGGGCCTTATGGTTAGGATTATCTGGTATTCTGGTTTGTTGCTTTACCAGCTGCATGAGATTAAACAATTTTGCAGACGGCTCGCACTCTAGACCAGCATCGTCAGTCCTGGTGGAATGCAATAACCATTCAACATTATGTACGTTAAAATCACCCCAAATGGTAATTTCGGTGATAAGAGCAAGGTTAAGGTTACTCAACTGCGTGGATGTGGAGTCAAATACACTGGGTTCTGAAGAAGCATTGGAGGAGCGATTGGCTACACAGATATAGTTGGTAATATTTAGAAAATTTAGTTTATACAATGAGTAATCAAAACTGGATGAAGTGAAGTTTTAAATAGTGCCAACTGTATATTGAGATTTGATATAACAGCAGGTGCCGCCCTTGTTATGTTAGTTTGTGAGGAGATGGTAACCAGGAACACAAAATGGGGATATTTCGGTAGAGGGTGAGATTTGTGGTTCTGTGAGGAATAGGGCCAGAGGGGATATGGATTGTAGGAAAAAATAAACTGAATTTAGATTAGTGCTAAGACCACGGATATTGGTGAAGAATAAGGCTTAGTAAACTGTACCACAAAATGACAGTGTTCACCCCACCTATGACTAAGCCACATTAAATCAAAAACAGTTTATAAATCAACATAAACACACAATTTTAGTTTAAAATATCATCAAAATCAGTAAAAAAAAAATCAAAATCCATTGTTAGGCGGGGTATGGTGGTATTTCTACCCCCATCGTTAAGCTGGGGTATCGCATCTAGGGGTATTGTATATCGAGGTATACCTGTATACCCAGGGAAGACGAGAGGAGAGACGAAACGAGCTTCACCCAGCTCCCAACCCTCCCCCATACCTCTACCCAACCGAACCCTCCCACTCTTCATTCTTAGCTGGCAGTTACATCTCAGGCTAACCTCATACTTTACACTTATAATCACATTACTAATACACAAACATAAAACACTAGGATATGTAAAAAGTATATAATATAGGCTAACTATAAACACGCTGCAGCAAGAAATTAATGCATTATAATGACGACAGTTAAACAAAAACGCAAACAACGGCCATCCTAGGCCTCATGCATCGAGTGCTTGCGTGTGTGCGTATGCGTGTGTGCGTATGCGTGTGTGCGTATGCGTGTGTGCGTATGCGTGTGTGCGTATGCGTGTGTGTGTGTATGCGTGTGTGTGTGTATGCGTGTGTGTGTGTATGTGTGTGTGCGTGTGTGTGTGTGCGTGTGCGTGTGTGTGTGTGCGTGTGTGTGTGTAATTCACCGGGTCGGTCAGGATCACTTGATGGTCGTGATCGTCAGCTTTTACCCTCCCGGAAGGGAGCTGAAAGCTCATATAGTCCGATCTAAGGGCAAGGCTGTGACCTTCACACACCCACACACCCGTCCCCTTGCTCAAGGGGGACAGTAACCACCCACTTCGTCAGTGAAACTTTTCGCAACCTGAGCGAGGCGCGAACTCCCGTCCACCAGATGGCGAGCGAGAACGTTACCACTGCACCAGCGAGCGGTGCATGTGTGTGTGTGCATGTGTGTGTGTGTGCGTGTGTGTGTGTGTGTGTGTGTGTGTGTGTGTGTGTGTGTGTGTATGTGTGTGTGTGTGTGTGTGTGTTTGCAAAGCAGTGCACTGAACACATGAGGCCTGAGGTATCTGTTGTTAACTTTTTTGTTTTACTGTCAACATCATAATGCATTAATTTCTTGCTGTAGCATGTTGATAGTTATATTCTTTTAACATATCCTAGTGTTTTATGTATGTATTAGTAGCAGGACCAAGAGTGTTGAGCATGAAATCAGCTTGAGATGTAACTGCCAGTTAAGAATGACAGGTGGGGGGGTTGGGTAGGGGTATGGGGGAGGTTGGGAGCTGGGGTAGAGGTGGCTGGAGTTGGTTTTGTTCCCCCTCCCCTCTTCCCTGGGTATACAGGGTTAGGAAGGAGACACCCCTGGGCAGAAATCAGTGATTGTGAGTGTAACAGAATGGACGTGGAAGATGTGCAGATTGGCCTGGGAGGAGGGTAGAGTCCCAAAAGATTGGAAGTCAGGTATAATTATTCCCTTGTACAAAGGAAAAGGGGAAAAAGAAGTGTGTGGTAATCATAGGGGCATTTGTCTCCTTAGTGTAATAGGAAAAGTGTATGGCAGAGTACTTATTGACAGAGTTAGGGAAATAACAGAGGAATTAGTTGGAGAAGAACAGGGAGGCTTTAGGAAGGGAAGAGGTTGTGTAGATCAGATATTAATTCTTAGATCTCTAGTGGAAAAGTTTCTAGAGATGGGAAAGAAGTTGTATGCGGCCTTCATGGATTTGGAGAAAACACATGACTGGGTGGATAGACAAGGATTGTTGAAAGTATTAAGAATATATGAAGCAAATGGGAAGTAGTTGAATGCTGTGAAGAGTATGTATGATGGTGCTAAGGCTGCAGTGTGTTTGGATGGTGAACTGAGTGAATTTTTCTCTTTGAAGGCTGGGTTGAAACAGGGATGTGTCATGTCTCCATGGTTGTTCAATCTGTACATGGATGGGGTAATAAAAGAGATACAAGGTAGGGCATCGGATGTTGGAGTGGCGCTAGTGAGAGAGGGTAGTGTTTGGGAACTCCCTGTACTGTTGTTTGCAGATGATGCTGTGCTGTTAAGTGAAGACGAAGGGGAGCAGCAAGGCTTGGTGGATGAGTTTGGGAGAGTGTGTAAGAAATGGAATCTAAAGGTGAATGTAGGGAAGAGTAAAGTGATGGTCTTTGAAAGAGGTGAAGTCAGTGAATGTACAGTGAGGCTGGATGGTGAGGAAGTGAAAAATGTGAGTACGTTTAAGTACTTGGGTAATGTGATGAGTAAGGATGGAAGTTTGGAGGGTGAAGTGCTTGAAAGAGTACAACAAGGAAGAAAGGTTGCGGTTCCTTGAAAGCAGTGATAAGAAACAGGGAAGTGAGCATGGACATGAAAAAGTTACTACATGACAGTATTGTGATAACAACTCTAATGTATGGAAGTGAAGCTTGGATGCTGTTGGAAGGACACAAGTCAAGAGTGAGAGCAGTGGAAATGAGTTATTTAAGAGGAGCCTGTGGAGTCACATGGAGAGACAGGCTGACAAATGAGGATGTAAAGGAGTGTTGTGGTGTGGATGTGGATGTGATAGGAAGTGCTAGGAGGAACACACTGAGGTGGTTTGGCCATGTGGAGAGGATGGAGGGTGAGAGACTGATGAGGAGAGTGTATGTGAGTGAGGTGGAGGGGGGGAGAGGGAGGGGGAGGCCGAGGATGAGATGGAGGGATGGGGTGGAGAGGTATATGAGAGAGAAGGGTGTGAGTTGGGAGCAGGGCGATGAAATGACGGGGGACAGGGCAACGTGAAGGCGATTTGTATGTGGCCACCCCGTACGGGATTAAGACGTCTGGCAATAGATAGATAGATAGACAGAGTGTACATATCGGTACTTCTAATGTTTTCAGAGGTCCCTTCCAATAGTCCGAAGAAACCAATAGTCTGAAAGACCCTCGTTCCCCTGCCATTTGGATTACAGAACTTTTACTGTATTATTTTATTCAACAACCAATCATGTATCACAGCAGGTTACGAGATGTATTTTTAGCTGAATCTGGAAACAGCGGCTACCAACAGTTTGGTTTATCAGCATAATTTGGTGATTATTTAAATGTTTACATATGTAGAGATGGAAATTAAAATGGAAATCTTCAGTACTGTGGCTCAAATTAACAAAATTAAAGCATTGTTTTATTCATCAACCAGCCATGTATCACAGCATGACAAGACATTTTTAGATGAATCTGCAGTCACCTGACTCAGGCAGCACCCTGGCTGTGAGGTGTTTGCGCCAAAATGCCACCACGTCAGCCGTCCAGTCAACAAGCAGCTGAAAATATTGGCAGTCCACTCTATAGGGTCTCCATCAAATACTAAACCAATCATTCAAACATAGCACTTACTTTAAGCCAATTACACCATTTCCCTCCAGCACCAAGCATGAACGGTGAGTACATGAGAGAGCCCCGTTGCCTGGCTCCAGCTCATGCATTGTCTCCTCTCTTTTGGCTAATGGTTCTGGTGTGGCTTACAAGAGGACCCCCCCCCCCCCGGTTTCCTGCACCTGCCTAGTTTTACCATGGCCAATTGTAACCCTCTTAAGCCTACAACTTCTTTGTGGAAGGGGAAGAAGAAGAAAAAGACAGCATTAACTTATACCCAGAAGTTAGAGGTAATAAGGAGGAACCCCTCCCCCCCCTCCATTCAGACAGTGTCGTCAGTCAGTCAGGTAAGAATCTTTTAGTATTATTCGTTCCATTTAATGCTGTACTAATTTCTTTTCCAGTTTGTTAGAACTCGCTGGTGACTGGTTTGATGTCAGTTTGGGAGTAAGGGGGACAACTTTTCCAAAATGACACTCATAAGTAATTTTGCCCATAAGATTAGTTATTTCTAAATCGTAATTCTCAAATTGCGGCATGTGCTTGATCTCATACGAACACGATTTAGGCATTTCCGGTGTATTCCTACTTTCAGTCATATCTACACAATCCATGAAACAAATGATCCATACTCTCTTATATTCTCTTTCCATATCTTGCACACAACATTACATTCATGAAACAAGTGATCTATACCCGGTACTCTCTTATATTCTCCGTCCATTTCTTGCACACAACATTACATACACCTTCCTTTGCCCTCTCATTCTCACCTATTCCTGCACTTACAGTGATACCCCGATATACGATACCCCTAGGTGTGATACCCCGGCTTAGCGATGGGGGTACAAATACCACCACATCCCGATACCCGATGGCAGAGCCCTGGTTTAATGATGGGTCCTCTGACGTCGAGTCCACAGGCAACAGGCTGAAATTTTGAATCACGTGTGTTCCAGCAGCCAGCTGGGCCCGCCAGCCTCCCAGCATGCGCAGAAATGCTTGCACAGGCCCCACAGCCATCGATTACCCCGTCCTCGCCCATATCCTTCTTCTCGCACCGGTCATCTCAGAGTGAGGACTCGCTTATTCTCGCCCACCACGCATCATGTTGCACCACCAACATTATGCAAGCTCCTATTGTAGTGCATGGTAACTGTATTCAAGCAATGCCATGAGTACAGCAGTGATACTTATCGTGTGTGGAGTGCGATATTGTGTAATTTTTGGCCAAAATAAGTGTTATAATGTCCAGTAAGGGAGCTGCATGTGGTGGGGCTAGTGGTGGTGCTAGTGGAGGCCCTAATCATGTGGTAAGCGGCTTGCTAGTGGTGGTGCTGGTGATGTTCCCGCGAAGCGTGTGCATAAGACTGTGTCACTAGAGATGAAATTAGAAATTCTTAAGCACTAGGACAAAGGTGAAGTGCAGGTGCTATCACATCGGCTCACCACCAGGCCCAGTCGATTGTCTCCACCATCATCAAGAAGAAGGAGGCCATTAAGACTGCTGCTGGGGAGGTTCCAACCTTATTTGCCTCCTGTATGACCTGCCAGCGAGCGCCTGAGATGGAGGAACTGGAGCAAATGTTGCGCATGTGAGTGGAGGATCAGAACCATTGCAAGGCACCCATGAACCAGGCAATTATATCGACTAAGGCTCTTTCGCTGTGGGATGAAATAAAGGTCAAGCAGAATCTTGATGAAAGCAAGACCTTTAAGGCGAGCCATGGGTGGTTTGACCAGTTCAAGAGGCAAGCTAACCTCCACCACGTGAAGATGTACGGTGAGACGGCGAGTGCAGATACGGTGGCATCAGCAGCATTTCCTGACGAACTCAACGCATCATCACGGAGGGTGGCTACAGTGCAAAGCAGGTCATGAATTTTGACGAGACTGGGCTCTTTTGGAAGAAAATGTCCTCTAAGACATATCTTGCAACAGAGGAAAAGTCTACGCCAGGATTCAAAATTTCTCGAAGGACTGGCTGACACTCCTGCTGGGGGCAACGCCGAGGGTGACCTCAAGTTGAAGCTGCCCTTTGTTTACCACTCCAAGAACCCCAGGGCTCTGGTGGGGTAGGTTAACCCTTCGTGGGCCAGGGGTTACCAAGTTACACGGAAGGCTGATGGGGTCCCGGCAGACCCCAAATGTATTTCTGCCATATTCATAAAGTTATATCTACTAAACTTTGTACATATGTTGCCCAGAACATGGCATGTGGAACCAACCCACCAAGTGTCCCTTTCTGTTTTATTTTTTGTATTATTAACAACATTTTTTCATTTTATCACTATTTTATTAAAGTTTGAGTGTGAAAGTATTGATTCTGCACTTATTTGAATGTCTGATTGTCAGTATTCTTGGAACAGGTTCTCAAAATAATAACAAGTTCATATGTAAAGTAAATTAGCATGATCATAAAATAAAAATATCCCTATAATGTTCAAATTTGGTACAACAATTTCTTTTTTTATCCTCTTGTTGAGCATCTTCTGTATTACCACCACTACTTGCATTTTCAGAATTATCATCAGCGCTCACAAGAGACTCAATACTACTCACACTAATTTCACTGTCCGATCGTCCAAGCACTTCATAATCATCAGTGTCGGATACAGATAAATCACCATCTGAATAATTTTCTTCTCTGTCACCTTCTGCCACTGCCATTGAGGCATAAAACTTTGCTGCTGGTATTGACTTTGTCCTAATGTTTATAATCTGAAATATCTGAAAAAATTATATAAAAAAAATTAGACGAAAGGCCAGGTGGGGTCCTGGCGGACCCCACTGATATTTATTGCAACGTCACTCCTTAATCGTGCGAGATTTTTTGCTCAGATTTTATGAGGATATAAAATAACCATCTACAGTAAAAGTCATGAGAGACCAGGCTGTGAAAGTAAAAAAAAGGCTTAATGGCAACATTTTAAAAACATGCTGGGGTCCGCTGGGACCCCATTTGCCCATGAAGGGTTAAAGAGAACCTTGGGGTTATCTGGAAGTCAAACAAGAAGGCTTGGCTGACTTCTGATATCTGTTCGACATATTTCCACTCATACCTCTATCGTGTGCTGAAGAGGTATGCCTCGCAGGAGAATTTGGTGAACAGATTTCTTGTGGTGGTAGACAACGCGCCTAGCCACCCTCCCGCAATGAAGGAATGGGCCAGCAATTTAGAGGTGGTGTTCCTGCCCCCCAACACCATGTCCTTGTTGCAGCTAATGGACCAGGGGGTGATCGCTGCCTTTAAAGCTTATTACCTCTGCCACACTATGCAGCAGTTGGTGAGGGCCTGTGACAGTGATGACAGGACAACAGTGTAGCAGTTTTGGAAGGGCTACAACATACGCCACACCTTAGAGAATATTACAGCAGCGTGGAGTGAGGTTAGCCAGGCCACCATGAATGGTGTGTGGCAGAAGCTGTGGCCAGAGTGTGTCCACTCCTTCACTGGCTTCCCTGAGAGCATGCAAGCTTCGCCTGCACAGCGTGTGTGGCAGGACATAGTGGAATTGCTGCACGAGGTGGACTTCGGGGAGGTCGACGAGGATGACGTGGAGGAGGTTCTTGAGAGCCACAGGGAGGAGCTCAGCAACAAGAAGCTCCTCAATATGGAGATCTAGTGGGTGCACCAGGAGGTCATCCCTGAAGTGCGAGCTCTAAATATAAAAATCCTGAAGGAGATACTAACGAAGCTGGACGAGATGATTGAGCTTATACACACACATGACCCCCTCTCAGGATGAAGCAGGGATGCAGCTAATTGGCTTGAGGAGGGGATGAAAGTGTACAGGATGATGATGGAGGGGAAGAAGTGGGTGGCCAGGCAGACTCCAATCACAGCCTTCTTCAAGCAGGCCCCCACCGCACCAGCAAGTCACACAGGATCTCCCTAGCCCTCGACGAGCAGAGCTTCTCCTCAGCCTTCAACCAGCAGAGCATCTCCTCAGCTTTCGACCAGCAGAGCATCTCCCCAACCTTCAACTAGCAGAGAAACACCAAGGGACAACTCCTGCCGAAGACGTGCTCGGCCCGTAGTGCTGGACCTAACCTCCAGGTGATCTCTATCTCCCTTGTCACCTGTGTCTCCACTAAGGCACTCCACCACTTCATCGCTCCCTTCCTCATCCCGGACTCCATCTCCCACACCACCTCGGCTACTGTCTCTGTCGCCCTCACCGCGACGTGAGCCACCGCAACTGACTCCATAGCTACCTCATTATTCATCACAGTGGTGTCCCTCACCACCTCACTGGTCGTCGCAGCTGTCTCCCTCACCACCTTCTCTGTCATCGCATTGCACTCCATGGCTACCCCATCACACCTCATGGTCACCGTCTGAGCCATTGCATCACACCTCGTCGCCACCACCTGCCACATCGCATTGCACTCCATCGACACCCCCAGAGCAAGTGCATCAGTCTCCCACTACGACCACCCCACCTCTCCAGGTTCCCCCCCCCCCTCTGACTTTACCCTGGAGATGAGGTTTGAGGGCTTTGAGGAGGAGGATTGAGTGTAAGGGAGCACCACATGTCCCCTAGCTTGGGGGGTGATAGCAAGGATGATGACCAGGACTGGACATGGACTTATAAGAAGTAAGTGATGAGCAGATGTTTGATATTTACTAACCTATTCCTTATGATTTTCAGGCTTTCTTTGTTGGTTTTAGTGAGTTATTTACTGGTATTAGGCTTAGGTTAGCTTCCTTGACAGCTGTTTGGCCATTTAGATAGCTGTTAAACCTGTTTTGGGGCTCATTTGGGTGTGTTTTGGACTTGGTTTGGGGGAACCCAAGGCTGATAGACGGTCCACATTGATTTACATGTTAAAAGTACTCCAATATATGATACCCCACCTAATGATGAGGTTTTATCTAACCAATTACATCGTTAAACTGGGGTATGCCTGTATACCCACTCCATACTCCCACTCTCTCACACTCTCATCTTTTTTTTTGGTCTCATTCAATCCATATGTGCCCTCTTTTGCATCCTCAAGCGCCTAAACTCTCTCTCTCTCTCTCTCTCTCTCACATTCCTTCATCATTTGCACCGCATACATTCCACGTTGCCATCCTCATCACATCCTTTATCCGGTTCTTAGTTGTCACCTGTAGGTTCGTCTGGGCCCGAGGCACTTTGTTTGTCCTTTTAATTAGTTGTTTTACGGGGAGGGGCACTAACCCTCCGCCAACCCACTTGTTGACACGTAAGGAACATTTATGTGTTGGTTATATGGTTACCACCCAGCATATTAAGTGAGTTCCTGGCTCACAGGAAATTATTTGGGTTATTACTGAATGTAGAGTCACCCTGGAGTACCAAAAGCCCCACACTGAGTGAGTGGATGATGGGTGCTCCCATCCACTTCACAAACATGTGGTCTGTACAGCAATCCAGATTCTTTACCAAAGCATTCTTATCAGTACCATCTATGATTAATACATCCCACAAGAGTTGGTTATTCTAGAGAGACTAATTCACCTTTCCAAGTAATGATATGGCCATTTAATGTCAAGAAGATGTGCAACTGAAACACTCCATTCTGCCTTCACTTTATTGCTGCCCCAAACATCCCACAACTTCAGCCTGCAGTCCACTGGGCTCATCTTCAGTTTAGCTTGAGGTTACACAAAGTGTGTCTATCTATTGTCAGACGCCATAATCCCGTAAGGGGTGGCCATATGACTTTGAGTTATTTGTTTTATGGACTGGGGCACTAACTCTCCTCCAACCCACTTGTTGACATGTAGGGAGCATGTATGGTTTGGTTATATGGTTACCACCCAGCATTGTAAATGGTTTCTTGATTTACAGGAAACCATTTGGGTTGTCACTCAATGTAAAGCCACCTGTTAAGGAAAGGAAAGCAATAAGAAGTGACAGGAAAGATGGGAGAAATAGGAAGAGAGAAGGGCTGGCACAGAAAAAGAATGATAAAGGCTAAGGAAGAAGTATGCAGCACTACATCGAGCGAGTGGATAACTTATAAATAAAGAATTTGACTCACCTCATGCATCTAACTTCCACAACACTGACAGTTCATCATCATAACTGGGACACAAAGCCTGTTAAGTCCCCAGCTGAAGTGGTTGGATTTCTACAGTTCATTAGCTTCATATCTACATGCAGTATATTTGTGACCTATACAGAAGCTTGGAAAATTTTGTAGCACATGAACCTGTTTTCATTTTTTTTCAGGAACATGCCAAGGACATTGTGCGCGAGCGAGGACTGCAGAAAATAACAGTGGATGACTTGGTGAAGGAAATCACACCTAAAGGAAGACGTGAGTTTTAGTTTGATGTACAGTATCTATACAGTATATATGCATGTGTGTGTGTGTGTGTGTGTGTGTGTGTGTGTGTGTGTGTGTGTGTGTGTATACTGTATACAGTGGAACCCTTGAATTTGTACGTCTCTCTACTCATACAACTCGGTTTTCATACAGCTTTTTCGTCCAAAAATCGCTCATTTTTTTCATACGGCGACCCACTGTTTGCAGTAAGAGACACGGCATCATAGGTGCCATGTGGTCGCCAGTCTTGCTTTGTCTTCTACCATTTGCGCATCAGCCATACAGGCTCCATTAAACTGTGTGATAAATTATGTATTTTCGTTAGAAAATTGTACATAATCATGGGCCCTAAGAAGATTAGTGAGTCAGCTGGAGCTAAAAGAAAAGCAGTGAGAACAACAACTGAGCTGAAATCCCCTCCTCCTCCTCTCCACATCCATCAAGCCAGCAGCTCTTCTCAGTACAGGTAAGATGCAGTAAAATTATCATTTATATTATCTACAGGGCATATTTCTTTATTTTAAAGGTTTTATATACGGATTAATGCAAAATACATCGTTTCTTTTGGAAAAAAATGATATGCTTTTCGAACAGTTCGCAACTCATACAGCATCCAGGAATGAATTGTGTATGAATTCCGGGGTTGTATTGTACTTATATATATATACAGTCAGTACAGTAAAACCTCTGCAAGTCGGCATCGTATAAGTCAGAATTATGCACAAGTCATAATGACACAAGAAAATCGTTAATGAAAATAATTTAAAATGTTCGAAATTGGGGGGAAAAAAAAATCTTGGAAAATTTTCCCCAAAGTCGTAAAATGACGTCTAACAAAAGGCCCATCTTGGAATGATGACACATCATTCTAGGCTGTGAGGGCTCATGTTGTTCCACCAGTCAGGAAATTCTAATGAAACTACCTCTAAGACTTAAAATCTTGACTAAGGGAAGCCACGTCTCGGTATGATGACGCACCGGGTCATCATGTTCTACCCTGTGAGGACCTGCTATCCACCTTCCACCTAGTGCTGCTAATATGGCGGCTTCCCCACTAAATGTAGAGGTTGTAAAAAAATCTAGGGGATAATAAATGATATACTGTATATATCTGGTGTATTCTAAAGTCCTATCTAGCATTGTTTTCCTTAATGTTCCCTAATTTCCATCAGTCTGGTGGATTTTTATCAGTGTTGTCTCAGATGATTGGCTGAAGAGTGTAATTGTAAATGTGTATAAAGGGAAGGGTGATGCCCTGGAAAGAGGAAATTATAGAGGTATAAAGCTTTTAGATCAGATAATGAAGGTAATGGAGAGAGTTTTAGAAGGTATGATTAGAGAAAGAGTGAATATTGATGAGATGCAGTTTGGACTTATGCCAGGTAGGGGGACCACTGATGCTATATTCATTGTTCGACAGCTTCAGGAAAAATATATTGGTAGGAGAAGGGAACTTTATTTTGTTTTTGTTGATTTGGAAAAGGCCTTTGACAGAGTCCCTAGAAAGGTGGTGAAGTGGGCAATGAGAAAGCTTGGCTTGGAGGAGTGGCTGGTTAGGGTGGTTATGGCTATGTATGTGAGTGCTCACACCCAGGTAAGAGTGAATGGAGATTTGAGTGATGAGTTTTCCGTGAATGTTGGTGTGCATCAGGGGTCAGTCTTGAGTCCCATGTTGTTTATCATGGTACTCGAAGCCCTTTCACGTGACTTTAGAAACGGACTCCTGTGGGAGTTGTTGTATGCTGATGATTTGGTGTTGATTGCAGAGAACGAAAAGGAGGCGGAGGAAAGGTTCAGGAAGTGGAGAGATGGTATGGGGCACAAGGGTTTAAGGGTAAATGCAGATAAAACAAAAGTGATGATATCTAGGGTTGGTGGCGGTACTGTCAAAGACGAGGGAGAGCAGCCATGTGCAGTTTGCCACAAGGGCGTGGGAAGTAATTCCATCTTGTGTGGTGTGTGTGATAAATGGGTGCATAAGAGGTGTAGTGGTATCAGAGGTAGACTGCGAGATAATGCTGATTTTATGTGTACGGCATGTCGGGGTGAGCAGGTGGAGATTGTCAGCCGTGAAAGGATTGAACTTTTTAGTGAATCTCTTGAGTGTGTGGAAGAGTTTTGTTATTTGGGAGACATGTGTGCTGGAGGTGGAGCTAGAGCTGTGCTAGGGTGAGAAGTGGTTGGAAGAAGTTCAGGGAGCTCTTGCCTCTCCTGACATCAAGAGGACTCTTCCTACGTGCTAAGGGGTCTTTGTATGCAGCATGTGTTAGGAGTGTAATGCTGTATGGTAGTGAGACCTGGGCAGTGAAGGAGGAAGATATCCGCCGGCTCAGCTGTACAGAAATGACAATGATTAGGTGGATGTGCAGTGCGTCCCAGCGTCCAAGGCCTGGAGGGGCTGGGTTTACGATGGAAGAGTTGAGAGGTAGGATGGGACTGGAGTGTATTGGTGTTGTGATGAGGCGAGGTAGATTGAGATGGTTTGGACATGTGGAGAGGATGGGGGATGATAACTGGGTGAGGAAGGTGAGAAGTGTTAATATTGGGGGTGGGGTTATTAGGGGTAGACCGAGAAAGACATGGGACGAGGTCATTAAGTGTGACCTCAGGGTTAAGGGACTGAACAGGGAGGCTGCAATGGATCGTGCAGCGTGGAGAGCCGCCATTAGGTGACCAAGGCCGACACATGCAAGCATGTTGGAGCCTTTAAAAATGAAACGTTTAGGCCAGTCTAGCAGATTTCTTTGCTGTACAGTAATGTACATTCTGTTTGGCAGTGCTGCTAAGTCCCGCAACTTCCTGCCTCACTCTTCCTCAGTCTAGCATCTGCTACTGCTCGTGTCTGTATTCTCTCGCATTCCACTCTGTATTGTACACTTTTATTCCTAACCAGCATGGCCTCCAAGGCTCCCAAGGCTCCTTCAGACAGGAAGGGGATGAAGCTGGAGATCCTGAGCATTCAAGAGAAGCTGAAAGTTTTGGAAAGGATCGATGTTGGTAGCTCAGTGCGTGCCATATGTGCGGAGTTTAACCTGAAGCCGAGCACGTTTTACAATAAAAAGAAGAACTTGTTCAGTTGTGGTTATGGTTAAGAAATGTTGAACAGAAACAGTCGTATGCTCCCCTAGGACCTCTACATCCTACCAAGAGGCCCTCCTTATGCTTAGATTACACCCTCCTTAAGCATGGTAAGTGATTTCCCATAAGTCATAATTATAGTCAAGTCTGCATGGTCTCAGCCCCAATTATTCCGACTTAAGAGAGGTTTTACTGTATATCTATCTATCTATCTCTTTATCTACACTATATATATATATATATATATATATATATATATATATACAGTACACATATATGTATATAGGCGACCATCATCCACTCACTTGATGTTGTGCTGCCTACTTCTTCCTTAGCCTTTATCACCCTCCTCTCTTTCTATTTCTCCCATCTTTCCTGTCACTTCTTATTGCTTTTCTTTCCTTTACAGGTGGCTTTACATTGAGTGACGAGCCAAATGGTTTCCTGTAAACCAAGAAACCATTTACAACGCTGGGTGGTAACCATATAACCAAATCATACGTGCTCCCTACGTGTCAGGAAGTGGGTTGGTAGAGGGTTAGTGCTGCTCCCCATAAAACAAATAACTCAGAGTCAAATGGCCACCCCTTGTGGGATTATGAAATCTGGCAATCGATATATATATATGTATATATGTACAGTAGACCCTAGTTATCCGCGGAGGTTAGATTCCAGAGACCCCCATGGATGGCTAATTCCACGGATACTCAAGTCATCATCACAAAATGGCATATTATTTCTACATAAGCTAAGCACATCCCTGAAAAAATAATCATTTTCATTCATTCATTGCCAGACGCCATGTATCCCAGACGGGGTGGCCAAGGGCTTAGAGTTAATTGTTTTACAGGGAGGGGCACTAATCCTCCACCAACCCCACTTGACGTACTTTAAAATATTATAAATACATATTAACACTCACCAAAAGTCTGTGTGTTCTCTTCATAACCTTCGCACAATGATGACTATTGCTGTATGGCAATGATGATTGCTGTATAGATGACGATGATTGCTGTATGATGACAACGATGATTGTAGTGCAGTTTCTACAGTGCCAATGTGGTGAGGCGATGAGATGTGTGGCGGCACTGTAGGTAAGCTGTGAGTCTAGTCTGACCCTTTTCTCTGCCAATGATAACACCTTACGCTCTCTCCTTGGCTTAGAAGGCTTGCTTATATCCTTTACTGGTTTCGTGGGAGCCATTTTTCACTTAATGAAGTACAGTAGAGTTGTAAACACGAGAAGTGAGACAATGATGTAAGTAACAAGCTGATTGGTGTTTACGATAAGACTGGTGAAGTGGCAGGAATGCTCGTGGGTGCAGATATGCTAACTGTACCTACAACAGAAGTGTGAGTTGTGCACCAATTTCAAATTAAGTTACAGTGTATAGTACAGTATTAAAATAAGTTTGATCTGCAGAACTTAAATCCGCGGATGCAAATTCCACGGATAAGAAGGGTCTACTGTATATATATACTGTATATATATATATATATATATATATATATATATATATATATACAGTAATCCCTCCACTATCTGATGTAATAGAGCCGAAGGCATGTCCGGAAAGTGGGCCTGTCCGGAAAGTGGGCCCCTGCCTGCTGGACTGGTACTTAACCCCTACACTGCGGGCATGTTTACCGATGTTTTGTGTGTGCCGCGGGGTTATTCGGGCTCCGACACTCTCAAAAAATATTTGCCAAAAATCAGTTATTAGTCCTAGAATATTAAAATTACATATGCTTATGGCACATACCTTCAGCTTTCTCCTGGAATGTTTGTTGAGCCTTCGTCAGTTACCGTAGGACTTGTGGAGACCTCTGAAGTTGGGTAACGAAGTCTTCACTTTACACTTCCCGACAACCCGTAATATGATTACCACAGCCAGATATTAACACTATAAACACTACTCTATGATTTTCAAGTAGTTTGGGATCCATACTCCCAAAGAAAAACCACTGTGAAAGCAATGAAAATTACGAGCGCGTCTGACTGTCGCACTGGCACTAGTTCGCTCTTGGTACTCTGTCATTTATTATTCATAAAACCCCTCACACTTTATATTTCTATTACTATATAACACTTATATATATCTACAGTCTTTATCCATAAGTTTCCTTCAGTAGTATTAGTTTATTGTCACTGCAGGGATTCAATTTCTTTCAGTAAAATATGTAGCATTCACTTTCTTGTCCTGTATACTAGCATTGAGAGTGAATGTCACTTTCATCTTCACTCTCATAACTCATAATATTCAGACATACTAGAGTGAAACTTTCACTATCATTACTCCTAGGATATAGACTCGTATTCTTATAATACTACTCATTTACATTTCTATTTACGTTCTCTATTTTATTTACGTCATTTACATTTCTATTTTATTTACACTGTGTTATGCACTGTCACTTGAAGTAACTTATAAAACTATTTTCCATTGTTCACGTATATTTACATTCATTACTTTCACTTGCTGTTTACACATTATTTACAATTCCACTTGCACTGTTTTACTCAATAGAAAGATCGTAGTCACTCTTTTATCAATTGTCAGCCCTTTACCTCTTTCCACATGAGGTTTAGTAGGGGGTAAAGGTCACAGGGCCCTTTGCATGGGGGTGAAAAAGTCCTTGAAGTCAGCAAGAAGAAGCATACGTACCTCCACTTCGGAAGATGAGAGTAAACTGATAAGGGAGGGCCGGGGTAGAGGCCTACTTAGGGGATATTCAGTGCTACCAATGTTAGCTCTTGAAACAGCTATGTATGGCACTGAAATGATTGGCAGGAAATCTAGACAATACATTATAAAGTAGGTAGTTCCTGGTGAATGTAAATATCACTTAGGCTTCTCCCTTCCTTCCTTACATGTATATTTATTACGAAAATAGATTATACGGCATATTTCAAGGGGAAAAAAAACAGCGAAAATTAGTGAACGAGTGCACATGAGGTGTTGTCAGGTGATAATTAGCCAATTCCAGGTGTATGGCACTTTCACATACCTTATTTCTTTCTTGTATATATTATTTGGTATAAGAATAGGACATACGGCTTATTTCAAAGGATGAAATCAGTGAAAAATTCCAGGGAAGATTTACTTAGCGTAGCACGGCCGGGCAGGCGAGAGGATAGGGTAATGGAGGGGGGGTAGGGAGGGGAGTCAAGAACGGGGAGAAATGGCTAAATTGTCAGCAATGGATGGGAGTACAGATGAGATTAGGAGTGCTGACTAGTGTTGGACATTGGCAGTACTGATAGATGATACAAGCCCCCACTTGGAAGCCCGGGTGAATTCAAAATAACACAGAATCACAAAAGCGACGCCCCGCAGTATGATCCCTTGCTCCCAAGCGTCACGAAAGTGACGCCCCGCAGTATGATCCCTTGCTCCCAAGCGTCACGAAAGTGACGCCCCGCAGTTAAGGGGTTAAGGACCCTAACCCAGCCTAACTTTGAAAGCCACCTAAATAACTCCCTACCGGACATGCATAGCACCTATTTAAACCTACCGGACATGCATAGCACCTATTTAAACCTGTTTAAGACTTTATTCACACCAATAATGGACATAATGCATGAAATAAATAAAAAAGAACCAGAGAAAGAGGAATTAGGAGTATGGAAAATACTTAGCAGTGTACAGGGTACTTACAGCACGTCTGTGGCCGCCTTATATATATATATATATATATATATATATATATATATATATATATATATATATATATACACAGTAATCCCTCCACTGTCCGATGTAATAGAGCCGAAGGCATGTCCGGAAAGTGGGCCCCTGCCTGCTGGACTGGTACTTAAGGACCCTAACCCAGCCTAACTTTGAAAGCCACCTAAATAACTCCCTACCGGACATGCATAGCACCTATTTAAACCTACCGGACATGCATAGCACCTATTTAAACCTGTTTAAGACCCTATTCACACCAATAATGGACATAATGCATGAAATAAATAAAAAAGAACCAGAGAATGAGGAATTAGGAGTATGGAAAATACTTAGCAGTGTACGGGGTACTTGCAGCACGTCTGTGGCCGCCTTCTCTAAGGCATTGGCAGTGGTGAAAATGCTCTTGAAGCTTGCACAGTATTCCAGTGTTGTGTTGCACTTAATTCTTTGCACTGTGAGTTATAATTGTTTAACACTGCACATTGTTCTTAACTGAACCACGCCATTTTCAGCTGCCAGTTTGCACTCCACAGTTAGTCCTTTGCACTCTAAATTCTAATTTCTTAGCACTGCACAACACTGTAAATGCCTGTGTGGTCTAGTGGCGAGGTATTGCAGTTTATTCACTGTTTATTCACATAAACGAGCACGTGCAGCATCCATTGTGATAAGCATCTACTCGTGGTGGCATTTAGGCGGTAACTGGTAGTGAGGGAGGAGCAGGGTTGCCAGATCGGAACTCGGCCACGTTACCAAACTCCTCAATTTTCATTACCAAATTTAACTTTTCATTACCAAATTCATAAAGCAAGTATTTATTCTTCACTAATTATATACAGTCATTACTTGTTTTACGTTGGGGTTACGTCAGGTTGTACCTTATCGAATACCGATTTTATCATAAATCGGGAGATTGAAACCCATTATAAAAGGGGGTTACGTCAACTCAGCTTCCAAAAGTCACCTAACCAAGACTGAACCATAAATGACAACCCATCTTTGTTCCTTCCTGTGTTGGTTCAAGTCGTCCCCCCCGAGGCTGGGGGACAGCCTGTGCTTACAGGCACTAGTGGTCAGCCTCTGAGTAGGACAGGAACAGGTTAGGGGGAGGGGAACCCTACCCAAACCTGCACCAACCTTAGCACTGGGACCCATACCTGCACCAACCATAGCACTGGGGCCTACACTGGCACTGACCTTACCACTGGGCACACAAATCACCAGAAGTAATCCCTTAATTCACGCAAACTTTTTTCACACGATTTCGGTTATCCACAAATTTTTCATACAATAATTAAAACATAAAATTATAGTATTCAAATAAATAATTTTAATATACGAGAGAAAAAAATAAAATATAAAAATGCCTACTTGCTGCCCGTGTGCATACGTGTGTGTGTGTGTGTGTGTGTGTGGGAGGTCGGTCTACCACGCATCACACAGTCAGTTTGAATCTGACGGTCGAACCGTGCATGACTTGCGAATTGTTATTTGTGGCTTATTTTTCTGCCTTCCCTACCCCTGGGGGTAGGGGGGTTTCAAGAATACTCCCCCAGTATCCCTGCTTGTCATATGAGGCGACTAAAAGGGTTGGTGGTGGGTTAGTGCCCCACCCCGTAAAAAGAACTAACTAAACAAGCGAATGAAGCGCCTCGGACCAGGACAGACAATACTTTGACAACTAAGGAACGGACAAAGGACATTCTGAGGGTGGGAACTTTTTTTTTTTTCTTCTTTTTTTTTTTGATGCGAGGAAGAAGGAACCAAAGGCCAAGAGCCCGCAGTAACAGTTCCCTCCAAGAGAAAAACAAAATACAACAGAGAGCCAAATTCAAGATCCGATCATTTTGAGATGCCTGGACACACTGCGTTTGAAAGACTGGAGATCATAGGCAGCAGGAAATACAGACAGAGGGAGACAGTTCCAGAGCTGACCTGTTGCATAAATGAAAGACAGGGAGTAACGGTTAACTCTTGCATTAGAGAGTTGGACAGAAAAGGGATGAGAGTTTGCTGCCAGACGGGTGCTACGCGCCCGTCGTAGAGGTGGAGGAATGCAAGCAGACAGTTCAGAGGAGCAGTGACCATTAAAGTAGCGATAGAAAAGAGATAAAGATGCAACAGTGCGGCGAAGAGACAGAGGTTGAAGGGAGTCAGTAAGAGGAGGAGAGTTAATGAGACGAAAAGCCTTTGACTCCACCCTATTGAGAAGAGCTGTATGTGGGGAGCCTCCCCACACATGAGAGTTGTACTCCACACAGGGGCGGATAAAACCCCTGTATAGAGTCAACAATTGTGCAGGGGTAAAGAAAGAGCGGAGTCGGCTTAGCACACCCAATCTCTTGGAAGCAGATTTTACAAGAGATGTAATATGATCTTTCCAAGATAAGTCCCGAGTAAATGAAACCCCAAGCATGTTCAAGGATGATGCAGGATTAAGCTGAATATTATTAAACATTAGTGGGTATACCTGTGGAAGATTTTGTCGGGTTGATAGGTGTAGGAACTGAGTCTTAGATGCATTAAAAACAACCATATTATTTTTTACCCCAGTCAGAGATACGAGCCAAGTCAGACATTAGGTGTGCCACAGCCTCATCCCTTGTTTGTTGAAGTAACTGTTGAGATGGGCGTTGCGGGAACCGAATGGAAAGGTGAAGGGTGGAGTCATCAGCGTATGAGTGGATAGGGTTAGATGTACAGCTTAGAAGATCATTGATGAATAAAAGGAAGAGAGTTGGTGATAGGACAGAACCTTGAGGAACACCACTGTTGATAGATCTAGGAGAAGAACAATGGCCTTCTACAACAGCGGCTACAGAACGACCAGAAAGGAAGCTAGCGATGAAGGCACAGATAGAAGGATAGAAACCGTAGGAGGGCAGTTTGGAAATTAAAGATTTATGCCAGACTCGATCGAAAGCCTTTGAGATGTCAAGAGCAATGGCAAAGCTTTCGCCAAAGTCCTGAAAGGAGGATGACCAGGAGTCTGAAAGGTAGGTGAGAAGATCGCCAGTGGAGCGTCCCTGACGGAATCCGTACTGATGATCGGAAAGAAGGTTGTGATAGGAAAGATGCCTTAAAATTTTTCTATTAACCCCTAAAACGCGGCTGTGTACGGTCGATCCCCCCGCTGTGGCGGGGTTGTAGCAGGGTCTGAGTACCTGTGGAAAAATATTTGCCAAAAATCATAGAGTAACCCTAGAGCATTAAAATTTTTATGGCATATAGTACTTACATTCAGCTTTCTCCTGAGCCACATGTTGAGCCTTCGTTGACTACCAAAGGACTTATGAAGACTTGCAAAGTTGGGTAACAAAGTCTTCACTCTCACACCTCCAGAAACCCGGTTTTCTTTCTACCACAGCCTCAATCTGTCACAGTACACTTTATACAACAACGTACAGGTTGTTTGGAATCCGTATTTGTAAATAAGAACTGAAAATAAGGCTAAAATGGACGGAGCGCACGGCCGACATGCAGCGCGGTGGCGATCTTCCTGTCAATATTGTCACATTTGCCTTTTCTCGGCAAAAAACACGTATACTACTTTTTTTTTCATCATAGGACTTCGCAAACGTTTGCCTGTCACTATTACGGCCATAAAAATCAATGTCACTGCCAGTATTGTGGATTGGGACTGAGGAAGACCACCGCGGCGCTAGTTTATTCAGCCTTACGGCAGGCACTTTATTCTCGCTCCTGTCGGCCACTCGCACTTCATTTCTGTCGCTCACTTTCACTGTATCTGTTCTTTTTTTTGCCTTATTCATCAGTGTCACTGTCCAGTGTTATAAAAATAATATTTTCTACACAACAAACTGTTACTGTCAGAACATAGAATAGGAAAATATGCTTTCATCTTCTTACACTGGAGTGACTGTCACTCGCAATACTTATATTATTACTATGTACAATTATTTACACCAAAAAACACTGTCACTGCTTTTACAAGTACATACACTAATTTACACTCATCAGGCTGTCACTGTCAGCACGTAAAAGAAAACTAAACAATATTATCACTCTCACTCTCAGTATTATTTCAAAGATTCTTACCCTTATTTTCAAAATCTACTTAGGCTGTGGTAGTCAAAGAAACACGGGTAAGCACAGAGGGGAACTTTGCACTCTTTGCACTGAATGGAGGTGCGCCTAAAGGTTCTTTCCTGCCTGGTAGTGTGGCTGCACACATGACACCTCCTCAGTGCTTTCCCCCTCTTTGCAGTGGCTGGCAGTGGCTCCAGGCGGTGTTGCTGAAGGTAGTCCTGACACTGTAGGCGGTCTGGAGGTGTGTGAGGGTGGCGTTTGGGACCTGTAGAAAGAACCTGGCCGTAACGCTGAAGCAGCTGGTTGACACAAGTCTTGGAAAATCGTCTGAGAGAGTAGTTGGCTGGCTTCCTGTTCTTGATTTTATACAGGATGAAGGCGTTCAACATGCACATATCAATCAAGTGCAAGAACACCTTCCTGTACCAACGACGATTTTTCCTCAGGCAGTCAATCTCTCCAATCATCATATCAGACTTGTCCACCAGCCGCATATTGACGTTATAGTCAATGACAGCATCAGGCTTCATCACAGGCTCGCCAGTCCTTCTGTCGACCTTCCCTGTTGCCAGCATTTCACCCTTGTGTACTGTGGTGAGCATGTTCACGACTCTCTTATCATGCCACCTGATCGCAAGCATCTTGTCAGATTTCTTCAGGTGCACGTCTCCCCGCTTTGACTTTTCAGCCTCGGGGAAGGCAGGGTAATGTGCCCTTTTACTTCTGACAGTGCCACAGGAGCCGACGCCGTGTTCAGAAAGGTACTTGGCGAGTTTAGGAGCAGTATAGTAATTGTCCGTATACAGGACATGATTCTCGCCAAAGTACTTTTCCAAAAGCACTTTCACCACAGAACCAGAGAATCCAAGGGGGTCAGTCTTATCCAAATCGACATTGCTGGCGGTGTAAATGACGAAGTCAAGGATGAACCCCGTCTTGCAGTCGCACAGCACGAAAAACATGATTCCAAAGCGGTGGCGTTTGCTTGGAATGTACTGGACGAACCGAAGACGGCCCCTGAACAATACCAAAGACTCGTCAATCACGACTTTCTTGAACGGGCGCAAGAACCTCGTAAACTTATCCTTGATCATGTTCAGGATTCCCCTCACTTTCCATAATGGGTCAGTTTGGGAAGGCTCATCATTGTTCGCGAAGTGAAGATAAGTCATCAGCTGCCTAAAACGATCGCGGCTCATGTATTTATTGAAAATGGGTGTTGGGCACAGCTTGTCGGAAGTCCAGTATTCTTCTAACTTGTGTTTCCAGTTGTGCGGCATTAGCAACATCAATCCAATAAATACAAAAAGCTCGCGGATCGTAAGAGGCACCCATGCTGCCATCCGCGACGTGGATGGCGTGGCCGCCTCACCTTCTCCTTCGCGAACTGGCGCACATTGCCCCTCGTACCTGTTTGTCTCGGTACAGATGTGCTCCATAACCTCGTCGTCAAGGAAGGCCAACAGGTAGTCAAGGCATTCACCATCGTCGTCCACAGAGAAGTCAGCCTGAAGTCCACACTCACTGTCGTCAAAGGGCAGATCCTCAGGCACAAAATCTGATCCCTCTGACCACACGAAGGCATCTAGCGTTCCCTGCCTAGGCTGGGAGGTGCTTGGGGCGGCGGGGGGTGAGGCAGGTCGTGTGGGAGTGGGTGAGGCAGGCTGGGCAACAGTAGGTGAGGCAGAGGCTATCCCAGGCCGTGTTGGTGTTGTGGTGGTGGTGGTGGGAGGGACATTATCACTTGGGTCAAGGTCACCCGCGGTGGCGTGACTCCTGAGTTGCCTAGTGCGAGTTAGCCTTATACTAGGGGACTTAACTCTACCCACACGAACACTAGGCCTACGATAACCTCTCAAACGTAAAGATGCTCTTTTACTTCCCTTTCTCGGTGGTGAAGGAGACTCCGACGACTCAGGAGACAGGACAGCAGAGGAGGAGGACGAGAGAACAGGGCTGGGAGTACGTGGCGGGCTTGTGGTGGTATGACGTGGCGTAGGGGACAATGGCGGTGAGCTGGGGTCACCGCTCCTTTTCTGTTTTTCCCCCTTCCCATACTCGAGGCCCCTTCTCACCGGAGCCTTCCCTGTTGAGGTGCTGAGCACTGACACAGTCTCCTCCGGCACAGAAACAATCACTTCTGGCCCGGACTCTGCACTAGATTGTGTCTCTGACTCAGCCAGGCTCGACCACACACCGACGTCACTGCCATAGTCCATTGAGGCTTTCAAAAGTTCTGAGGCTATTGCAGAGTCACTTAGCCCCTTAGTAGTTCCTGGTAAGGTTTTGAAGGGGGTTGAGGTCACAAAACCCTTTTTCGGAGGGTTAGAAGGCACAGACTCGGAAGAGCTTGAGTTAGACATGGTGTCACCGTGGCAGATTTGCATGGACTGACGCTATTCTGGGGCAAACCGCGCAAAAAAATGACAGTGTGACAACTGGGGAAACAAGCGTTTCCCAGTAGCAAAAAGTGCTTGCGAGATGACGGCGCAGATTGACACGTATCAGCCGTCCGCGTGTTGCCATATCGCACGACGAGGGAGGGCTGCGCATCGGTGCGTCGGTGGGTAAAAAAAATGAGACTTGGCAACAACCGAGGTCAGTAGTACAAAGGTCAAGTGTGCTAAACGTAGCTCACGGGTGGCGGGACTGATAGACAATACCAGCTGGAGCTTGCTTGCCCACGGTTATTCAAAATTAACTCAAATCGCAAACGCGACAACCCGCCGTTCTGCCCTTTGGGCCGACCGTCGCAAATGCGACGATCTGCGTTTTAGGGGTTAAGAATTGACTCGAAAACTTTTGAAATACAGGATGTTAAAGCAATTGGACGATAGTTGGAGGGTTGGGAGTAGTCACCCTTCTTTGGGACTGGCTGAATGAGAGCAAACTTCCAGCAAGAAGGAAAGGTACAAGTTGACAGACAAAGGCGAAAGAGTTTGCCTAGGCAGGGTGTAAGCACAGAAGCACAGTTCTTGAGAACAACAGGAGGGACCCCATCAGGCCCATATGCCTTGTTAGTACTGAGGCCAGTGATGGCAGAAAATACATCAACTGAAGAAATTTTAATGTCAGCCATGAGGAAGTCAGAGGGGGGAAGAGATGGAGGAACAGCACCGGAATCGTCTAAGGTGGCATTGGAGGAGAAAGTCTGTGCGAAGAGATCTGCTTTATCAGTAGAAGAAATAGCTACAGAACCATCAGAGTAGAAAAGAGGAGGGAAGGATGATGAGGTAAAGTTGTTAGAAAGATTTTTGGCAAGGTGCCAGAAGGAGCGGGAAGAATTCGAGTTGGAGAGTTGAGAGCATTTAGTTTGGATGAAATTATTTTTACTAGAGCGAAGAACAGACTTAGCACGATTCCGGGCAGAAACGTAAAGATGATGTGATTCAGGGGTGGGTTGGCTCCGGTACCTTTTGTAGGCCCTCTCCTTGTTGCGGACAGCATTAGAACAAGCGTGATTAAACCAAGGCTTTCTTGCGTTAGTCAAAGGATATGAGAAAGGAATGTATGCTTCCATGCCCGAGAGAATAACCTCCGTAATGCGCAAGGCACACTCAGATGGCTCCCGGCCATGGAAGCAATAATCATTCCAGGGAAAATCAAAGAAGTACTGCCTGAGGGCTTCCCAGTCCGCGGCTCCAAAATGCCATAGACGATGTTTCTCTGGAGGGTCCATAGGCCGTACCGAAGTGATAGGACAGGTTAAGGTAATAAGGTTGTGATCGGAGGAGCCCAACGGAGAGAAAAGATTAACAGAGTAAGCAGAAGGATTAGTTGTGAGGAAGAGGTCAAGTATGTTGGAGCTCTCTCCAAGGCAAGCAGGGATACGGGTAGGGTGCTGTACAAGCTGCTCTAGGTCATTAAGGATAGAAAAGATGTAGGCTTGTTCACCAGGTGGATCCGTGAAAGGAGAGGAGAGCCAAAGGTGGTGGTGAACATTGAAATCTCCTAGAATGGAGATTTCAGAGAAGGGAGAAATGGATAGAATGTGTTCCATCGTAGAAGTAAGATAGTCGAAGAATTTTTGATAGTCAGTAGAATTAGGGGATAAGTAAACAGCACAGATATATTTAGTCAGAGAATGACAGGAAAGCCGAAGCCAGAGTGTAGAGAATTCAGAAGAATCGAGTTCAGGAACACGAGAGCAAGATAAGTCGTTGTGTATATATACACAACAGCCACCTTTGGCTTTGAAATGAGTATAGAGAAAGTAGGAGGATACAGAAAAGGGTTTGCTGTCAGTTGCCTCAGACAGCTGAGTCTCAGTTAGAAAAAGAAGGTGAGGTTTAGAGGAGGAGAGGTGGTGCTCAACAGAGCGAAAGTTAGAGGAAAGGCCGCGAATGTTGCAGAAATGAAGAAGAAGAGAGTCAGACAGTGGTTCCAGGCACCTCGAGTCATCACCGGTAGAGGGGCGAATGGTGGGGGCATTTATGGTCCCCCCCCCCCCTGGGGACTCCGAGGCTTGGTAAAGAGACGCCATTTTGAGTTAAATTTTGAATAGGAAGTGTAGTGTGTACTGTGCATGTAGTTTGGTGTAGATAGTTAGAGAAATTTGTACTGGAGAGCATGCTGGCCTACTCTCTGTGTAACTGAGTCACTGAAAAAGTGAAAGGAGTGAATGATGAAGTGAAAGAGAGAGAGATTGTTCAGGTGCTTGAGGATGCAAAAGTGGCTATATGTGTATTGACTGAAACTAAATGGAAAGGTGAAAGGGTGAGAGAATGGGAATATGGTTTAGGTATATGTGCGGGAGTCAGTGAGAATGAGAGGGCAAGAGAGGGAGTATGTCTGATGATAAGCAAGAAGTGGAAGGAGAATATAAGAGAGTATGGGTGCAAGGATTGTATGCGTGAGGATGAAAGTAGGTATACAAGCATGGGTGATTGTATGTGTGTATGCTCCGACAGAGGACATTCGGAAATGTTTATTCACAGTGGCCTAATATACTTTTATTCGTATTTTTCTGTTTTTTTTTTTCTCTCATACCGGCTAGAACAAACATTGGCGAATAAGATACATAGGGTTCATGGCAATACATAGAGGTTTGGGTGGTGAAAATAAGTTGAGAATACAGTACCCTCGCATCCAACACGCGTTGTCCAACACGATTTGGGTCCAGCACGGAGAGCTGGTAAGGGGTTGGCAATAGCTAACACCTACTTTCGTCATAAGATGATCCACCGGTATACATGGAGAGTAATGAGGAGGATGGATGGTGAACTTGTTGAACGAAAGGCAATGATAGACTACATGTGTGTGGATGAGCGAATGAGAAGACAAGTGTTGGATGCAAGGGTGTGGAGAGGGTGGGGGAATGGAGTCTCGGACCATCACTTAGTGATGGCCAAGGTAGAGCTGCAAAGGAAGTGGTTGAGGAAGACAGGAGGAAGCAGCTCCTGTGAGAAGAGTGGAGAAATTGCAAGATAGTGAGAAAAGGACAGAGTATAAGAGCATAGTGGAAGAAAGATTGGGAAGGTATGAGCTAGAGCAGATGGAAGGGGTGGAAGACGTATGTAAGATATTCACGGAAGAGATAAGTGCAGCGTGTGAGGCGGTTTGTGGAGTGAGGAGGAGATGCAAGGGTGTGCAAGGGACAGCATGGTGGAATGATGAGGTGAAACGAGCTGTGGAACAAAAGAAGAAGGCATATGGTGAATGGTTGGCGAGTAGAGGTAGGGGAGAAGATGAGAGAGAGAAGAGAGAGGTATATGTGAGCAGGAGAAGGGAGGTTAAGAGACTGGTGAAGGAGAGTAAGAAGAAAGTGGATGAAGAGTTTGGGAGGAATCTGAGTGTGAAATGGAGGGAGAGTAAGAAATTGTTTTGGAAGGAGGTAAAGAAAGTAAGGCAGTGTGAAAGGGGAAATAGTAGGGGAGTGAAAGATAGGAATAATAGATTGTTGGTGGAGAAGAGAGAGAAATTGAGGAGATGGAAGGAGCACTTTGAGGATTTGTTGAATGTAGAGAGTGAGAGCAGTGTGAGTATAAGTGGTTGGGGAATGGCTGGGAGAAGAAGAGATGAGAGGAGGGAGGAAGAGATCAGTAGGTCGGAAGTAGTGGAAGCGATGAAGAAGATTAAGCTGGGAAAGGCCCCAGGAATTGATGGAGTGTGTGGTGAAATGCTTAGGTATGGGGGTGAGATTGTTGTGGAGTGGATATGGAAGTTGTGTAGATTGGCTTGGGAAGAGGGAAGGGTTCCAGAGGACTGGAAATCAGGTATAATTGTTCCTCTGTACAAAGGAAAAGGGGAGAGAGAAGTATGTGGTAACCATAGGGGTATTTGCCTTCTTAGTGTGACTGGTAAAATATATGGTAGAATACTCATTGATAGGGTTAGGCATATGACAGAGGAGCTAGTTGGAGAAGAACAAGGGGGATTTAGGAAGGGAAAAGGGTGTGTAGATCAGATATTTGTTCTAAGATGTTTAGTGGAGAAGTATCTAGAGAAGGGAAGGAAAGTGTATGCTGCCTTCATGGACTTGGAGAAAGCTTATGACAGAATAGATAGGCAAGGTATGTGGAAGGTATTGAGAATATATGGAGTGGAGGGGAAATTGTTAAGTGCTGTGAAGAGTATGTACGAGGGAGCTAGGGCTACGGTGCGAGTGGATGGTGAGCTGAGTGAGTTCTTTGATCTCAATGTGGGACTGAGGCAGGGGTGTGTGATGTCTCCGTGGCTGTTTAGTATATATATGGATGGGGTTGTAAAGGAGGTGCAGGGTAGGGCAGTGGATGTGGGGGTGGCCCTAATGAATGAGGGTGAGATTTGGAAGCTTCCGGTGTTGCTGTTTGCTGATGATACAGTATTTTTGAGTGAAGATGAATGGGAGTTGCAAGGTTTGGTGAATGAATTTGGGACAGTGTGTAGGAGGAGGAAGCTGAAAGTTAATGTAAACAAAAGTAAAGTTATGGTGTTTGAGAGGAATGAAGTCACAGAGTGTGCAGTGAGATTGAATGGTGAGGATATGGAGAATGTGAGTGCATTCAAGTACTTGGGTAGTGTGATGAGTAAGGATGGAACTTTGGGGGATGAAGTACGTGAAAGGGTACAGCAGGGAAGAAAGGTTGTTGGTACACTGAAAGCAGTGATGAGAAATAGGGAGGTGAGTATGGAAGTTAAGAAGTCACTGCATGATGGTATTGTGATCCCTACCCTGACGTATGGAAGCGAGGTGTGGACCTTACAAGAGGGGAACAAGTCAAGAGTGAGAGCAGTGGAAATGAGTTACTTGAGAGGAGCATGTGGAGTGACGTGGAGGGACAGGTTGACGAATGAAGAAGTGAAGGAACGTTGTGGGGTAGATGTGGATGTGGTTGAAAAGATTAGGAGAAATACACTGAGGTGGTTTGGACATGTGGAGAGAATGGAGAATGAAAGACTGACTAAGAGGGTGTATGTAGGTGAGGTGGAGGGAGGGAGAGGGAGAGGTAGACCGAGGATGAGGTGGAGGGATGGAATTGAGAGGTATATGAGGGAGGGGGGGGGTGAGTTGGGGGGAGGGGAGTCAAATGGTGGGTGACAGAGTGACTTGGAGGCGCTTTGTCTGCGGCCACCCTTTGCGGGATTAGGGCGTCGGGCTATAGATAGATAGATAGATAGATTTAATTACTTCAACACGAGTGTGTTAGTATAACACGCACAGAGCTCCAAGAAGTGGGCGAAATCCGCAGAGTTCACTCTAGCACGATCACCCCCAGTCCAACACGGTCATACTGGACATTCCCATGATGATGATAGCCAATGAAAACTTCTGATCAAGTAGCCTCCCCCGCCCGCTATCGTGACGTGATCGTGATGCCGCCCAATTAAAAACGCTTCTGGTGTCACGTGATGTTTTGTTTTAATTTCTCCCGCCACAGCGCCACTCAGTCACATAATTGCATTGGATGGTGCTTTTTTTTTCTTGCATTTTCTGCCCTTGTTACTGTATTTTACCCTGCTCACGATGCCTAGGAAGCCTTCTGAGAACCCCAAGAAGCTTCGGCACCTCCCTCAGGCCACCAAGCTAGAAAGCATCGAGAGGAAAAAGGAAGGGGAGAGGAAAGTTGACATTGCCAAGGCCTACGACATGAATGAAGCCAACGTGAGGACCATAATAAAAAACCAAGACAAGATCCTGGCAGCAGTGAAGGCCTACAGAGTGCTAGGACAGGCAGAAGCAGGACCTTCCATGGCTGTGGACGAAGATAGTGATTCTGAGTGTGATTTCAAAGGATTTATGAGGGAGGTTGAGGAGGAGCAGCCGCCATTACCCGCTAGTGACGCCAGCAGCCATCCTCCGGGGACCCAGTAGGACTACCTACAGCCTTGGATACCACCTTCCATTCCCAGCAAGCCCACCAACACTATTCTAAAAGGTTAGTTATCATTCATAGCACAGTACCATTTATTATAATTACAATAGTACCAATATATGTATAGGTATATGGTAGGTATTTAGGGTGACTTTTCCGAGGGTTGCTGACATAATTCATTTTTCCCCATAAGCTCTATTGTTAGTCCAACACGTTTTTGGTCCAACACGTGACCCATGCATGACAATATTACCGTGCTGGACGCGAGGGTACTGTACGTGTTTTCAGCAGTCTGTGGGAGGGGAGGGGGATGTAGTAAAATCGTGTGTCGGCAAAACTTATAAAACTTATGCTTGTGCGAGAGGGTTAATTCATCAGGGGAAAAGTTAGGATGGGCTGGGAGTATTTCTTTTCTTCCCTGTACCCACGATGAGCTGGTCTAAACTGGTTTCCTGCCCTCCCCCCCTCCCTCTCTCTCGTAAATAATAAGCAATACACACCCAAATCGCGCTGAAATCATACGAGAGTGGCTGAAAGTGTTATTTTATATTATACTGTGAATTACTGTGATAAAATACAAGTGATTTAGTGATATTTTTACAATAATCAGAGAAGTCATGGCGCTAAATGCATTTGCTAGTGAACATTTTTGCGGTTGCAGCGGTGCTATGAAATGACTCATAACATTATATCTATCTATCTATCTATTGCCAGACGCCTCAATCCTGTTTGGGGTGGCCACAAACAAATCGCCTCCAAGTCGCCCTGTCCCCCGCCATTTCACTGCCCTGCTCCCAACTCACACCCCCCTCTCTCATATACCTCTCCACCCCATCCCTCCATCTCATCCTCGGCCTCCCCCTCCCTCTTCCCCCCTCCACCTCACTCACATACACTCTCTTCGTCAGTCTTTCACCCTCCATCCTCTCCACATGGCCAGACCACCTCAGTGTGTTCCTCATAACGCTTCCTATCACATCCACATCAACACCACAACGCTCCTTTATATCCTCATTCGTCAGCCTGTCTCTCCATGTGACTCCACAGGCTCCTCTTAAATAACTCATTTCCACTGCTCTCACTCTTGACTTGTGTCCTTCCAACAACGTCCAAGCTTCACTTCTGTACGTTAGAGTTGGTATCACAATACTGTCATGTAGTAACTTTTTCACTTCCATGCTCACTTCCCTGTTTCTTATCACTGCTTTCAAAGAACCAGCAACCTTTCTTCCCTGCTGTACCCTTTCAAGCACTTCACCCTCCAAACCTCCATCCTTACTCATCACACTACCCAAGTACTTAAACGTACTCACATTTTCCAATTCCTCACCATCCAACCTCGCTGTACATTCACTGACTTCACCTCTCTCAAAGACCATCACTTTACTCTTCCCTACACTCACCTTTAGATTCCGTTTCTTACACATTCTCTCCAACTCATCCACCAAGCCTTGCAGCTCCCCTTCGTCTTCACTTAACAACACAGTATCATCTGCAAACAACAGTACAGGGAGTTTCCAAACACTATCCTCTCTCACCAGGGCCACTCCAACATCCACTACCCTACCTTGTACCTCTTTTATTACCCCATCCATGTACAGATTGAACAACCATGGAGACATGACACATCCCTGTTTCAAACCAACTTTCAAAGAGAAAAATTCACTTAGTTCACCATCCACATGCACTGCAGCCTTCGCACCATCGTACATACTCTTCACAGCATTCAACAACTTCCCATCTACTCCATATATTCTTAACACTTTCCACAATCCTTGTCTATCCACCCTGTCATATGCTTTCTCCAAATCCATGAAAGCCGCATACAACTTCTTTCCCTTCTCTAGAAACTTTTCCACTAAAGATCTAAGAATGAATATCTGATCTACACAACCTCTTCCCTTCCTAAAGCCTCCCTGTTCTTCTCCAACTAATTTCTCTGTTCTTTCTCTAACTCTGTCAATAAGTATCCTACCATACACTTTTCCTATTATACTAAGAAGACAAATGCCCCTATGATTACCACACACTTCTTTTTTCCCTTTTCCTTTGTACAAGGGAATAATTATACCTGACTTCCAATCCTCCGGGACTCTACCTTCCTCCCAGGCCAATCCGCACATCTTCCACATCCATTGTACTACTATCTCTCCCCCATGCTTCAGCATTTCACCACACACTCCATCAATTCCTGGGGCTTTCCCTGATTTAACTTTCTTCATTGCTTCCACAACTTCTATCCTACTGATTTCTTCCTGTCCTCTCACCTCCCTCCTTCTCCCAGCCATTCCCCAGCCACTTATACTCGCATTACTTCCATCCTCTACGTTCAACAATTCCTTAAAGTGTTCTCTCCATCCTCTCACTTTTTCTCCCTTCTCCACTAGTAATCTACCATTTTTATCTTTCACTCCCCTGCTAACTTCACTTCCACCCTCTCTTACTCTTTTCACCTCTCTCCAGAACATTTTCTTACAGTCCCTCCACTTTACACTCAAATTCCTTCCAAATTCCTCATCCACTCTTTTCTTACTCACTCTTACTAATCTTTTCACCTTTCTCTTTCTTTCTACATATAACTCTCTCTTCCGCCTCTCAACTTCTTCCACGCCCCTATTTCTCATCCATTCATTGTATGCTTTCTTCATTTGTGCCACAGCCTGTTTCACCTCTTCAGTCCACCATGCTGTTCCTTGCACCCCCCTCCGTCTTCTCTTTCTTCCACACACGACATCACATGCTGCACATATTTCTTCTGTAAATATCCTACACACGCCTTCCACATCTCCCATCTGCTCCAATTCATATTTGCCCAGTCGTTCCTCCACTTCTCTCTTATACTCTGCCTTTTTCTCATCCTCTTGTAACCTTTCCACTCTCCTTGCAACTACTCCTTCCTCTCGTCTTTCCTTTCTTCCATTCCTCCATCTTACTTGAATTCTAATTCTGGCCACCACCAAGTAGTGGTCAGAAAGTCCACTCCCCCAACCTCTATAAACTCTTGCATCCATTACACATCTTCGCATCCTTTCATCCACACACACACAATCAATTCCTTCCTTTCATTCAGTTCACCACCCACCCTTCTCATCACTCGCCATGTATACCTGTGGATCATTTTATGTCTGAAGAGGGTATTGGCTATCACCAACCCCCTCCCAGCACAAATGTCCACTAACGCACTCCCATTCTCATCTATCTCAGCAGGCACACCCCACTCACCAACTATTCCATCCACCTTCACATTCCCAACTTTACCATTCATATCACCAATCAAAAACACTCTCTCATTCCTTCCAGACTTTTCCATGCACGCTTCTACATTTGTCCAGAACTCTTCTCTCACTCTTCTAGCACGATCTTGCGTTGGCGCATACACACACACAATCGCCCACATTTGTGTTCCAACTTTCAGCTTTACCCACACAATCCTTGACACAACTGATCCATACTGTCTTATGCTCCTCTTCCATCTTTTACTCACAACTATACATACTCCTTCCTTTGCCCTCTCATTCTCACCTACTCCTGCACATATACCCCATCCTTACTCCCATTCTCTCACACTTTCTCCTCTCCATTTTGTTTTAGTTATTCCACATACATCCACTTTCGCACCCTCAAACACCTGGACAATCTCTCTCTCTTTCACCTCATCATTCGCTCCCCATACATTCCAAGTTCCAATTACATTCCAAGTGTGTTAAGTTTGTAATGATTTTCCTCACATCGTTACTGTTTTGCTATAGTCTAATGTAAACACTGGAATACCGTAACAAAATCATAGGAGACTGGCTAGAAGTGTTTTATTTTTATCATTATTGCAATTACTGTGATGAGGCAACATGGCTGTAACCCTATTTTGTATGGAAAAAATCTTGTGGGTTGGTGGAAATTTCCACCTCCGTGCATCAGAGTCAAAACACACCTTGTATTCTCTCAAATCGTTCTCCATGTTTGGAGTGCCTACGAACATGCAGTTTGTTGCAAACGACAGTAGAAAGATTGATGTTTGTCTGACAGAAATTTTAACTGTCAGGATTAATGGTAAGTGGGTTAAAACACGAGTTGAAAACACAATTTTTTCCTATTTCTCCACATTGAGCACAGTCAGTACGTTGTCATCACAGCTGCTGCAGCCAAAGGGTTAAAGGGGGTCAAGGGGTGTTTTTAACTGGGGCAGCAGATATCCGCGGATTTTAACATACGCGGGTGTCTCTGTTACCTAACCTCCATCAATGTTAAGGGAGCACTATTATTTTGGGGTACAGTTTACTAAGCTTCATTTTTTCCAGACATATTTGACAATTTTCAGATTTTATTTGTTGGTTTTAGTGAGTTATTTACAGGTGTTAAGCTTAGGTTAGCTTCTTTTACACCTGGTAGGCCATTTAGATTGGCTTTAAACTTGTCTTTGGCCTCATTTGGATGGGTTTAGGACTTGGCTGGGGGGGGGAAACCCAAGGCTCAAAAATGCGTCCCTATACATTACACGTTAAATTTACCCCGAGATATGATACCCCACCTAACAATGGGTTTTTACTTAACCAATCATTTCGTTAAACCATGGTATACCTGTATATACTGTACTGTATATTTCTTCACATATTTTATACCTTTATGTGGAAAAGACCCTTAGAAGCAAACTTGTCATTTACAGTAAGTGACCAGCATTCATTTGTGTAAGCAGTAGTTATCCACCCTCTGATGGGTATGTATTGCCGGAGACTGTCTACATCTGTCAGATAGGTGAGCGGTAATTAGCCTATCCACCTCTGATGGCCAGGTTTTGTTGCAGACCATCTAAGGTAAGCAGTAGTTATCCAAACCCCCAGATGGGTGCCACATTCACCCTCCCCCCCTGCCCCAATGGGTGCCCATTAGGATGTTGATACCCTACACACTAACGTGTCATGGGCAGTCTACACCGTAATCCAAGTTGTGGGGCCGTCGTGTCCTGGCAGTACCTCTGCTACCTGGCCCAACTGCCACTGTTGTGAAAGAGAATCACTGAAGATGATGACAATGTCATGTTTCTGGAAGCTGCGACTTGTCCTTATTTGGGCATCTGGTACTGAGTTGGCAGCTAGGACTGTCCAGTTACTCAGTGACCACCTCTTGTTGTTCTAGTGAGAAAGCCACTTAACAGGGAGGTAGCCATAATATCTCCAGTTGATTGTCATGACAGAAACTTGGGGTTGACCACTGTGAGGATGAGATATGATGATGCCCCAGGTCAAAAAGCATAATTTATTATGGATCTGATCGATGATACAAGGAGATAGGGTGATGTCCCGGGCCAGCAGGCCTCATGTAGCCTGAGGCTAACCTATGTAAGGGAAGAGTGTGTGCGTGGTGTTGCAGTCCCAGAGGCCATGCAGGGCTCTTGCTAACTGTCAGTGGTTGCGAGCCATTTGGCTCCTAAGGTTTCAGATTTACTAGCCAACTAAATTTTTAGTAGCCTAACTGACTATGAGCCCAAATATTTTACGGGCAATAAATACTGTATATGTATTTATTTATTTACACATTGTCTATTTTTAAACATTCACAGTGGCGACAAGGAAAGACTTAATAATCGATCTTTTGTTCATTTAAATGAGATTTACTTATTTTGTAGTTTACTGGGTTTTGAAGTGGATGTATTTTCTCCTCGCCAAAAGGTGACTTGCATGTAAAATTTGTTCGCAGAAGGGAAAAATACTCGCATTTGCGAGCTGTGGCTCGCCAAACAAGAGCCCTGCCATGTGTATGACAGAGTCAGCCTGAGAGGCAGTGACAAGGAAGTAAATGCCAACATTAAGTTCTTCCTGGGTGGTTGTCTCCTCATCCTTTCCAATGCTGCAGCAACAGTTTGCAAATTCGTGCAACCATGGGTTACCATGTCATCACATCCAGTGTTCTCCATTCCCCTAGTTGATGCCTCATCGATTATGGGGCCAGGTGAATGCGACAGAAGCATGTTCAGCAACTGGACACATGGAAGTTTCGCATGCTGCAGAAGGACACCTGGTGGGCTTACACACAGTTGCAAGGTGTTCGGTGGCTTTACATTTGAAAGCCATTGGCTCTCAGTCTCGGTAGTAGGTCAATCAGTGATTCTTCATGGCATTATGCATGGCAGCAGGCCATTCGGTGAGACACTGATTGGCTTCATACTTGGCAGCGGGACACACAGTAGATTTATATTCAGCAGCAGGACACAGAGTGGTTTCATGCTCAGCAGCAGGACAATGTGGCTTTATGTTCAGCAGCAGAACACAGTGGCTTTATGTTGGCTCTATGTTCCGTGGTAGCACACACCATGACTTTATGTTGATGTTATGTTCAGTGATAGCGCACACAGTGGCTTTATGTTCATCAGTAGCACACACTGATTATGTTGGCTTTATGTACTGTACAGTGGGAGCATACACTGACTTTATATTGACTTTGTGTTCAGTGGTAGCACACACAGTGACTTTATGTGGCTTTATGATCAGAGATAGCACATACAGCATCTTTATGTTCAGCACACACTGACTTTATGTTTGGCAGCAGGACACATTGACAAATGTTCATCTGACATTCATACCCTAAAACACACAACATTTATGCACTGAATGGCAGCTGTATGCTCGACAGATCTCTATCTCTAAGCAGCTGTAGGCTACACCTGACTGGTGTCCAACTCTCCTGTGTGACCCATACATATCGACAGTAGGCGCCAATTCGCCACATGGAAGTTAATTACACGACATTGCACGTGGACATGACATTGTTTTATTGGTCAATACCTGTCAGACAGAAAACACAAGAGTAAGGATAAGTAAGCATTTGCATTGCTACCTATATCGTATGTCATATTAATTAGCCATATGAAAGTGGGCATAACATACACCAGTGGGATTTGCTATTTACATGCTGTCCACATGTATCAACAGAATATAATCAGGAATATAAGCTTTCATGGGATGGGTCAAGCCCCAAGCTAGGGTGTTAAGTGTTTTGGGAGATGGTTGCCTCCACACAGGGCCTATTGCCTAGGGCACCATAGATGCTCATACAAGGCGCCCGTTTCATGCCGCCTGACCAAGGCCATAAACAACACACTCACTCCTTGTAAATAACCCACTTTGATGCATCAACACTTTATAATATCTTGCCCTCCTTTGTTTTTGTTACTTCTTGTCATTTGCACTGTGCTTAGTGTGTCATAGTGTATGTTGTACAGCCATCCTGTGGTAACATGCTACAGGCATCATTGGTTGTCTTTTGTATAGGAATCATATGAGAACCAGCCAGCTCTGATTATTAGTATTTTCTCATTCCGATTATACTTTATTAATCGGCTTTTGCATGCAGAATTCTGACTATCTGCCTACAGCTAGATGCCATAATCCCGTAAGGGGTGGCCGTTTGTCTCTGAGTTAGTTGTTTTACAGGGATGGGCACTAACCCTCCACCATCCCACTTGTCAGCACGTAGGGAACATGTACAGTATGGGTTGGTTATATGGTTACCACCCAGTGTTGTGAGTGGTTTTCTGGCTTACAGAAAACCATTTGGCTTGTAACTCAGAACCACCTGAAAAGGAAAGAAGAGTAATAAAAAGTGAAAGGAAGGACGGGAAAAATAAGAGGAGAGGAGGGCAGACACAGAAAAAGAATGATAAAGGTGAAGGAAGATGTAGGCAGCACTGCATCATGTGAGTGGATGATGGTTGCCACCACCTAATCTCTTGGAGTGTCCCAGCAGTTACTTACAGGGGGAATGTAGATTGTTGACTTTGAAATAGCTCCTTGTTTAGCAGAGGGAAAATGCCAGGAGTCAGAGGATTAATTTTCATACATGGTGAAGTAATCAAAATTTTGCAGACTCTTATGATGTCCACTGTATGAATGGTTTCAGCAGTATTCCATTGGTGGGTATTGTTAATATTATTAGTTTTCTGTGTATGAATACCGCATTGTTTTTGATATATTTTTCTTTTCAGAGCTGGTGCCAGATACTGTGAAGCGCGAATTACTGGCAGAAATTAAGAAGTTCCTAGCATCCCAGACACAGTGATTAAATGATATGGGATCATTTTAAAGTTAGTTTTCATCTTTGTACTACTAAGGAATGTGTGAACCACAAGTGATGCAGTTTGATTGAATTTTTGCAATTTCACAAGTACATTATGTGAAATGTCTCTGTGATCCTATATGTTTAGAAAAATATAGATTTCCAATTAGTATTTTGTTTCATTTCCCTTGGCAGCAACAATTCTTTTTTCCATGATCCAACAGTTTTTTTCAGAGTGTGTAACAGATGATGATAATAATAATAATAATAATAATAATAGTCATATGTGGTAGGTGGGGGTGCTCACCATCCACTCACTGGATGTAGTGCTGCTCTCGAATGCTTGCCCTTTCCTCTTTTCCTTCCTTCGTCTTCTGTCTATCTTTCTTTTATTCATTCCTCTTCCTTCTGTCTGTGGTTGACTGTATACTGAGTGACAAGCCAAATGGTTTCCTGTACACCATGAAACCATTTACTACACTGGGTGGTAACCATATAACCAAATAATGGCGCTTGGTGGTTTACTGGGTAATTAAGGCACTCCAATCGGATTGAGCTGGTGCAGGTTTATATCCAAGGTTTGGTTGTGGTTTATTGCTCACATAATGGCACTAAGGGATGAATGAGGCTGGTCACTCTCATCTGAAATGTCAGGACCAACTTGCCTAGCCCTGGGCTTCTGCACTCCTTCATGAGGCAACACTGGATTAGATGATGAATGATAAATAGTCATTATCATTGTCATCACTGTCATCATCTTCATATCATCATCATCATCAGCTGTGCAGTTGTGTGTGAGGTTTGATGTTCTTTCTTGGGCAGTTGTTTGCGACCTTAGGAATAAGGGAGTGAACAGGGAGATTGTCAGAGATCGAGCAGAAGAGAGAGCTGCAATAGGTGGCCAAGGCTGGTACATGCCAGCATGTTGAAGCCTTTATGAATTATACAATACAATATGAAGTAATGGCCCACAAATCTAGCTTTTGACTGGTTTTGGATGACCAGTGGTGATTGAAGACCATCACTTAGTTACCATGTATAAATGGGTTTGGATTGGAACCTTTGTACCTAACCTTGATCTGTTGCTTGTTGAAGAATCGTAAATTTATACACATGTTGGTCAGATATCTCAGGAAGGGGATCTGTGTAACAAGCACAGTGGTATAGTTTTCATCATCATCGTTCATCATCATCCGGACCTCTTTTTCCCACCGTAGGGCAGGGTGAGGCGTAACAGTGTCCAGACAGCCTAAGTTTGCCCAGTTCAATGGGCCACTCTTCCATTCACTCATTGTTCAAGCCCATGGAATCCTGACTCCATCAGATAGACCAAAAAAAATTTCACCATGTTCTGTAGTTTCACATATATCTATCTAACAGAGTCAGTCCGAATGCTGTTATGTTAAAATGGGGTGCCAATCTCTGGTTATGTGCTTCTCCGCATAAAAGCCATCCAGCCAACTCGGTCTCTTGTCAGTCCCTGAGCCTCACCAACTTCCATACCTCTCCTTCTAACACACTCATCCACCATATCCCTCCACCTTCTTCTTGACCTACCTCGCCTCCTCCCACCTTCAGATTCGTTCAGGTATAACTTTTTCACCACTCTATTGTCATCCATTCTCTCCACATGACCAAACCATCTCAGTACACCCTTTGATTCTGGTGTCCACAATCTTCCTCATCTTTCATGAATCACATTATTCCATATCCTGTCCACATTCTGTACTCCACATACATTCCTTAGCAGTCCCATCTCTTGACTTCTCATTTTCATGCCACACCATAGTCTCACATCTGTATGTTACAGTTGGCACTAACACTCCTTCATGTAAGCCTCAGCTGCAACCTTCAAGCCTCTGTTTTTTATCAAAGTTTTCATAGCACCAGCTATTTTCCTTCTTTGTATCACTCTACTCTCCACTTCTTTTGCACATTTTCTTTTCTATCACTGTACCCAGGTATCTGAACTCTCATCAGTTCCAGTCTCTCTCCATTCACTGTAACATCACACTGGGAGTCACCTTCTCTCTCAATAACTATCACTTTACTCTTTTCTACATTTACTCTCAAAGCCCGACGCTCACAGACATCTACAAAACTCTGCACTAGTCTACCAAGCTCTTGTCCAGTATTTGCAAGTAACACTGCATCATTAGCATACAACAAATTTGAGATTTTCCGTCCATCACTATTCATTACCAACGCCATCCCTCTATCCACTAATCATGTTTTTACTTCTCTGATCACTCCATCTATATATGTATTGAACAACCATGGGGACATCACACAACCTTGTCGCACGCCCACATTGATCGTGAACCAATCACTTATATGCCCATTTACCTTTACACATGCCTCACTACCATCATGAACACCACTGACGGTACCTAGCAGCTTACTAGCTATGCCATACATGCGCGAAACCTTCCATAATCCTTCTCTGTTTACTTTATCGTATGCTTTTTCCAGATCCATGAATGCCATAAACACCTTATAGTCCTCTCATGCCTTCCCCACTATCTGTCTTACTACAAATATTTGATCCACACATCCTCTGCCACTCCTAAAGCCACCCTGTTCATCACTCACTAGGACTTATGATCTCTCTCTTACTTTATGATAATTGTTCCCTGTACCTTCCCTACCACACTCAATAGACTTATGTCACAATAATTCTTACACTCACTTTGCTCACCTTTATTTTGTACAGGGGTACAATCACTGCCTTTTTCCACTCTACTGGCACAGTTTCACTCATCTCTGCCTTCTTACATATCCCCAACAAGCACTTCATTCCACTCTCTCCACTACACTTAATCATCTATGCATATGCCTCACCAACCCCAGCTGCTTTCCCATTTTTCAGCCACTTCACAGCTTTCTTCACCTCTGCAAGTGTCATGATTCCTGGCACTGAGTTCCTTCTCTGTACACCCCCCAAACCAATCATGTTAACAGTTGCTATGCCCTCTCCATTCGCATTCACAAGACTTTCAAAATATTCTTTCCATCTGGTCCTTACTTCATCTCCCTGGGTTAATAATCTACCACTAACATCCTTCACACTTTTACATTTCTTTCCACTGTCACTTCTACATTTCTGGATCTCTTTCCAGAGTAACTTCCAATTTTCAGAGCAAGTTGCATTGATTTTTCTTCCTAGATCATCATTTACCTCCTCCTTTTTCCTCTTCACTAGTCTCTTTATGTGTTTCTTAATCTCCATATATTCATTTATTTCAACAGAACCCCTGTCCTGTATCCACTCTAGCCACTTCTTCCTCTGTTCCTCCACTGCTTTCTTAACTTCTTCATCCCACCATGCTTTACCTTTCTTCTTTGTTGTTACTCTTGCCACACCACACACCACTTTAGCATTCCTATCTAAGCAATCCCTGCATACATTCCACAAGCTGTCCTGATCCATTTCCTTCCAATTCACTGATTCTAACTCCTCCCCTACTTTGGCCCTGTATTCATCTGCCATTTCTTTGATCCTCAGCTTCTCAGCTTTCAGTCTTTCTCTCTGACAGTTCCTTTCTCTCTTGGTCCACCTCACTCTTCTCAGCATGATCTTGCATACCACAATCATATGATCTGACAAACTTCCACATCTTCCTCTCATTGCCCTCGTATCAGCAACACTACCCAGAATCAATTTCACTACGAGCATATAATCAATCAGGCTCCTTTCAACATGATCTCCATTCTCTCTATACCACGTATATTTATGTGCATCTTTGTTTTTAAAATAAGAATTACAGATGCACAACCTCCGTTCCTGACACAATATCCTGTCGCTTACCATTATCATTCTCTCCTGGTACATCATTATTACCCATTATACTGTATATATATCATTCACAGGACCAGTGCCTACTCTACCATTCATATCACTCATTACAATCACTTTATAACTCCTGGGCATTTCTCCTACTACAGCTCATCCCAAAACCTGCCTTTCTCTTTCTCACTCCTGTCCTCACATGCTGCATACATTACAATCACTGCCACTTTCACCTTCTCAAACTTGAACTTGACATACATACTGTACATCTCAAGCTGACACATTTGTAATCTCATTCCCCTCTGCGACACTTCATTCATCAACAAAGCAACTCCTTCCTTGCATCTTCCTCACCCATTCATGCCCAACCATACACACTTTACTTCCTCCCATTCCTGCACTTCACACCCTTTCATCTTGGTTTCACACAATGCCATCATGGCATAGCTCGCACTCTTAAACAACTTCCACCCTCTAACTCTCATTCACTCCTCTCACATTCCACATGGCCATTTGGTTGGGGCCCTGGGCAGGTATTGGGCCCTCTGAGGGTCTCCAAAACGTTTACCATAATTTAGTGATTTTAGACAGAGGTATCTGGGAGACACTTAACCCGGCCAGACACCCCATTATATGGTTACCACCTGGCGTAGTAAATGGTTTCCTGGGTACAGGAAACCATTTGGCTTGTCACTCAGTGTAGAAACCATTGAGTGAGTGGATGAAGGTATGTTTCTTTAGTCATGGACTGTACTCACTTCTGTCTCACAAAGGGAAATGTTGGACCAACTGCACCATGCTACTTTAATAAGGTACTGGTTGCTGATGTTGCACACCACAATGTCATGCCAATGTCATTCCTCTGGGGCCAGTATAGTACTGTATGAGTCACTTTATAGCCAAGGGGGTCTGTAATGTAAGGCCACAGAAGATACATATACTGTACTCCATCCCACTGTCTGAATGGATGGCACCCAGGATTCCCACAACACACACAAATTCATAAAAGAGGATTTCAGTGAATGTCACATTACAGTATTACAGTTTAGGAAGTTCATCCACCAGTCATATGTACAAGAATTCTCAATGTTACTGTAGTCACTGTTTACCAGAGGGTGGTACAATGAAATTTTTCCAAATAACTTCTGTTCTAGAATGGTCTTTTCTGACGAGGCTTCCAAAACAAAGATTTATAACCACCTCTGTCTTGCTAGGTGTGCCTATATTCCTGGAACTACTATTACTCTACAGGTGTACACCTGCACCTATATGGAGTAAGTGCAAGACTGTGATATTCAATAGAGCTACTAAAATACTTTAATTTAGGACTGAGGAGTGGTGACATCTTGACAGGCTACTGTGCTGCTGCTCCCCTGGGGTATCACTCGACGTGAGGCTCTGGTGGAGTCCCCTCCTCTTTTACAGGCCGATCCGGTGGACACGGCGTCCAAGGGCCTGCTTGGGACTTGATGATTGCAAGTCCCACCCCGATTCTGGTGAGTGCTCTCTCCATCGGAGTGTAGTGCACTCAAACTGTGTACTGCTTGGTGGTCCAGCTGCGAGGAAGAGGGGCGTCGGGTCGCGGGGGAGATACTCGTATGTCGTTCCTGCTTGGCGTGCGGAAAAACCTCCCCGTTGTCTCCTAGTGGGGTGAGGTTCACCTCACTATGCCCTCCTCCTGGGATGGTGGTGTCTGGCTCGCTTTGCTGAGCAGATATTTCACTTTTCCATAGAGATTATTACCATTTTCCAACCATTATCACATATACCTGATTTAGTATTACAGTATAGTGAGCGTGATACTCTCACAACAATATCACATATTCACTGGCTTTACCTAGAGAATATAAACATTATCAGTAATGTAGTAGGGTGTGAAACTCCTTGAAACAGGGCTCAAGGCACAAGCCGACATTGCAATCGACTCACTCGTATCTTGTGTCTCGTCTGCCAGTGCTCACTCTGATTTTGGAGTTGCTGCACACATGACAGTGGCACTGTGGTCTGGGACAGTTTGGTGTAGAGGGGATGGTGATGAGGAAGTGGCATCCTGTGAGGCATAGGGGCGTCTGGCCAGCACTGGAGGTGTGGATGCAGGGGTGGGGCCTTTCCTCTGCATATTTCCCGACAATCTCTCGGGACAGCTCCCCCACAAACCCCTCGAAGGTCTCAGAGGTTCCTGTCGTCAAGGCGTAGAGGTAGTGGCAGTTGAGGACCATGATATCGAGCAGGTGGAAGAAGAGTTTCTTGTACCACTTCATTGTGATCCTGGCACATTCCACACTGGAAAACATGGTGTCAGACTGGTCTACCTGCCTTATGTTCACATTGTACTCCACTACTGACTCTGGTTTCCAGACGTGGGTCCTCCTCTGGCCGGTGTACTACACGGAGTCTGTCCGGTGCATCAGGGGACGGTGTACCGTCGACAGGAGGGAAACTTCTCTCATGTGGTTCCATACAGTGGCGAGGATGTTGTTTGCCTTGAAGAAAACCACCTCATTCCTGTTGAGTTTCCTCCCGAGTTTCACCATATGATGGCGGTTTCTCTTGACAGTGCCACAGACTCCGGTGTCGTGAAGGTGGAGTACAGAGCGAGAATAGGGCGAGTGTACCAGTTAGGTACAAGACGTGACCACGATGAAGGTACTCCTCTATCATGGTCTTCACCATGGCCCCTGAGAGTCTTATACTCCAATCTTCTGTTATGTCTGTGCACCGGTGTCCAAGACTATGTCTTGCACATAACCAGTTTTACAGTCACACATAACAAAGATCTTGAACCCAAAATGATGTCTCTTGCTGTGTATGTACTGGCGAAAGGAAATATTGCCTCTCCACAACATAAGACTCTTGTCTATGACGAGGTCTCTGTAAGGATAAAATGACAAGCGGAACGTTTCCCGTAGGTGATCAAAAACAAGCCTAATTCTCCTCATTTTATCTGTGTTATTAGTATTAGCAGGGTCGTCTGCATCATAAAAGTGGAGGCGACTTAGAATGTATTGAAACCTTTTCCTACTCATAACTTTACCAAAGAAAGGTGTGTAGGTAATCGGGTCAGTAGACCAGTAAGCTGGAAATTGTCCTTTCCGTACAATACCCATCAACAGAACCAAGGCCAAAAAAAGGAACATCTCGCCTACTGTTATGGGGTAATCATAGGGCTATGAGTGACTGCTCGTTGTCCTCTCACACTCACTTTCGCTGCGCATCCTCCTGGCGAAGGTGTTAGTTTGCTCCACTATACGCTCCACAGACGGCTCAGAGAAGTAGCTCCACAGACAGCTCAGAGAAGTAAAGGTGGAAGAAATCCACCCTGTTGGAGCCTTGATGGATGTGTGGAGCAGTGCAGCCAGACTGCCACTGCTTTGTGAAGGGGTGAATCGTAGTATCAAAATCACACCCGTCCTCCCGTAACCATGACACATCACCGTCTCCAGCCTCATCACCAGCGTTCCCTTCGTCGGGGTGTGGAGGAGAGGGTGGTGGGGGTGGTTGAGGAGGTGGAGAGCGGCGCCCTTCCCCACTCGTGCTCCTTTTTCCTTTGCCTTTTCTTTTCCCCTTCCCCCTCCCTTTCATCCCTTTCCCCACATCACAGGGCTATAGAGAGGGAGCATGGGAATACTGCAGGGCGAAAGATGTGCTTGGGAGCGGCTTCACCTTACCTGCTCGCCGCCCAGGTGCACCACATGGGAGCACGAGAACTCCCTCTCTATTACCACCACTTTCACTTTCAGTACTTCTCACTCCCGCCCCTACACTTCTGCCTTCCCCAGACAAAAGAACATGCCCATACCTTACACGCCACCTCGCTCCCTCCGTTCCACGTAGCAAGATCCGTTCATACCCCAACCACGTGGCAACACCACGTCCACGTGCTCTGTCCTCGTCCTCATCCGACCCTTCGTACACAGGATGGAGAGGGGTGCGTGTGTGTCCTCGTGGTCTCGCCTGGCCTTCCCCTTCCTGACGATATGTAACATACTGCCACTTCCTAGGTGACAGTATCCCCTCGTCACTACTGCTCGTCTCCTTGTCAGAAAGCACGTAGTCTTTGTTGAGGACATTGTCGTCGATCAGCAAATCACTGTTGCCAGTGAATGCTTCAGCTAGGTAAGCGTCCAGGACGGCTTGAATTTCCTCGTCAGAGAGACCTCGGCGTGCCATGTGTGTCCTGGGTCACTGCTACAAGGTGAGTGGCCGAGTCATAGGTGAGCACAGGTCTCGTGGGGTCAGGGAGTGTCCCCACCTAGCAGCAGCTAGAGGAAGGTGTTACGTATCTACTTACCGAAAATCGTGTACAAAATATGAAAAATGTGCAAACAGTGGACCTTGCGATTGTGAAATGTACACCGTACGTTGTGGGAACTGAGCGTGAAAAAAAGTTGCAACGTGCATTATACTTTGTGGGTACAGGGTGAGTTAAGTTTCTTGCCAGAGAAATTATCTGGCTTTACAGTAGTTCGCAGAATTGCCTATGAAGTGCCCATCCCCACGGGAAACCCCTGTAGGGATGTCGCAACACCCACCCCAGGGAGGACCCACAGCCCAACACCCACCCCAGGAGGAGACCACGGGGAGGGGCATAGGGAGCGCGTAAGGCCTGGGCAAGATGGGCCTCTGCTCCCCACAACCCTGTGCCCCTCTTCCCCTCAACACGGCCACCAGCAGGAGTGCTGCCCCAGCAGACTACACTGCAGCCAGGCCAGACCTCGCCAGGATTGGGGTGGGACTTGTCCTAGCACAGTCCCAGGCAGCACCACAGTGACAGCCACCATCCTCACAGGGAAGGAAGGGACGGCCACCGTACACCCTTCGCCTGCAGCCGCTCCTGGGATCAGCACCACGGTGACGGCCATCATCTGCACTGGGAAGGAAGGGATGGCTACCGTACGCCTTTTGGCTGACAACCCAGAGAAAGGCAGAACCGCGATGAAAGCCACCGTCCACACCGGGAAGGAAGGGACGGCCTCCATACGCCCTTCGTCTGCCACTTCCTGCGTTGATGGCCACCGTCTGCACCATGAAGGAAGGAACAGCCACCGTACGCCCTTCACCTGTTGTCTCGAGGGCCAGTGGAACCGCGGGAATGGCCACCGTACGCCCCTCGTCCACTGCCCTTGTGGCTACCCCTCTGGAGGAAGTCCTTGGCTCGGCCCACCACCCACCCAGATGCCGAGTAGGGCACCTTTCTCTCCCCACAGGTTCAGTTCCCTAGAGGAGTTGCAGCTGGAGGAGCTCTGGCGAGGGCTCATCACGAGCCTGGGGATCAGTGACCTGCAGCCAGCACCCTGGCGACGCCCTCCGCTGTCGGACCCTACCAGGAAGGGAAGCTGCAGGCAGCTCCTGATGGTGACTCGACCCAGCAGAGACAGCAGCCTCCAGACACCCAGGGGTACCCCTAGTACTCCAGGGTGTGACTTCCCCAGCCCTGCCAGCAGGCAGTCCTCCTCCAGGAGCAGGTGGAGGCAAACATGCCTGCTTGCCTTGTTGAGCCCCAGCCCAGAGGACCCGCCTTCCTCACTGAGGCCCCACTAGGGAAGGGCCTTCCTCCAAGCCGACCAGTAGCCCATTCCGGATGACCCAGCCTCCAGCAGTAGTTCCGTGCCTCCTAGGGGAAGGCACACCTGACAAGCTACCTCCCATGCCCGGGTGTCACCTGTAAGCAGCCCAAGTCTACAGCAGCCTGGGCTAGGGTCAACTAGTCCAATTGTGTCCCCTTAATCTGATTTATGTATAATATTAACACTGCATCTGTTGTGTGTGTAAATGAGGTAATGTACGTGTATGTTTGGTCGACCCGAGTTTTTATGCCCTGTTCCTTTTATTGTGTATTCTAGATCTGGTCATGAAAGAGAACCCCAGGTCAGTAGCTAGTGTTCTAAGGACGAGAAGTTGACCTAAAAACACATAATGTAATGCTGGTGGCCAGCGGTGGGTCTTGACCCAATTAGAGTACAAGAGGAACAGAAAGGGAAGTCTAGCAAAATGGTGGCAATTACCAAAGTTCGACCTTAGACAGTACGATATCAATATATACCTGTCCATGACTAAGTCACTACTGGACTTGGGTTTTGACCACGACGGGGAGAAAATAGCTATTACCCTGCTGCACCTGGACAAGGCAGTATCAAGTATTGCCTCCACAATCGTCCCAGAATTAACATGGGCACAATTTACCCAAATCTTGACACAGGCAGTCACGCCATCCTTGGGATAATGGTCGTAGCTCTATCCCAGCTTGATGCCCTCACCTACGACGGCAACCTGGATGACGCACTCATCCAGGCCAGGTGACTTGTCACCACCACCTGCTCAGAGACCAACGCAGCCACCCGGGAGCGACTTATATATAACACATTGTTGAGGATCCATTCCAGCACCATAAGGGAACACTTTACCATATATGACCCTTCATGAGACCTCGACAAGGATGTACAGCTAGTGCGGTGCCTCCTAGCTGTCTGCTCCACCCCAGCACATTGGCACAGAAAGCAAGTTCCCCACCCAGAGGACAACGAAACACCAAAAACAATGGATGCTCTCCACCCACCCAAGTCCTTCAACAACACCCTCCGTACCCAGGGCACACCCTACCAAGAGACGCCCCAATCCCAAGGAAAATACGAATCTGATATCTATCAATCCATGGGAATTCTCTGCCTGCAGCTGCAGCTGCCCTCTCCACGACATCCGTGAGCAGCTAAAGGCCGCCTGGTGCAGGACAACCACCCAAGGGTGCCGCAAAGTCTCCTCATTAGACGATGAGGATGCCGAGGACGATGCCTCACCCACTGACTATGCCGACCCCGGGGAAATGGAGCCCAAGGAGGAAGACACCCCACAACAGCTGGATTTTAGGACCATCCCCATGCCTCTCCATGGTGGTGGGGGACATCTCACAGAAATACCATCCCCCACTCTATGACAAGATGAGACTGAACGGGGTAAAAATGAGGCTACTGGTCGACACAGGAGTGGCCAGATGTTGCCTCTACACTCACTACTACTCCCGCCACACCCCGGCCTTCGGCCCACTTCTCTCCACCTCGGCTCACCTCATAGATGCGGGGGATGGCCCCCTGCCAATACGTGGAGAAACCTGGGCCCTGCGAGCCAATACCCACCAGCAAGCATCCACAAAAAACAAATTCATCATCGACTCAACCTGCCATGCCTATGATGGCTACTTGGGACTGGACCTTCTAGAGAAGCTGCACACTAGGATCGACTGCCACAAACAGCATCTCCAGTTTCAGAAGCCTCCAGACCCCGTCCCAGCCACTCTGCACGTGCACACTTCAATCCCCTCCCTCATCCTACTCCCCTCCCACCATGTCCTCCACCCTGCCACTGAACCCCCCTGCCCACCCCGCACCCCCCCACCCTACCTTCTCCTCAACAATCGCTTCTGCCCTGACCATTACCCCCCAGCACGAGGTCTGGCTACACCTGAACAGACCTGCTGGAACCTCCGTCTTGTTCTCCCCCAACCTACTGCCTGGGGCCTTCTCCTGCCTACTGTCACCCACCTTCCCCCCACCCCCAGCCTAGGAGCAGTATGCATCGCCAATCTCTCCACCACCCCCCTCATCCTCCCCAGAGGGTTAGTGGTTGGAGAAATGGAGGAGGATGAGCCTTGTGAAAACCCCCCCTTCCCCTGCCACCCTACCCCTCCTACCAGAACACCTATCACCTCACCAAGCTGACAGCTTCCAACAACTCCTCCTGGACTTCCAAGACCTATTTTCGTCAGGACCAGCAGACATCGACCACACCACGTACCTGACGCATGAAATCCACACCACAGGACCACCTATTCACCAACCATCACGGCAGAAAAAAAACAAACAACGGGCTGAGGAAGACCAGCAGGTCCAGGAAATGCTCGATGCCGGCGTCATCTCCCCCTCCACCTGCCCGTGGTCCTTGCCCTTCGTTCTGTCAAAAAAGAAAGATGGCACCATGCGCTTCTGTGTGGATTACAGGCAACTCAATGATGTGACCACCAGATGCCGCCCCTCTACCTAGGATAGATGACTCCCTTGACTCCTTAGATGGGGCATCCTGGTTCTTCACCTGAGACCTACATTCGGGATATTGGCAAGTCCCCATACACCCTGAGGACTGAGAAAAGACAGCCTTTTCCACCAGTAATAGTAAACACTACGAGTTCAATGTCCTCCCATTCGGACACTGCAATGCCCCCATCATGTTTTCCTGAGTAATGGAGTCAGTCCTCAGTGGCCTCACCTGGGAAATCTGCCTGGCGTACCTGGATGATGTGATCAGTTTCAGCTGGACATGGACCAACCACCTCCAGTGCTTCAAGCAAGTCTTCCCACACATCTGCCATGTGGGACTTAAATTTAACCCGTCGCATCCCGGCAGATTTTTCACCACTGACCCCCCCCAATCCCAGCAGATTTTCAAAAAGTTTTATTTTGGCTAAAACGTCCACTTTTTATAAGAAACATCGAAAATTCAGAGAAAAAGTGCTCAGTTAAGTTTAGAAATACCAAGTACAGGTAACAGTACCCCCACCTTGGTACTGTGTTCTCTCAGGCCAGGCTCCAGAGAAGACGTTTTCTTGGGAGGGGTAACTATTCCAAACCACTCATTATATGTAAATATTTATTTATTTGGTACAAATTTATATGTAGTACAAGAGTATATTGGTTTTCACACAGTAATATAGGCAATATAAGCGTCGTTCACTCACCAAAAACATCACATTATGGCACCTTCCTTTACGACGTTACCACCTCATCATTTCTGCTTGTTTCTTCCTCTGGCTTCTTTCTTCCTTTGTTTTCCACCTCAGGAATCACTTTTGCCTTGAATTTCGTCATTGGAGAGACCGTGTTGCTACATGTCTTTACGGGCCAGGTCACTGCTAACAGGTGAGTTGCCAAGAAAATGGCGTGTGGGGGGGAGGGGGTTAGGTGGGGCCAGGCTTTATCCCTGCCTGGCATTGGGTAGAGGAAGGTCTCCCACATATACCTACCAAAAATCACCCGTGAAACTTAAAAAATGTGCAAATGACAGACCTCGCAATTGAAAAATGAATGGATACGTCGTCGGGCGTCACCGTGACAAAACGCGGCAACGTATCCATACGTTGTCGGGACGCCTCAGGTTAAACCATCAAAGTGCATCCTGGCTGAATGGTCCGTCTCCTTCCTGGGCCACATCATCTCAAAGGAAGGCACATCTCCCGACCCCGACAAACTGAGGGCCATCACAGACCTCCCCCTACCATGAGATGTTCACGGCATGTGCACTTTTCTCAGGCTCACATAGTACTACCGGCACTTTGTCAACGGTTTCACCAACATCGCAAAACCCCTCCACAACCTGACTAAAAAGGGTGAGCCATTCATCTGGACTGACTACCAGATCAACGCATTCCACACCCTCAAAACCAAACTCATCACTGTCCCAGTTGTCATATTCCTCGACTACACCCTGTCCTTCCGCCTGTACATGGACATGTCCCTGGTGGCGATCGGCACTGTCCTGGCCCAGGTTCAAGAGGGACAAGAACACATAATCTCCTGTGCCAGCTGTACCCTCAGCCAAGCCGAGAAGAATTATGCCGCCACTAAATGCGAATGCCTGGGTATTATACGGGTCTTGGAGCATTTCTGAGCCTACTTCTCCGGCACTCACATTACTATCATCATGAACAACCAGTCCCTCCAAAGGCTACGACAGTCCAACACCCACAATACCCAACCGATAAGGTGGAGAGAGACCCTCAAGGAGTTTGATTTTGAATTTGCTTACAGACCAGGGAAACTACACACCAATGCCAACACCCTGTCCCACCTGCCCATCAACTCCATCAATGCCACCTCCAACCTCCTACACCAATGGCAAAATAGGGAGCGCCCCCGCTGGATACCACTCCAGGTGTTCTTTAGGCTCCACAGGCATGGCGACCACCTGTTTACCCAGGCCAGGCACGTAGTCCTCGACCCAGACACCGCCCTTGATGCAGTGACCCACCTACATTCCAACAATGGCATCCATCTTGGCACCAAAAAACTCTTACAAGTATGCAGTGACTTCTACTGGATGCCCGGCCCCTTCAACCTGGCCAAACAAATCATCCAGGCCTACCAGGTCTGCACACTAGGCAGACATCACCTGAACACGTGGGCCGTCAGGAAGTATCACCACCCGCAAACCATGGCAACTGTTGTCCATGACATAGTCGGGCCCCTGCCACCCAAAGCCGGCTACAAATACATCACAACATTTGTAGATGTCTATTCCAAATTCCTCATCACCTGCCCAGCCAAGGAGCACCACGCTGTGGCTGTGGCTAAAGCACTTGTTCACCATGTCTTCCCATATTTTGGTATTCCCCAAGTCCTTCACTCAGGCAACGCCCCAGAATTTACTAGCAAGATCTGGAAAGAACTAGCTACCATTTTTGGTTACCGGATCTCCCACTCCTCTCCCTACTGTCCCCAAGGGAACGGAGTGTGTGAATGGAGCTACCGCACCCTTCTCAATCAAGTACAGGCTCGAATACAGGAAACAGAAAACAAAGATCGGCCAGCACATGCTAAAATTATACAGTGTGGTATGAACACCTGCCCCAGAGATGACTGAATTACCCCCCACAAATGGGTGTTTGGAGAAACCCCCCTCCCCCTACCCTTCTGACACCACCTCCAGCCACCCTCCCCATCCCCCACATCCGACCCCCTTCACTACCTCAAGAGATGACTACACCACTCATAAAAGCATCAAGACCTGCAGCTGAACGTCACCCCATCCAACCCCTACAAGACAGGAGACTCAGTAGTAGTAGCACAACTACTGGTCCCGAACAAAGTCTCGTCACGATTTGAGGGGCCCTACACTGTCATCAACGTCCCCAACCCCTATCAAGTGACTATTCAGTACCACGACACCAAGTGCACATATCGAAACCATCACGTGTGACTGTTTCGTGTCCCAACAGACAACGCCCAACCACGCTACACCCACTCCACCCCCACCACACCACCCCACTGCCACCCACCACCATAGAACACTCATCTGACTCATATGTTTGCTACTTCATGCCCTCCTTCTCCTCCTCACCTTCACCTACCCCCTGTCCACCATCACCTCCCACACCCCACCTTCCACCCACTCCACACCATCCCCATGGGCCCCAGATGCATCACCGGCAACCCCACCTGACACCTCACTATGTTGCCACCACCAGACACGCAGGCCTACCCCCCTAGAGACCCCCACCCACCCCCGTCACCCCATCATGTCACCGACACCACACAACACCTGCCACCACCCCAACACCCACACAATTTTCCCCCGCACGCACCCACTTCCCAACCATCTCCGATGTCAAACCATGCACCAGCCCCTCACCCACCACCACCACCACTCCACATACTCCACCACCAAGACATTCAACCACCCAGCGACAAGCCGATGCACAACGTGGCCCCACCATCTGACCACCCATGCCCGTCATTACCACCACCACAACCAGATCTGGCTTCCTCTCCCGCCCACCAGCCAGGTATGCAGGCACACCCTCATCCACACCCCCATCACCACAACCAACCCCACCACACCCAACACAGCCCCCATCACACTGAGAATGCACCAGGCGCAATGGAAATTTCCACCAAGCCAATCCTCCAGGGAGAGGATTTGCACCTGCCCTTGGAACTCCTATGAAACCTAGGTCACCTCACCTGTCGCCAGCATGCAGCCAGAACTCGACCACTCACCACCACAGGAGATGAAGATATGCTGCGTGACCTGGTTCCCTGCCCAGGGGAAACGCCACTGGATCCGAGGGACAACTCACCTCCTCCGCCTCCTCCTGCAGACACCACCAACCTCCATCCTCCACATTGCCTACGCTCCATACCACGAACCCAACCCACCCACCCACCACTGGACCTCTCTCCTCTGCCACCTCACACTGACACACCGGACCACCACCTCCAGCCACGGGGATGTGACTTTTTCCCCACTGACGGTGGTGACGTGCCCACCCCCATGGGAAACCTCAGTAGGGGTGTCACAACACCCACCCCAGGGAGGACCCATGGCCCAACACCCACCCCAGGAGGAGACCATGGGGATGCACATAAGGAGCACGTCAGGCCGAGGTGAGACAGGCTTATGTTCCCCACAACCCTGTGCTCCTCTTCCCCTCAACACAGCCACCAACAGGAACGCCGCCCTGGCAGACTACACTGCAGCCGGGTCAGCCCTCTCCAGGATCGGGGTGGGACTTGTCCTAGCACAGTCCCAGGCTGCACCACGGTGACGTCCACCATCCGCACCAGGAAGGAAGGGACGGCCACCATACACCCTTCGCCTGCAGCCGTTCCTGGGAGCAGCACCGTAGTGACAGCCACCGTTCACACCAGGAAGGAAGGGACGGCCACTGTACGCCCTTCGGCTGACAACCCAGAGAAAGGCAGAACCGTGGTGATGGCCACCATCTGCATTGGGAAGGAAGGGATGGCCACCATACGCCCTTCATCTGCCACCTCCTTAGGGAGCAGGACCACAGTGATGGCCACTGTCTTCACCGGGAAGGAATGGCCACCATTCGCCCTTTGCCTGTCGTCCTGAGGGCCAGTGGAACTGCAGTTATGGCCACCGTCTGCACCGAGAAGGAGGGAACAGCCCCCGTACTCCCCTGGTCCACTGCCTTTGTGACTACCCCTCTGGAGTATGTCCCTGGCTTGGCCCACCATCCACCCAGAGGCCGAGCAGGATGCCTTTCTCTCTCTCCCCACAGGTGCAGTTCCCCAGAGGACCTGCAGCTGGAGGAGCTCTGGCGAGGGACCATCACGAGCCTGGGGATCAGTACCCTTCAGCCAGCACCCAGGCAACACCCTCCGCTGTCAGACCCTATGAGGAAGGGATGCTGCAGGCAGCTCCTGATGGCAACTCGACCCAGCAGAGACCGCAGCCCTCAAATATCCAGGGACACCCCTAGGACTCCGGGGCATGACCTCCCCAGCTCCGCTCCTGTAACCTAGCGGGGCTATATGGCCATAGTTGCCTAGCTCGGGGATTAAATCCTTTTAATCCCCAGCTCCGCCAGCCAGCAGTCCATCTCCAGGAGCAGGTGGAGACAAGCATGCCTGCTTGCCCTATTTGGCCCCAATCCAGAGGGCTGCCTTCCTCACTGAGGCCCCACTAGGGAAGGGCCTCCCACCAAGCCAACCAGCAACCTATTCCAGACGATCCAGCCTCCAGCAGTAGTCCGTGCCTCATACAGGAAGGCACACCTGACGAGCTACCTCCCACGCACGGGCGTCAATTGTAAGCAGCCCAAGTCCACAGAAGCCCGAGTGAGAGTTACCTAGTCCAGTTGTGTCCCCTTAACCTGATTTATGTATAATATTAGTACTGTGTCTTTTCTGTGTGTAAATAAGGTAATATATGCGTAAGGTTGGTCGACCTGAGTTTTATGCCCTGTTCCTCTTGTTGTGTATTCTACATCCAGTCTCGAAAGAGAATCCCAGCTCAGCAGCTAATGTTCTTGTTATTCTAGGTGTTTTTAGGTTGACTTCTCATCCTTAGAACACTAGCTCTGAGTGGGGTTCTCTTTTGAGACTGGAATAAGAATACACAACAAGAGGAACAGGGCATAAAAACTTGGCTGACCAACCTTACATGTATATTGCCTTAATTACAAGCTTTACAATATACCATAATGATATACATATACAGGTTAAGGAGGGACACTGTCAGGCTGTTAGACCTTAGCCTGGGCTGCTTACAGGTGGCACCTGGGCATGGGAGGTAGCTTGTCAGGCGTGCTTTCCCATAGGAGGCACAGGACTACTACCAGGGGTTATGTCATCTGGATAGGGCTGCTGGTCGGTGTGGAGGGAGGCCCTTTCCTGGTGGGGCCTCGACCTCTAAGGTGGCCCTCTGGACTGGGGCCGAACAGGACCAACAGGCATGTTTGCCTTCGCCTGCTCCTGGAGGGGGGGTCCTCTGCAGGTGGGGCTGAAGAGGTCCTGCCCCTGCGTCGTGGAGGTGTCCCTGGGTGTCTGGGGGCTGCGGTCTCCGCAGGGTTGGTTCACGGTCTGGAGCTGCCTGAGGCGTCCCTTCCTCATGGAGTCCATCAGCGGCGGGCGTCGTCTGGAGGCAGCCTGCAGGGCATGGATCCCCGGGCTCAGGATGGGTTCCCACCACAACTCCTCTAACTGCAACTCTTCTGGGGGACTGCACCTGTGAGGAGAGAAAGAAGTGTCCCGCTCGGCCTCTGGATGGGTGGTGGGCTGAACCAGGGACTTCCTCCGAAGGGGGCAGTCTCAAGGGCTGTGGGCGAAGGGTGTACAGTGGCCATCCCTTCCTGCCCAGTGCGAACGGTGGCCGTCACCACAGGTCCATGAGCCCTAGAGACAACAGCCGAAATGTGTACACTGGCTGTCACCATGGGTTCATGAGCCCTAGAGTCAACAGCCAAAGTGCCTACAGTGGCTGTCACTTCCTGCCCGGCATGTAGCCTACAGTGGCCATTACCACGGGGCTGCTCACTAAGGAGGTGGCAGACTAAGGGCGTACAGTGGCCGTCCCCTACCTTCCTGGTGCGTACAGTGGCTGCCTCTTCCTGGTTTACCAGCCAAAGTGCATACAGCGGCTGTCACGTCCTGCCCGGTGCGTACAGTGGCCGTCACCACGGGGCTGCAGGGAGTAACAGCTGAAGGGTGTACGTTGGCCGTCCCTTCCCCAGTGCGTACAGTGGCCGTCACCACGGTGCTGCTTGGTACTGTACTAAGACAAGTCCCATCCTGGTCCTAGCGAGTGCTGGTCTGGCTGGAGTGTAGTGTACCAGCACTGCATACCTCTCGTTGGGTCAGCTTGAGAGGAAGAGGGGAGCTTGGTGGCGGGGGACGTGGAACCCTCTGGCTCGGATCCCTTACGCGCTTTACGCGCCTCCCCATGGCTTCCCCTATGGGTAGGTACTTCGCCACCCTGGCCGTGGGTCCTCCGTGGGGTGGGTGTTGCGACACCCCTCCCTGGGCCGTAGGGGTGGACACTCCAGTTCTAAAAGGACGAGAAGTCGACCTAAGAACACATAGCATCGGCTGAAGAGTCACACTATCGTGACCATGAAATAGGATACAAAAACCCACACTGGCAGACGAAAAAGATGTATTCCAAACAGTTTCGGCGACAGCTGTCGCCGAAACTGTTTGGAATACATCTTTTTCGTCTGCTAGTGTGGGTTTTTGTATCCTAACACATAGCATAGTAGCCTACATATTGTATTAATATAAATAGCTGAGTTATTATATTAATTTTCCATTAAAACAAGTAACATACATTGTTGCTTTGATCTATTACTCAGTGTCATATGTTTAGCAAATAATAAGTTAGCACAATTTAATTTTACCTTTGGCACATTTTGGGCTTAGCATATTTTCACAGCAAGTCTAGCACATTTTCATGCCGACGGTTTGGTAATACTGGTAGCGCCGCTGTCATGTGCAGTCAGCTGTGAGACAGGAGCGAGTGAACATCCTCAGCTGCTTGTTGGATCACTGCACTGTTTGTTTTGAAGGTAATTTACATGTACCTTAAACCTGTATTTTTCTATGGTGCCATAAACAGTTACCTAGTTTTTATGTGTGCCTTTGTCCCCATCAACGCATGACTGAAGTTTAGCTTCAACATGTGTCCCGTTGAGGCTGTCTTGTTAATTTGCCTACTAGTAGATCGTACCATATTAAGTTGCAGTAATATGAAAAGGCTTAGTAGTCAGAGAAGGAAAATGTACGGGTATTTTTTTTTGTTTATTGCCGTTTCCTTACCGGGCAATCTTACCGTACCCAGTGGATTTGTGCTGGTATATAGTGTATGCCTGTGTATGTGTGTGTGTGTGTGTGTGTGTGAATATTACCGAATCTTGCTCAGCATACTGAAAGGTGGATTTCGTTTCCCAACTTCCCAACTGAATACTTGGTTAGATTAGGTTAGGCTAGGTTGGTTAGGTTAGGTTAGGTTGGTTAGGTTAGGTAGATTAAATTATTAGGTACAGTTAAGCTAGGTTAGGTTAGATTTAGTTAAACACTTAAATTAGGCCAGTCCCTTCCACCATTACTAATATTTCCAGTCAGATTGTCATAGTCATATTATGGTTATTATTCATTTGCAGAACAAATGATGCCTCAAAACACTCAGATGAACTAAAAATTATCAAATGGAACAAAAAAAAAAAAAAAAAAAAGGCAGTAAAGGAAATATTTACTAATGTATGTGCATATAGCATTCAGGTATGATTTAGGGTGCATATTTTCGGAATCGCCCATCTGCATCACTGGGATGAGATGTTGATTGGAGGGACACACATCAGCTTGCTCTCTGTCCACTTTAATAGCACACTTGCTTATTACCAATGGAAGATGTCATTACAGGTTTCTGAGTGTCTGGGACTTGGATTACATGGCCTTGTCATAAAGCTTAAATTACACTTGCGATTTGTACCATGATCTGCCCTGACTAATTGTAGCCCAAAAAATCATGGATGGTTGTGAGATGAGCCCCATTACCCATCCTGACCTCCACGATTCACAACGACTGCGCCACGACCTTGATCCCGACCCACCATGATTTCCCAAATCATAAATAATCATGGTCCAAAGCAACCAAAAAGATATGGATACAGGACCAGAGTGTGGAATTCTTTCTTAATGTCTAATTCCTTGCCAAAATGTCTGGAAATAGCCGTAGACAGTAGAGCTGAACCACCAGATACTGAGTGCTTAGCAGTAGCTTAAAATTTTATTTTTTAACTGGAAAATAATTGTGTATCACAAAAAGTGTAGAGTATTGCAAACCTTTTGTGGTTTGTGTTATCAGTTTGAAGATTTTGATTGCTAGCAGACAGTTGTTCAGAGACCGTTGGTTGTGAGTGGGTTAAAACAACTCCATTAACCACCATAATCCAAAAATATCCTTTTTATTTCTTGTTTCAATTTGGCTTTTTTTTTTTTTTTTTTTTTTTTTTTAAGGAGAGGTCCATGGGTTGAGGGAGTTATTATTATTTATTTTTTTTTATATTTTTTTTTTAAGGAGAGATCCATGGGTTGTGAGGGTTATTATTTAATTTCCGATATCCCAGTCAGTCTGAAGACATCTTTTTCATTTTGGCTACTGCCACATGATGTTTTTAAGCTACGGGGAGGCTCCTTGGGCTGAAAAGGTTAACAAATCTTCATTAAGTTCTTCAGAGTAATGTTGTAATCATTCAGTATATTCTGGATTCTGCTAGAAAGATTTTCATAGCTTAGTAAAGACTCCTCAGATTGTAGATGCTAGATGCAACCTGCATTAACCTTTTCTTTGCAGTCCAAGGATTTTCATAGAACCAGTTTGGCCACCACCAGACAGTTGTTTATAGCTTTAGTGATCACAGCAAAGTGTTCTTGTTGCCTTAGACCTACAGTACATTACAGGTTGGTCCCATCATATGATCACTCGATACACGAGAAACCGATGATGCGACCTGGGTAAATTAGGGAATATTTTTCGATATATGGTCACGAAAACAATGATACGACATTCAGCCTGGGGTGAGGTGTGAGGATTCTGACTCAGTCATCCCAGCAAACGCAGTCACAGCCGTTTTCTCTCAACCTCGGACAGAAATAGCATGACTACTCAGCTGCAGTGTTGCCAGACATGCGATAATTATTGGAAAATGCAATATTTTGGCACTTTCCGATATGCCATAGCATGCATGCGATTGTGCGATAACTTTCATGATTTCATAATCTGAAAAATCGGGGATTGCAAAAATAACAAGTCTACTGTAAGACTAGTACAACAGTAGGACTTAGTAACTCTTATGATAACCAGTATTATAGTCTGGTAGGTACTTAACAGTTAAACAAATTCAGTAATGATAATCACACCACCTATAAATATATTAATTCCACAGTAATTACCAATTTATGTGAAGAAATGCTTTTGTTTATGAGTGCGATAATTTTGATAAAAAAGCGATTTTTAACCTACTTGGTACGATAAGCCTCGGACCTGGACTGACCAAAAGATGACAACTAAGGACTGAACAAAGGACATGTTGCGGGTGGTGACGTGGAATGTAAGGGATGCAAATGATGAGGTGAAAGAGAGAGGGATTGTCCAGGTGCCTGAGGGTGCAAAAGTGGATGTATGTGGATTAACTGAAACTAAAGGAGAGAGAGAGAGAATGAGAGTATGGATGGGGTAAATGTGCAGGTGTAGGTGAGAATGAGAGGGCAAAAGAAGGAGTGTGTATTGTTGTGAGTAACAGATGGAAGAATAAAAGAGAGTATGGATCAGTTGGCTCAAGGATTGTGTGGGTAAGATTGAAAGTTGGACTACAAATGTGGGCAATTGTGTGCGTGTATGCGCCAACGCAAGATAGTGCAAGCAGAGTGAGAGAAGAGTTCTGGGCAAATGTGGGAGTGTACATGGAAAAGTTTGAAAGGAATGAGGGAGTGTGTTTGATTGGTGATATGAATGGTAAAGTAGGGAATGTGACGGTGGATGGAGTAGTTGATGAGTGGGGTGCGCCTTCTGAGATAGATGAGAATGGCAGTGCTTTAGTGGACATTTGTGCCGGGAGGGGGTTGGTGATACCTAATACCCTCGTCAGACACAAAATGATCCACAGGTAAACATGGCGAGTGATGAGAAGGGTGGGTGGTGAACTGAATGAAAGGAAGGCAATGATTGATTATGTGTGTGTGGATGAAATGATGTGAAGATGTGTCATGGATGCAAGAGCATATAGATGTTGGGGAAGTGGATTTTCTGAGGTCCAAGAAAAATGGAGAAATAGAAGAAGGGAAGGACGGGAGGAAGGAGTAGATGCAAGGAGAGTGGAAAGGTTACAAGAGGATGAGAAAAAGGAAGAATATAAGAGAGAAGTGGAGGAACGATTGGGTAAATATGAATTGGAGCAGATGGGGGACGTGGAAGGTGTGTGCAAGATATTCACGGAAGAAATATGTGCAGCATGTGAGGTGGTATGTGGGATGAAGAGAAGGTGAGAGGGAGTGCAAGGAACAGCATGGTGGCATGAAGAGGTGAGACAGGCTGTGGCAGAAGAGAAGAAAACATATACCGGTAATGAATGGATGAGAAATAGGGGCGTGGAAGAAGTTGAGAGGCGGAAGAGAGAGTTATATGTAGAAAGGAAGAGAGAGGTGAAAAGATTAGTAAGCGAGAGTAAGAAAAGAGTAGATGAGGAATTTGGAAGGAATTTGAGTGTAAAGTGGAGGGACTGTAAGAAAATGTTCAGGAAAGAGGTAACGAGAAGCAGACAGGGTGGCAGTGAAGTTAGTAGGGGAGTGAAAGATAAAAATGGTAGATTACTAGTGGAGAAGGGAGATTACTAATGGAGAAGGGAGAAGTGAGCAGATGGAGAGAACACTTTAAGGAATTGTTGAGCATAGAGAATGAAAGTAATGCAAGTATAAGTGGCTGGGGATTGGCTGGGAGAAGAAGGTGAGAAGACAGGAAGAAATCAGTAGGATGGAAGTTGTGGAAGCAATGAAGAAAGTCAAAATGGGGAAAGCCCCAGGAATTGATGGAGTGTGTGGTGAAATGCTGAAGCATGGGGGAGAGATAGTGGAATGGATGCGGAAAATGAGCGGATTGGGCTGTGAGGAGTCCGGAGGATCGGAAGTCAGGTGTAATTATTCCCTTATACAGTGGGATGGGGGAAAGAGAAGTGTGTGGTAATCATAGGGGCATTTGTCTTCTTAGTGTAATAGGAAAAGTATATGGTAGGATACTCATTGGGAGAGTTAGGGAAATAACAGAGGAATTAGTTGGAGAAGAACAGGGAGGTTTTAGGAAGTGAAGAGGTTGTGTAGATCAGATATTCATTCTTAGATCTTTAGTGGAAAAGTTTCTAGAGAAGGGAAAGAAATTGTATGTGGCCTTCATGGATTTGGAGAAAGCATATAACAAGGTGGATAGACAAAGATTGTGGAAAGTATTAAGAATATATGGAGTAGATGGGACGTTGCTGAACGCTGTGAAGAGTATGTATCTAATATACTATAGCAGTAGCCATATGTATGTGTGTGTGTATTTTGGGCAGCCAAAACTACACATTCAAATTGCACCAAAATTGGCACGAAAATCGCAAAAAATTCGCTGTTGTGAAAAAACTTGGTCCCATCACAATTGAAAAACTTTTAGTGTATATAATGAGCGATGAAATTTTGACCATAAAACGCTGCTCCTGGCTACCGGTTGGTTGCCATGGCTGAGTGGTTAATATCTCATACTTGAGTGGGGACAACTCTGGTTCCATTCCGGAAGCAAGGTGAGGGCGCATTTCTTTGGTATGGAGGCGTCCTGGTGCACAAAATTGGCATGAAATAATTCGCTGATGTCGAAAAACTCGGTCCCATCTCGATTGATGATTTTTTATAAGAGTAGCGATCAAAGTTTGGTTCGGAAAACAGTTCATTCGGTACCAGGACTTTTAGAAATTGAGTCTACTTGAGCTGTGTGAGAAGCACGAGGAAATGAGTGCAAAGCACGAGAAATTGAGCCCACAGAGCAAGAGCTCTCCGCAGGAGCAAGTACGAGAGGGCCTGAAGGGCCCACGAGCACTTCCGAGGGTGCTAAGGCGCAGTGCGTGTGGATAATGAACTGAGTGAATTTTTCTATTTGAAGGTTGGGTTCAGTCTGTACATGGATGGGGTTATAAAAGAGACACAAGGTAGGGCAGTGGATGTTGGAGTGGCCCTAATGAGAGAGGGCAGTGTTTGGAAACTCCCTGTACTGTTGTTTGCAGATGATACTGTGTTGTTAAGTGAAGACGAAGAGGAGCTGCAAGGCTTGGTGAATGAGTTTGGGAGAGTGTGTAAGAAACAGAGTCTAAAGGTGAATGTAGGGGAGAGTAAAGTTATGGTCTTCGAGAGAAGTGAGTCAGTGAATGTACACTCGATCAAAAAAGTATTGGTGCACAGGGGGTGCGATGCTTACTGAAAAGGTTCGAACAACTGCTGACATTACCAACGTCTCATTGTGTGTCATCAGTGTCTGTCTATATAAACTTTACATTTGCTATATGTTTGCAAGAGGATATTGCAAGTTGGCAATATATAACACCTCCTGACATCAGGGCTACCAACATGTGATAGGTCGGATACTAATATTTCAGTGACCTTTGTTCTTTGTTCCCAAATGTTTCACGCATGTTGTGCACCAATACTTTTGTGACCCAGTGTACAGTGAGGCTGGATGAGGAGGAAATGGAAAATGTGAGTACATTTAAGCACTTGGGTAGTGTGATGAGTAAGGATGGAAGCTTGGAGGGTGAAGTGCTTGAAAGGGTACAGCAAGGAAGAAAGGTTGCTGGTTCCTTGAAAGCAGTGATAAGAAACAGGGGCGTGAGCATGGAAGTGAGAAAGTTACTATGGTACATGACGGTATTGTGATACCAACTCTAACATATGGAAGCGAAGCTTGGACATTGTTGAAAGGACACAAGTCAAGAGTGAGAGCTGTGGAAATGATTTATCTGGGAGGAGCATGTGGAGTCACATGGAGAAACAGATTGACAAATGAGGATGTAAAGGAGTGTTGTGGTGTGGATGTGGATGTGATAGGGAGTGTTAGGAGAAACACATTGAGATGGTTTGGCCATGTGAAGAGGATGGAGAGAGAGAGAGACTGACGAGGAGAGTGTATGTGAGTGAGGTGGAGGGGGAGAAGGGGAGGGGGAGGCCAAGGATGAGATGGAGGGATGGAGTAGAGAGGTATATGAGAGAGGGGGATGTGAGTTGGGAGCAGGGCAGTGAAATGGCAGGGGGCAGGACGACGTGGAGGCAATTTGTTTGTGGTCACCCTGTATGAGATTAATGTGTATGGCAATTGATGTAGATAGATAGATAGAATCTGGCAACGCTGATTGGCTGGCGACAGCCAGGCCAGCTTCACACCTCTAACACAATATTACTACCTATAGATATGTGTTATGCATGTTTTATGTGTTTAATTAATGTGCAGTCATGTTATCTGCATACTATTTGGTTTTTCAGGTTTCCTTCTCTACAGTTCAGTAATACAGATACCGTATGTTTGTTGCATTTGGTATTGTATATTTTTGCGTGAAGACTTTGATGGGGTCCTTGAACCTAACCAAGTACAGTATTTTACCATTAGTTAAGTGTTTTGTTATTCGAGAATTCATTATATGGCTATGCCAAATGGAACCTAAGCGCTCTTATCTTTGGGACCTCCATGTGTTATATTTATTTTAGGGAGGACTTTTCAATATACTGTAGAAAGGTTTTATATAGATTTAATTAATCCCTCCTGTGAAAATGTTTGAAATGAAAACAAATTATTGATTAGATAGCAAGAATTACCGTTAAGTAAAGAAGACATTCTAGAGCAGAAGGATTTAGTGGTTAGTGGCATTATTCATGGTGTCATAGTGAGTCTTAATGATGAATTTGTGACCTTTGTGATGTGTGTACAGTGTAACCTTTGTGGAGTAGCAGTGACTACTGTTGTTTCATTAAATACATTCACACTGTAGTGATGTTTGTTGTCATTAGTACAGCATTTTGATGTCATACATTCTCACATATACAAGGCTACACCCTTAGTACATCTCTGATAGGCCAAGAACAAAGAACTGTTATGTAACTGATAGATTTAGTGTTTGAGTGGCAGAAGTGTGCCAGTTCTGCATAGCGTATGTAGCTTGGGCTACTGGCTCTATTGACAAGGAAACACACTTACCACCTGTGGCTTGAACACTTGAGGGTAAATATTGACCAACCAATCCCCCACCCACTGCCTAACACACACACACACACACACACACACACACACACACACACACACACACACACACACACACACACACACACACACACACACACACACACACACACACACACACACACACACACACACACACACACACACACACACACACACACACACACATGCATTCATGTTAATGAAAATGGAGTTTATACCGGTTATGCCTTATTTCAAGCTACATTTTACATTTATTTATTGGTATAAATGTTCAGTGCACAATTCAACTGAGGACAGGGACTGCAGTAGCTACTGTGTTTTTAATGGTGCACAGCTCAGTCTTTCTAGTCCACATAGCATTCTTTATTCATGTTATAATGCTGCATGTCAAATGGAAAAAGTATTTCACTGTTGATGGTGCTGTGTAGGCTAAGTTCATGTAAAACCCTTACCCAAGTGCATAATTAAAGTATTATGAGTACAGACCAGACAGTATGAGTAATGATTTTTTATTTATTTATTTTTGTATGGATTAATACACATACTGATACCTTCAGTATGGTTGAATCAAGTATGTTCATTCCTCCTACTTCCACCCTTCTCTTCTCCTCTCTCCTCTCCCACTCCTCCATAATCCACCTCCATTCCCCTCTTCCCCTCTCTGTCTCTCTCTCTCTCTGTCTCTCTGTCTCTCTCTCTCTCTCTCTCTCTCTCTCTCTCTCTCAGAAGTACTGTGTATGTATATGTGTATACTGTATATATATATATAGAGAGAGAGAGAAAGTGTATGTGAGTGAGGTGGAGGGGGGAAGAGGGAGGGGGAGGCCGAGGATGAGATGGAGGGATGGGGTGGAGAGGTATATGAGAGAGAGGGGTGTGAGTTGGGAGCAGGGCAGTGAAATGGCGGGGGACAGGGTGACTTGGAGGCGATTTGTTTGTGGCCACCCCAAACGGGATTGAGGCGTTTGGCAATAGATAGATATACATATACTGTATATATATATATATATATATAATATATATACGAGTATACAGTATATAGATATATATATATATATATACACACATTATATGTATATATACACTCAATCCATGTAAATCGCGGCAATTTGGGTCTGGACCCATGCCGCGATTTACAATTTCCATGGTTTATAAATAATAACTCTTATGTGAAAAATGAATTTGGTTCTGGACTTTGGCCAACCACCCCCCACAGCACCCTACCTCCACCTATCTAGGCACCATCAAACACAAACATACAAATTTAGGAATATTCATTGCATGTATTTAATAGAAATAAGCAATCTTAAGGGATCTCACCTTAATGCTATGATGATATTGCTAAAGTGAATGGAGTGGGGTGGTGTTGGGAAGAACTTAGAACCTCTCAGCATGAGGTGGGGGTGCTCCCTTCTCAACACGACAAATGAGCTCCAGACGTTGACTGTATGACAATGGCGGCTGCTTCTTGATACCATACTGCTTAGAGCGCTTCATCGGAGGTTCGGGAGGGGCCATGGAAGGTAGGAGGCAGGGGGGAAGGTGCACAAAAAAGGCAGGTAGCTCTCGTACTCCACGGCGATGGTCTGTAGTGTGTGGACTGGCGGGAAGAACAACAACAACGTGGCAGCATTAGTATGCACACTTGCCACCAGGGATGGGTGGTGATTGGTTGTTGGGTTGCGATTTTCAAATTGAAACCCGCGGTTTATGATTCTCCTTGAAAAAGGCCCACTTCGGTGCCTAGGTCCGAGATTTTCGTGACTTAACAGCGATTTAAGGGTTCCAGCAGTCTGACAGCCACTTAGCCGTGATTTACGAGTCGGTGATTTATAAACGCGATTTATGAGGATTGAGAGTATATATATATATATATATATATATATATATATATATATATATATATATATATATATATATATATATATATATATATATATATATATATATATATATATATATATATATATATATTAAGAATGTATGGAGTAAATGGGAAGTTGTTGAATGCCATGAAGAGTGTGTGTGAGGGTGCTAAGGCTTCAGTTCATGTGGATAGTGAACTAAGTGAATTTTTCTATTTGAAAGTTGGATTGAAACAGGAATGTGTCATGTCCCCAATTGGTTGTTCAATCTGTATATGGATGGGGGTTATAAAAGAGGTACAAGGTAGGGCGTTAGATGTTGGAGGGACCCTAATGCGAGAAGACAGTGTTTGGAGACTCCCTGTACTGTTGTCTACAAATGATACTGTGTTGTTAAGTGAAGATGAAGGGGAGCTACAAGGCTTGGCGAATGAGTTTGGGAGAGTGTGTAAGAAACGGAATCTAAAGGTGAATGTAGGGAAGAGTAAAGGTATGGTCTTCGATAGAAATGAAGTCAGTGGATGTACAGTGAGGTTGGATGAGGAGGAAATGGAATATGTGAGTGCATTTAAGTACTTGGGTAGTGTGATGAGTAAGGATGGAAGTTTAGAGGGTGAAGTGCTTGAAAGGGTACAACAAGGAAGAATGGTTTCTGGTACCGTGAGAGCAGTGATAAGGAACAAGGAAGTGAGCATGGTAGTGAAAAAGTTACTGCATGACAGTATTGTGATACCAACTCTAACATATGGAAGTGAAGCTTGGACGTTGTTGGAGGGACAGAAGTCAAGAATGAGAGCAGTGGAAATGAGTTATTTGAGAGAAACATGTGGAGTTACATAGAGAGACAGACTGACAAACGAGGAAGTGAAGGAGCATTGTGATGTGGATGTGGTAGGAAATATTAGGAGAAACACATTGAGGTGGTTTGGCCATGTGGAGAGGACGGAGAGAGAGACTGACGAGGAGAGTGTATGTGAGTGAGGTGGAGGCTGGGTGAGGGAGGGGAAGGCCAAGGGTGAGATGGAGGGATGGAGTGGAGAGGTATATGAGAGAGGGGGGTGTGAGTTGGGACCAGGGTAGTGAAATGGCGGAGGACAGGGCGAAATGGAGGTGATTTGTTTGTGGCCACCTCATGTGGGATTGAGGCGTCTGGCAATAGATAGAATAGATAGATATATTCTGCTGGGTTACAGAAAAATTGAGATTTTCATAATGAAAATTGTTGAGATGTTCATTTAATTTTATTGGATGAGGTGCTTACATTTTGTGAAAAAGGAGTATACTGTGCATCAGTGGCCAGGGGTTTGTGGTAATGTTGAATTGTAAAGTCAGTGCAGCTTTTTGGAGGTAAATGCTCTGTTGAGTTAGCTTTTATTTAAGTTAGTGTTCATTAACAAGGAGAATGCTTCATTTTATATGAATGTACCCTTTATTACACACACTCATCTTCCAGTGCAGTATCTATGCATTGCAGGCTGACTGAATCTCACCTCTGAAATTTTTCTATTTATATCAAAGAAGGGCAGAATTATACATCAGGTATCAGTCTTAGAGATCCCTTGTGTTTGAATGTGTAAGAATTAGACAGATGAAAAGTTTCTGTTTTATTATAACCAACCAAGTATAGAACAGAGATAGTTAGCATATTGATAGTACCATATTGTATAACATCAGTACTCTAGTTTTCATCTAAAATATGAAACTTCTAGATTTGGGAATGTATTTGAAAGGGGCGTGGGTCGTGAACTGGGGGGCGCAATGGCAAGGAACAGGGCAGCATGGAGCTGATTTTTTTGTGGCCACCCCATATGGGCTTAAGGCCACAGGCTATAAATAGATAGATAGATCCTTCATTATGAAGGCTCCAACATGCTCGCCTGTGTCTGCCTTGGTCACCTAATGGTGGCTTTCCATGCTGTTCGATCTCTGTCAGCTTCCCTGTTCAGTCCCTTATTCTAGAGGTCACACTCAATGACCTCATCTCAGGTCTTTTTTGATCTCCCTCTCACAACCCTACCCTAAACATTAATACTGCTCGCTTTCCGCACCCAGTTATTGCAAGCATAACTAGTGGTACTAATGTTACTAACTGTTTGCATGGTAAGAAGGCAGATACAGGGATTTTGAAAATTTGTATTATAGATATGGATTTTTTAAAGCATATCGGAACCAGTGACCAAAAGTACTGTACTGTACTGGTACCTGTAAAGAGTGTGGCCCATGAAGTACGTTGAGTTCAGTGCAGCAGTTGCCACTTTATTAGAATGTTTACCACTACAAGTGCGTGCCTGATTGTTATCCAGATTTTCTTTCTTTTATCCCTTTATGTGCTGGGGATTTTCTTGGTTGAATAAAATACCAGTATGCCATACATTAGACCCTTGATTTAAGACTTCAGTAGACCGGACATCAGTTTCAGCAAACACAGTGAAGGCCACCACACATCCGTCAGCTATAATGAGCAGTGTCTGTTAATGGGGCACAGTATATGTTTCCTACCCACTTTAGTCCAACCTGGCTTGAAGTTTCCCTACCACATTGTGATTGCTGAGTTGTAATAACAGGTTATGGTAATACCATACAGGTATTTGTCATGAAGTGCTATGACAAGAATGTGAAATAAGCTGCAAGAGGGCAAAATTATAGGCCAAGTTAGTGTAAAATGGGTATAGTTTTCATTTTTAGTGCTAGAATATGCTATTATGCTTTTTTATTTTCAAACACATGCTTGAAATCTCACCTCTAGGGGACCATTGTATATGATGATCTTTGGGCTCTGTTGGATCAGGCTTTCCCCAGTTAGTCTGTAGTGAGGGTCTACTGTATTTCATTCATTTTATTTTGGCAGAAAATGACAATTCCTTGGCATCATATTAAGGTAATACTGTAATCTGTTACTGTATGGTAACTCTGTATTCAGTATGGAGGAATGGCAATTTTAGGTCAGTGCAAGGTGAACAGAATACTGTATAGTACTGTATTAGTCAAAAGAAGTGTTCCTAGCAGCACTTAGGGGATTAAGGGTACTAGCCAGAATATTCTGTGATAGAACTCTGACCTGTGCTTAAGGGTTTTGTATGATGCTTTATAGCTACTTAAATGTTTTTACTGGTGTGCTTAAATTGTCTAACAGTTTGGTAGTAGATCAACAGTTCACTGCAGAATTTACTGATAAGAATTGCCTAGAGGAAAACACCTTCATATGTAAAATGTGATGACATCTTTGGCTAGCACCTGTATGTGCGTCATCAGCACAGCTGCTCACTCCTGGTTCCCATTCATAATAATCTCGTATACTTTTCAAAGATGAGACCGTTCAGTATTTTTGTACTTATTTAATCAAAACATATCATGATAAGAAAAATCAATTATCCATTTGTTTTATTGCCAATGTGATTGGAAAAGATATGGGATGGAATAAATACAAGAATTCACTACCCAGTGAATACAAATACAGTACAGTAACATTTCATTAATTTGGGTTGTGAATATATATATATATATATATATATATATATATATATATATATATATATATATATATATATACGGTAATCCCTCCACTATCCGATGTAATAGAGCCAAAGGCATGTCCGGAAAGTGGTCCTGTCCGGATAGTGGGCACCAGCCTCCTGGACTTGTACATATGGACCCTGACTCAGAAAAACACCTATACAACTCCCTCTGGACATGCATAGCACCTATTTAAGACCCAAATCACACCAATAAGGGACATAAAAGACTGAAATAAATGCAAAAGAACCATAAAATTAGGGTTTAGAGGTGAGTTTATACAATATTAAACATTCTGGGTACTTAGAACAAGTCCCTGGCTCCTGGACTGGTACTTATGGACCCTAACTCAGAGAAATACCTCCCTACTGCACATGCATAGCACCTAATACCCTATTCACACCAATAAGGGACATAAAAGAGTGAAATGAGGTGTCAGAGGTAAGTACAGTATGGAAAATACAGTACAGTACAATATGAAACATTCTGGGTACTTACAGCAAGTCCCTGGCCATCTCGATGAATAACCGCCTCCTCTCAGACTCTAACAGTAAGAAGGATTTCCTGACGCACTTGCAGTACATTGTTCATGAAGTCTTGCACAGAACTTAGTCATTTCCACTCAGAATTCCATTCTCTTAACACTGCGCACTCTTGTCTTACTTGCGCTCCATTGTACATTAATGAAATAAGTGTTGCACTCTGCACTTTAAGTCTTTCCACTCTTGAAACCATTTTCTAAACAAAACACACTCAAGTTAATTTACGTTACATTTACAGTCCATTAAATCTTTGTCTTTTCACTCAGAACTCAAATTCCTTAACACTATGCACTGTTTTTTTCACTGCACAACTCTGTAAATTCCCGTGTGGTCTAGTGGAGAAGTTCTTGGCGTCTAATCACTGTCAGAGTCTGAGAGTAGCACATGCAGGTGACCTAGGGGTGCGTCGCTGGGTCGTGGCGATGGTGTACCCACTGCAGACGACTCTGAAGATAGGCGCAAACTCACGTAGAGCGGTGACTCCACCGTGGCTGATGTGCTGGGCTGTGGCTCAGAGCATGAGGGGCTGTCTTAGGGAGGCAACGGAGTGGAGCCAGGGCTGGGCACAGCGGGGGTCACGGGCCTGAAAAAGCTGTCAGTGGTTGACTGACGCAAGGAACGACGATTCTGACAATTAATGATGCGCTGCCTGAAAGCCGCACTTCCTCCACAAGTCCCAGGGGCCCCATCTCCCTGTCGGAGTCCGGGTGTTCCAGGTAGTCCAGAATGAACTCTAGGTGTTCCCGGAGTGTGCTCAGCTTGAGGATGGCTGGAGTAGTGTCATGCTGAGAGGAGTCCGCATCTTCGTCGCCGTCCTTGTCGGAATCTTCAAGCTGTGTACTGACACCTGCAGCTGAAGATACGATCTCGATATCAGACAGGGTCTGATACCCAGGATCGCCCTCGTCGTCATCTGACCACTCACGCACTTCATTCACATCAACATCGTCCCCATGCGCACGTAGACGTGCATGGAAGTCATCCACGTCGAAACCTAGGAAATCGTGCTCCACATCCGTTCCGAGAAGCAGATGAGACCAACCATTTTCTAGTCTTGAGGGGACTTCCTTCCATGCACTGGCCCAGTTGTAAATGGCAGATGATGTTGTAGCGGCAAAGGTTTTCCAAAGTCCACTGGCCTCGCGTGTCCCGTCCCTCTCTGTGCTTGTCCTCATCCTCGAGAACAACCATCACCTCGTCCAGGAACTTCCGTCGGTATAACCGTTTCGTTGCCGCGATCACTCCTTGGTCCATTGGTTGGAGGAGAGCAGTAGTATTAGGTGGCAGAAACATGCACCTAATGCGGCCATTCTCAGCCACCAAGCCCTTGTGGGCAGGTGCATTGTCGAGGAGAAGGAGGGCCTTTACCTGGTCGCGTGGGATTCCCAGTTTCTCCTTCTGGTAATGTATGGCCTCTTTGACGAAATGGTGGTGGAACCAGTCTTTGAAGATGTGGGCTGTGAACCATGCCTTCAAGGAATGGTACCAAACGACAGGAAGGACATCCATCACCCCACGAAGACACTGGGGCTGCTTTGCACGGCCAGCAATAACGGGCTTAAGCTGGTGCATGCCGTTAGCATTAGCACAACACAAAGCAGATATCCTTTGCTTGGAGAGCATGCGGCCAGGTACACACTTCTCCGTCTCCTCGGCTAGAGTGTTCGTAGGCAAAGAGCGATAGAATAAACCAGTTTCGTCAGCGTTGTAGACTTGACCGAGAGTGAGGCCCTACCTGTCGATCAAGCCCTTCACCTTGTGCCGAAACTTCTCTGCTCCATCCTCGTTAGCGTCCAAAGCTTCGCCGTGAGACTTACAGTTGGTAAGGCCATGTCGTAACTTGAACGCGATGAGCCAACATTTGGATGCCTTGAAGTCTAGGGTGTCGTGAAGCCTTGCGAACTTCTCAGCAGCAGCCTTCAGCTCCGTGCCACGCACCATCACAGCAGCAGCACGTTGCTGTCGATACCAAATCAACGTGGAGCAGTCGACTTCAGCATACTTGGGAATAAACATCATCTTCCTCTCCACGTTGTGTTTGCTTTTCGATGAGAAGTCAGCCGTGTACTGCATGAGTTTGTCTCGGGATCTCTTAATATCAAACAAAGTAGATCGGGCCAGGTTGAACTCACGAAGGATGCATGAGGAAGTCCATCCCGCATCCACCTTCTCCAATATCTCCCTCTTTTTCTCCAGAGTCAAAACCACTCTCTTCCTCTTCTCAGGCGGCGGGGCCATCATCACACACACGAAGGAGAGGCACGAGAGCAGGAGAGCCTGCAGCAGGTAAGGAACCACCACAAAAGCGAGCACGTGGGCAGCCATGATGACGATCGTGCACTCGCAACAAGAGACAGGCGGTAAGTGGGGAGGATGCAGGGGCGCTCTAACGGACGTCGGAGGAATGACGCACCAAAACAAAGCTGTCCCGCGCCACGCGCGCCAAGTTCAAATTATGGGCGGGAGAAAGTCGGATTTTTTTCATTTTTTTTTGCGGTTTTCGGACCATTTTGGGATTATTGGATCCCAGGACGATAATGTCCGGTAAATGGGGATGTCCGGAAAGTGGACGTCCGAATAGTATGAGGATTATTGTATATAAGTCATTGCTCACATAATGCACGAATATTGTTCCTGGCAGGTCCTGCTTTATGGAAATTCCGCATTATACAGCCATACGTTTATATGTTAAAGGGTTTCATGGTACCCAAGCCAGCCTCAACTTCACCTTTTGGGGCAATTTTCTGGGATTTTTCCCAGGACATTTACCTGCCTAAAAATGATTTCAGTACCTACAAACACTGGAGGATTCCTCAACTTGAATTGAAGAGTTTATATTGTTTATAGAGTCGATTGGAACTTCTTCCCTCTTCCGTTGGTTGCAGCACATGACCAGGTACCTTTCCATCATAACAAGCGCTGGGTCAGACGAATAGTTGACTCATTGACTTGGCACTTTTTGGCGATGGCACAATTACGTTCTCCTTTCTCCTTCTGCTTGATAATGTCAAGCTTCTGCCCCTGGGTCAAACTCTTCCGCCAGCTTGCTGAGTCTCAGTAGTGCGGCATGGTTAGGCTGGGTCAGGTGGCCAAAAAGAGCAGAGTTAACACACAGCACGTGTGGAAGCAGAGAGCAGGCAGAGTGTTGACTGGAGTGGTACAGGAATCACATTTTCAGATGTCGCTATGCTCATGCCTAAAAGTTGCTAAAATGTCGCTAACCATTCTATCAAAAGTTGCTAATATTACTCCTCCCCCCCCCCACCACATTTTTGTAATCAAGTCTATCTATCTATCTATTGCCAGACGCCTCAATCCCGTTTAGGGTGGCCACAAACAAATCGCCTCCAAGTCGCCCTGTCCCTCGCCATTTCACTGCCCTGCTCCCAACTCACACCCCCCTCTCTCATATACCTCTCCACCCCATCTCTCCATCTCATCCTCGGCTTCCCCTCTCCCTCTTCCCCCCTCCACCTCACTCACATACACTCTCTTCGTCAGTCTTTCACCCTTCATCCTCTCCACATGGCCAAACCACCTCAGTGTGTTCCTCATAACGCTTCCTATCACATCCACATCAAGTTATAGCAGTTTTTTCTGCACAGTATTGACAAAATAGGTCAGTATTAATCAATAGGTCAAACATGGCCAGAGTTCCCTCCACTTTTTTTGCTTCATCAAGTTTCTTAAATGGGCGAACTGTGTGTCACACTCTACTAAAAGGCTCTGCTGCTTTCTTATGTTTGTTTGTGTTTCTTTGTTTCTCAAGGTCGCACAGTTTTGCAAAGTACACATGCAAATTTTACAAAATCCATTTCTGTCATCTCCAGGAACCTTGAGAAGCCAGGTTTTGTACTTTTTGTCTTTTAGCCACGCCTCGCTAAATTTCTGTGAATATTGTGGCATGTCTTTATTTTAGTAAATCCAAGCATTTTCTTCTGGGCTTGTAGTAGACTTGTGACTGAGTGCGTCATGTGCACTGTGTAGGTCTAATACATACTGAAGTTTTGTAAGGACATGTCCTGTATGGACACTGGTACCACTTCTTAAATAAAGTTAAACAGCTTATTTATATTATGCATATCGTAGATCATTAACAGAAAATTTGTTGGCATTTTTTTTTGTAAGTCATACCTGATATACTTAGCACTACCATAAGTACCAAATCTGATAGGTGCATTTTAGTACCTAGCAAAATCGGCAGAACCTGTGGCTTGGTCTGGGCAAACTGCCAAGAGGCAGGTAGGATCGGGATATGTCACGGGCAGATGCAATGTATCCTATGACTAAATCTGGCTGCGTTTTGTGTTTTTTTTTTTTTTTACCATGTTTTGACCACTTGTTTCACGTAATGACTAAATATTCCATAATATTTGGTCTCGGGCTGCGTTTACACTGTTGTAGCAGCGTAGTACGTTCTTTTTAAAAATGGGCAATTTCTCCACCCGCGTAATATTTATCAAAATTACGTTTTAACCATATCTTGGACTCAAAAACAAACACAAGGGGGGGGGGCCGTGCTATGACTTTTTGCGCTCTCTGATCGCGCACTATGTGAGGTGACTGTGTATATATATATATATATATATATATATACTGTATATATATAATATATATATATATATATATATATATATATATATATATATATATATATATATATACTGTATATATATAATATATATATATATACTATATATATATATATATATATATATATATATATATATATATATATATATATATATATATATATATATATATATATATATATATATATATATATATATATATATATATATATATATATATATATATATATATATATATATATATATATATATATATATAAATATATATATATATATATATATATTTATAAATAAATAAATATATTTATATTTATATATATATGTATAATTTGGTGGTAGGTGGGGGCGCTCACCATCCACTCACTCGATGTAGTGCCGGTCTCGGGTGTCTGCCCTTTCTTCTTCTCCATCCTTCTTTCCTTTCATCCTGTTCTGTCTTTCCTTCATTCTTTCCTCACCCCTATGCCTACAGGTGACTTTACATTCCCTCTTCTGTCTTTCCTTCATTCTTTCCATTTCCATCTGCCTGTGGGTGATTCTACACTGAGTAACAAGCCAAATGATTTCCTGTACACCAGGAAACCATTTGCTATGCTGAATGGTAACCATATAACCAAATTTTAAGGCCTAGTGGTTTGGTGGGTAATTACAGCGCTCCAGTTGGATTGAGCCGGTGAAGCTTTATATCCAAGAGGTGGTTTGGGTTTATTGCTCACGTAATGCCACTCAAGGATGAGTAAGGCTGGTCACTCTCATCTTAAATGTCAGGACCAACTTGCCTAGTCCTGGGTTCCTATGTTGCTCATGAGGCAAAATAGGATTGGATGATGGATATATATATATATATATATATATATATATATATATATATATAAATATTTACGCACACACAACATTACAGACCAGTTACAGTGTGTGGACTATAAAGTTATAAAGGAGGTGCCAAATCATTGTCATGTACTGCTTCAAGCATATTTCTTCCAACCAGAGATGGTGGCAACCATCATCCACACTCATGATGTAGTGCTGCCTACTTCTTCCTTCAACTTTACCATTCTTTTTCTGTGTCTGCCCTTCTCTTTCTATTTCTCCCATCTTTTCTGCCACATTTTATTACCTTTCTTCCCTCTTCGGGTGGCTTGACACTGAGAGACAAGCCTGATGTTTTCTTGTAAGCCAAGAAACCATTTACAGTGCTGAGGGGGAACCATATAACCAACCCACACATGCTCTATACTTGTCAACTACCGAGTTGACGTAGGGTTAGTGCCCCTCCTGATAAAACCACTAGCTCAAAGACAGACAGCCACCCTTTACGGGATTATGGCATCTGGCTATAGATAGATAGGTAATGTGGTCACCTGTCAGTTCCCTGGCCACATAAATCCCTCCATGGCTGCTGGCGTCGAATGACGTTTCCCTGATAAAAGGCTGCAGGTGCCGTTTGAGCGCGGCCTATAAAAAAACGGCGAAAATTTTTAGAAAGTGAATGAACATTCGGAACGTCTTCAGACTGACCTACACTACACTTCCATACACCCCATCAAGCAGTTTAGAGCCTGCTGCTGTGGTATTTTTTTATTTTTTTGCTCCTGGCCATGCCTAAACAAGCACAGCTACACCAATTATCTCGACCCAGATGGAAAACATCATCTTTGTCCTCTCTTGCGAAACACACTCAACCACCCTGCTTACGATTATGAATAAATACAGGCACAAACAAACAAGACATGATAATTAGAGAAAAATACATTTTTGTCTTGGTATCTTTACCTGTTTGCTCAGGTTTGTTGTACTGGTTTGGATCATTCGATGCAGTGCGACTTGTAGAAAACTGTGAAAACTTTCAGGAAGTGAGTGAATGTCTGGGACATGAGACTTACCTTCATTTCATGCTCTCACACCTGACTTGTCAGTTCACCACCTTCTGCTGTGATGAGTGGATGTACAATTTTTTCGTTCGTGGCCATGCCTAAACACACATATTTACACCCATTTTCTCGACCCAGAGAGAAAACATCTTTCTTCTCACTTGCAAAACACACACAACCACCTTGTTTATGATTATAAGTAAACACAGGTATAAACAAAAAAAACATGAAAATAAAAGAAAAATTAATTTTTGTTTGGTATTTTTACCTATTTGCTCAGGTTTGTTGTACTGTTTTGATTCATTTTACATATTCTTTGCCTTTTACAAGCATAACAGGAACATTTTCCATGTTCACGTGATACATTCGTGGGTGGAAAGGCCTCCCTTCCCTCTCTGCCAATCACCTCGTGCGAGGTGCGAATGGCAGGTCGTCTTGCATTTCAACCTTCGCTCTCCAGCCTTTACACGCAAGGAATGACGTGTATCTCATTTAGGTCAGAAAACATACACTTTCATCTCCCTTTTCCAACAAACTCCACCACCCAGACTACAAAAATGTCAATGCTACCATAATAAACACAGAAAAATGCAAAATAAATTTATAATATAATTTCTTACATTCAAACCTTGCATATTATGTGCTGAAAAACTTCAAAATACACATATATAGTTATTTCACACCTTTTCAGCACCACTGACAATGTTTTTTTGGTAAAAAAAAAAAAAAGAAGAAGAAAGTTGCATCACTACAGTACAATACCTACATGTGACTAGTATCAGCTGTCTATGGTCTGTTTATTTTATGAAGCGCGTTTAGGCGTTGTCCCTCTTGGGAATTTCCTTGGTCACCTCCCTGCCAAACATGTACACCTCCCTGTCTCATGTCAGCTATTTACTACTTCCAAATGAAGTCTATTTACAGTATATATATATTTAATTCTCTGATAAGGCTATACTGTATAATGTTATAAATGCCCCTTTTTTTCTAATAATAACAATGACTTTTAATGAATACCACAACACTTGGCAGTGTTGCTTTCCAACATTGCCATGCTTGTAAGGGTAGAGTGACCGTGTTAATCCAGGTCATTCCCACTCTAGCCGCCATCTGAGATGGATGCTCTTACTCCTGCTACTCGCTCTCGTGTGCTCCACAGTAGAGAAAAAGAACATTTTTTTAGAAGAGAAGGCAAACAGAGGACCTCTAATTGTTCCCTCAAAAGCTGTTGATTAGGCCTCCTGGGGAAAACCTTTATAAAAAAGAAATGCACCTTGACTTTTACCTCAAAGGTGGTGTGGAAAAAAAAGTCAAAATTATAAAGAACAAATAAAACATCGTACTTTAAGGAAAGTATCACATTCATAAGAAAAACATAATGTTGACAGACAGACAGTAACAGAAAGAGGAAAGGGAATGGAGATAAGGGGGATAGGCAGACAGCGAGGGAGGGAGGTTGGAGAGGCCGGAGATAAGGGAGAAAAGGCAAGATGGAGGGAGGGAGGGAGGGAATGTGGTGGAAATTGAATAGGAATGCAACAAGATATTCAGGAGGCTTTTTCTCAACCTCAGAAGTGGTGTGGAAAATAAACTGAAATTATAAACGACAAATTAAACATCATACTTCAAGGAGAAAATCACAGTCATAATAAAAAATAATGTTAGAGAGAGAAAGTCAGTCAGTCAGGAGGCTTTTCCTCAGATTTTAATGATTCATAAAACTGTATAGACTTTATAGAAAGAAATTTACAAAAAATGCAATTTCTATATGCAGAGAGAGAGAGAGAGAGAGAGAGAGTGGTGTGCTGGGAGGGAGAGTTGTCATTTACGCCTTTTCTCTAATCCGATTAAGTTGCCCAGTACAAAGTATGACGACACTGTGGGACGGGTACTCCACAAGAGGGACAACACCTAAACGCTTTTCATAAAATAGATGGACCATAAATTTACACAACTTCTGCATTCGATTGCACACCACAGGATGGGTCAAGGAAGCTAAAATTTGCACTGCCAGGTATGTCGGAACTTCCTCTTCAATATGGCAAGGAAAAAAAAAAAATCAATTTTTGAAACTTCAGAAAATGTCCCTGGCGTCAGCCAGGGGTGCACATAAAATTCCGGACTCATGGCCATGGAAGGGTTAAGCTTCATACCTTGTTGTCTTACTCATTTACCATATCCATTTACCTTTTTGACTCCCATGTCTGCTCTCACCCACAAGCTAACTCACATATATCCCATTCATCACCCTATGGGGTGCTGGAAAGTGATGCCTTCAAGTGGTGATACCAAAATAAACAGACAGCTCCACTGCCTAGTTATACAACTTGTACCTCAAACCCATTCCTGACCCCTGAAAGGAGAAGAGTGGACCTCAGGAGAGTGGCACCTTCAGACTGCAGTCCACTGGGTTGATGTCCAGATGAGCCTCAAGCTACAACAGTCGCCACCACTACCCTGTTTACGTTCTCTCCATAGGATCATGCCTTCAAAGCACACATTCTTCACCTGCCAACAGACCACATATTACATTATTTCTTATTATATAAATTTCACTCTTCAGACATTCCCCATTAATCCCATTTCTACTGCCTGTAATTGCTTGACTTAATTCTTTGTGGGTATACAGAGAGGACAAGTTTTGTTAAAACAGACTTGGCAGATATCATTGGAGTGTGCATAGGAATTCCGGGATTTTGGTGATGTGATGTATGCTGCAGTGTAGCTGCTGCTAACTCTAGAGTTTGGTTTGAGGTGGATGGGAAGAATTTAGAGAGCTGTTACCTATCTTGACATGAGTGGATTCATACTAAGGGAAAATTCTGTGCCACATGGGTGAGAAGCGTGATGTTTTATGGTCGTGAAACTTGGTTTGTAAAGGAGGATGAGATAATAGATTTGAATGTACAGAGATGAGGATATTTTGATGGATGTATAGTGTTCCTCACAATGACAAGAGCTGCAAATGGCAGTATAGTATTGTGAATAAACAGCTGAGGGGCTTGGTGGGAACTGAATGTATTGATGATGTGATGTATAGGGGAGATTGAGGTTGGCTTGACATTAATGACGGACATTAGTTGGAAGAAAATTCCTAGGAGTGAATTAGGAGACTATTGCTCTAAGAATAGATCAAAGAAGTCCTGGAATGAGGTTTTATAAAATGATCAACATTTAGAGACTGAGCAATGATGTTGCTAAAGATTATGCAGCATGAAGAGCTGCCAACAAGTTAATAAGGTTGAAACATACAAGTTAGCACAATCCATTTCATAGTTGTTGTTGTGCAGCCATAGTCTGTCTGGCCAAGCAGGCTTATCAATTGCAGGTGAGCTACCACCCTTACAGGGCCATCATGTGCATTCAGTCAATATTCTGATGTGGTTGATGGCACTTCACCACACTGAGGAGCAGGGAAATGTGTGGAGTTTGGTTCCTGGGTGGATGCAGCATTGTATCACTTTTTCCAGTTAGCGGGTGCACCATAACAGGCTTCACATCACTGCTTTATCTGGTTACCATCCAGGATTGTAAAGGTTTCTGTGGGATACAGGAAACCATTAGTCTTGTCATTGTGGAACTAATTGAAGTGGAAAGAACAAGAATAAAGACTGACAGGAAGGAAAGAGAGGAATAGGAAGAGAGGTGGTCAGACTCAGAGATAGAACAAGTTGAAGGAAGAAGTAGAAAGCACTACATCTAGTGAATGGATGATGGTCACCACTGTGTACCACCCACATTTCATTGTGAACAGTAAAAGAATATCACAGTAATGGGCACTTTGATACTTTTGTGTCCTGCGTCCTGGGCTTTAGTAGAAAGCAATACAGTATACTACAGAAGCTCACTTGCATCACACTAGAGCTGTTATCAGTATGAGTTTCCTACCACTTAATCTAATACAGTGAAGTTACTCAAGTTTTTTTTTTTAAATCCAAAGGTCGAGGTTGTAATGATCAGATTTTTATTGTAAGGCATCTAATGCAACAAGCTAATGAGATGAAAATGCCACTTAGTATGTGTTTTGTGGATTTTGAAAAGGCGTTTGATAGTGTTTCACGTGGAGCTATGTTGAAAATTATGAGATTTTATGGTATACCAGAAAAGTTTGTAAATATTATTAGAAGCCTGCATGAAGGTACTTTTTGTAAGGTAATGGTGGGTGGTTCTTGAGTGATCCATTTCAAGTTAGGTCAGGAGTGATTCAAGGAGGAGTTCTTTCGCCATTGTTGTTTGTTTTGGTTATAGATTATGTTATGAAAAAGGTTGTAAGGAGAACAGGTGCAGGAATTAACTGGAAAGAAAATAAGAAGCTGATGGATTTGGACTATGCTGATGATATTGTACTGATTTGCGGAAGTATTTACGAGATGCAGAGGGTGCTTGATTGTCTGGTGGAGGGAGAAAAAGTGGGATTGGTAATAAATTGTGGAAAGACTGAAATTATTAATATGAACGTGGAGAACCAAATCGATTGTGTAATTGGGAATAATGTGGTGAAGAATGTAGAAAACTTTAAATATCTGGGAACGATTGTATCATCTAATGGATCATTAAACAATGAAATTGAGGAGAGGATTAGACAGGCTTGGCGAGCTGTTGGAGTGTTGAAATCTGTTTGGAATAATAATATGCTTTCGGTACATACTAAAGTGAAAATTTGCAAGTCCATGGTTAGACCCATTTTAATTTACGGGCATGAGTCATGGTACAGTTCAATTGCAACAGATCAGAAAGTATTAGGATTTGAGAATAAAATACTGAAAAGGATTCTTGGGGTAAAGTGGCAAGACAGAGTTACAAATGAAAGAGTAAGGGATATTACGAGAGTGGAACCAGTTAATGAATATGTGAGACTGTCTTGCTGGAAGTGGCTGGGGCACATATACAGAAAAGAAGGTTGTTTAATACAGGATGTGCCAGAGTGGATTGCTAGAGAAAGAAGAGGTAGAGGTAGGCCGAGGGAAACCTGGTTGAGGACAATGAAAAAAGAAGCAGGAGAGGAGTGTTGGTGGGATCTGAAGGAGATGGCAAGAGACAAATATTGGTGGAGAGAGTTCATTGAGACCCTATGCATCCCATGGGGTGCCACAGGAAATGATTGATTGATTGATCCAAAGGTGATAGAATATCCTGTTGGGTAACAAGAAAGTATATACAGTACAGGACTGAGTGCAGAGGCTGCAAGATGACTGCATGAAGATTTGTTAATGCTCACATTTACATAGGGTGGGAAATAATTCCATCTTGTGTAGTGTTTGTGATAAATGGGTGCACAAGAGATGTAGTGGTATCAGAGGTAGACCGCGAGATGATGCTGATTTTATGTGTGCGGTGTGTCGGGGAGAGCAGGTGGAGATTGTCAGGCATGAAAGGGTTGAACTTGCTGGTGAGTCTCTTGAGTGTGTGGAAGACCTCTGTTATTTGGGAGACATGTTGTGTACTGGAAGTGGCGCTGGAGCTAGCTCTGTTGCTAGGATGAGAAGTGGTTGGAAGAAGTTCAGGAAGCTGTTGCTTGTCCTAACATTGAGAGGACTATCCCTACGTGCTAAGAGGTCTTTGTATGCAGCATGTGTTAGGAGTGTAATGCTGTATGGTAGTGAAACCTGGGCAGTAAAGGAGAAGGATATTCGCAGGCTCAGACTTACAGAAATGACAATGATTAGGTGGATGTGCAGTGCGTCCCTGCGTGCAAGGCCTGGTGGGGCTGGGTTTATGATGGAAGAGTTGAGAGGTAGGATGGGACTGGAGAGTATTTGTGTTGTGATGAGGAGAGGTAGATTGGGATGGTTTGGGCATGTGGAGAGGATGGGGGATGATAATTGGGTGCAGAAGGTGAGAAGTGTTAATACAGTATTGAGGGTGGAGTTATGATGGGTCGACCAAGAAAGATGTGGTACGAGGTCATTAAGTGTGACCTCAAGGTTAAGGGACTGAACAGGGAGGCTGCAATAGATCGTGCAGCATGGAGAGCTGCCATTAGGTGACCAAGGCTGACGCATGCAAGCATGTAGGAGCCTTCAAAAACGAAAACGAAAACTACGACAAAAACGTTCGTCTTTGATATGGTATTACTTTGCAAAGCCCAAAGCCAAGAGTGAGAGCAATGTAAATGGTATTGTATGAGGGTTGCATAGGTTGGATAAGCAAAGGAATGTAGACTTGTGAAAGATATACAGTAAATTGAGTTGTTGATTAAAGGGTATATGAAAGTGTACTTGGATGGTATGTTCATGTATGTAGGATGGATATGAAAATGGTATAATGTACTGTGGGTGAATTTGAAGACAGGGGGAGGAATGGAATGAAATTTTTGAATATGGTGACTGAATACAATGACTCCTTGCTTTGTGCAGGTCTCATTTACACACACAGAATTTGTGCAGATCATAAATAAATACAGTACCTCAATTCCATATGCACTGAAATTGACACTTCTCTATTTTCACAGATGGGAGTTGATAAAATGACTAATTTACCAGTTTTCATTTGAACACAGGAAACTATGTGGAAAGGTTTCCAAAGTTATGAAAATTGAGATCACAGTGCATTCAGTGCAAGTAAGGGCTGATATACAGTACAAAGTTTTGAACACATTATCAGTTGCTGTAGTAAGTAAAAAATGCCAAATATAACTTTATTGTGTCTATTGATGATCATGAAGTCTTCAGTCATATAGTACTGTACTGTATATTATTGATGTACTTGAGGAGAAAAAAAATTATAGAGAGCCAGAGTAAAGACTGCCATATTGTATCATTTATTGTATTATTTATGAAGGCTTCAACATGCTTACACGCGTTGGCCTTGGTTACCTAATGGCGGCTGTCCATGCTGCTCCATCTTTGGCAGCCTCCTTATTCAGTCCCTTATTCTGAGGTCTCACTCTTTGACTTCACCCCAGGTTGCAATTTTTCCCTTGACGTTCACGCTTCCCACCCTTCACACTTGATTGTCATCCTCCATCCTCTCAGCATGCCCAAACCATTTCAGTCTATCCCTACACATCACAACACTAGGAAATTATTATATTTTTCCTTCCCCATTAGATAAGAATTGTTTGTGTGTGCTATTTTGTTTGGATTCTGGTGTGCGGTACAGTACAGTACTTCTGGGGGACATATTAGCTGCGAAATAGGGTCATTGTAGCTGTATGAAAAAGTGAGGTGTGGTAGTTTAAAGATCAACTATGAAGATCAAAATAAAAGTGAGTTCTGTGTAGGATCAGTTAGTGTTACCATATTTTGTATTCCGTGATTGTGCCAAGTGAAAATTGATATTTTTTTTCCTAGCCATCCACAATAAGTAAAAATAAATGTACTGTATTACTTAGCAAATCATTAAAAAAAAAAAAAAAAATTGCCTATAGCCTATGACATCACAGAAGTCAGTTTCAGGCACTGAGATGACTTATATGGGAGATAGGCCTACCCAGCATTAACCCTTGTTGGAACACAGCACATGATATCAGTGGACACTCCTGTTCATTTTTTACTTGCATGGATTGTGTTATTGCTACCCAGGCAAATATACTAGTGACTTTTGACATCACAGGAATTATCATATTTTTGACATCACAGGAGTTTTTGTTTGTTGAAATGTGTGGGTGCCAGACATTGCTATTTGGGCAGCTGTGGTAGAGTAATATAACTTTTCAGTTATGTTGAAGTATACTTTTAAGTACATGATTTATATTGATGTGTTCTTTCTGCTAAATTAATAATTTCATGCAAGAACTGGTTTTGGTAATTGGCTTTTAAGGAAGGAGAAGAATTTATGGGAAGAGAAATGGATGAATGAAATAGTGTATGTACTGGATATATTTGGAGACATACTTGATATGGGTTGCACAGTGCATCTGTGTTAACATGCCTGTCAGCAGAGTTTTTCCAACTTATAAGAGCTATGAAGCACATTAAAACAGAATAATTGTTCAAGAGGTTTGTATGTGAGGTGGAGTCTGGTTTTTTAAAGTTTCAAATGGTAAATGAATTTACAGTCATTTGCCACTTTTACTACTCTATACATCATAATTATAATTTCCAACACCAACGAAGTTGGGGGGGTTCATGTATTCACCTATGTTTGTCTGTCTGTTTGTCCACACGATATCTCCAGAAGTTCAGTGAAATTTTGTGGAAGGGTGGGCCATGGGCCAAGAAAAAATTAAATTTTGGGGCGGATCTGGAGCTGGATCTGGAGTAACCTGCACAATATCTCCAAAAATTCACAATAAATTTCAGTAAAATTTTGTGGAAGGGTGGGCCATGGGCCAAGAATGAATTGATTAAATTTTGGAGCAGATCTGGATCCAGATCCTATGTATCTTGCACAGTATCTCATAAAGTTCTCAATGAATTTCAATAAAATTTTGTGGAAGAGTCGGCCTTGGGTCAAGGAACAATTGATTAAATTTTGGGAAGGATCTGGATCCTATGTATTCCACACAATATTTCCATGGATCCAGATTCTTTCTAATGGCAATGGCATTGGCAAAGTTATGCACTCTCTGAGTGTTTTCTAGTTTCATTTGTAATTCGTACTTGAATGATGGAGTAAGAGATTGCATAAGAATGGGAGAACTGTGAAGCAGGATGCACAGTAAAGTGGCCAGCATCATTCAAGTTTTTGGTATCCTGGCTCCACCTCACAAGTGATCATTTGCAGTCTAATTATATTATTATTGTTATTATTATTATTATTATTATTATTATTATTATTATTATATTATGGCATCTGGCAATAAATAGATAGATTATTATTATTATTATTATTATTATTATTATTATTATATTATGGCATCTGGCAATAGATAGATAGATTATTACAGTATTATTATTATTATTATTATTTATTATTATATCCAAATATACTGTACCTGGATCTTAACCACTCATTTTTTTAATGTGAAATATGGTTGGAATGATGATGATATTGGTTGGATAGTCTTAGTAATAACTTGATGGTTTTCCCTGTTAAAGTTTGTATAACTATTCTACAGATGCAGTGTCCAGCAACAGCCGTGATGGCGATGGTGGCGGTGCTGGCTGCCGTGGTCGATTCAAGACTGGTGTTTCCTCCAGGATCAGATATGGGCTATATTATTCCTGGTTAGGACACTTGTCTTTGGTATTTTAAGTGAGGTGCTGATGAGGAGCCTGTATGTGGTGGCACTGTGCACCCTTGGTGGAACAAATATGGTATCCGCCTTGGATCCAGACAACATAATATTTCCTTACACCTCATAATGGGAAGGACCCTGGTCTGACCCTGGTGAGGTGCCGTATATCATGAAGGGGTGCCTGATCTTTACAGAGTGTATGTGCTGTACTGCATCTGTGAGATGACTCAGTAGAAACAGTTGCTTACCTGTGGTTGAAGGTTTCCCCAGCCAAACAGACTTAGGTTAATCAACAACAACTTCAAGTACAACTTTCCTGCAGTAAGATTCCTATGAAAATTTGTGATAACTTACTGCATCAGTTGTCCATTGAACTGCACTGTGCAATCGCATCTCTCTAGGCTATATGGTTATGCTAAGTGACAACCCAGTTGCATGATGATTTATCGTATAGATTAAGGAGGCAACATGACACGAGTTCAGTGGGGATATCTTTTGCTTGAGTCACCCACCCAGAAAAGTCAGAACTGTATGCCAGGTGATAGCTCTGAGGTAGAATGTAACCAATCTGCAGTACAGAGTGTGTGAGGGAGAATAACCAGAAGGGCAAAGGTCAGCCAATGTGGAAGTTGAGGAGATGCTGCATTATTGTATGTTCATTAATCATCATGGGAATTCACACAGAAGTATGTTAGTATACTGTAGCTCTGTAGAGACTATCTTACAGTCCCAGAGGAGTGTTGACTGTCATTTATTGTGGATGTTGGTATTAGTCTTTGTAAATTATGCGGACAGTATTTTTAAAAATTAAAGTGAGATACTGCTACCCTTAAAGCAAACTGCAGTGTTATTGCCTTACTCTTTCCTAGATGAAACACTTATATTCTACATAAGAACTAGGTTATTTGTGTGAGATAACTAGATTAAAAGAGTGAATGAAAGCAGTGTAAAAGAAGAATAGACTTTCACAAGGGTGTAAAAGTAGAATATGAACACATGTCGGTCACAAAAATTGAAAACATTGAAGGAGACTGAATGAGTGAGTGGAACGAGTGGCTTTGAAGGACAGCATGTGATATCACTGTGCTGACTGGGCTTATTTTGGTAGTCTGGCTGGCTGGCCTGGTATGATTGGATCTAGGCCACTGGTTCTCAAACTGTGAGACATGGCCCCCAATGGGGCCACAGCAGGATTTTAGGGGGGCCATGGCAGTCTAGTTCATTTGTTCGTTCATTTTTGAAGGCTCCAACGAGTTTGCATGAGTCGGCCTTGATCACCTAATGGAGCTGTCCATACTGTTCAATCTCTGGCAGCTTCCCTATTCAGTCCCACATCCCTGAGGTCACAATGACCTCATCCCAGGTCTTTCTTGGTCTACCTCTCACAACCCTATCCCAACATTAACACTTCTCACTTTCTGCACCCAGTTATCATGCCCCATCCTCTCCACATGCCCAAACCATCTCAATCTGCCTCTCCTCATCACAACACCAATACACTCCAGTCCCATCCTACCCCTCAACTCTTCCATCATAAACCTAGCCCCCCCCAGGCCTTGCACTCGGGGTCGCACTGCACATCTACCTAATCATTGTTATTTATGTATGTTTAAGCCTGTGAATATCCTCTTCCTTTACTGCCTAGGTCTCACTACCATACAGTTTTACACTCCTAACATATGCTGCATACAAAGATCCCTTAGCATGGAGGGAAAGCCCTCTCGGTGTCAGGAGAGGAAACAGCTCCATGAACTTCTTCCAACCACTCCTCACTCTAGCCACAGAGCTAGCTGCAGCCCCTCCTGCAGCACATAACATGTCTTCCAAATAACAAAACTCTTCCACACACTCAAGAGACTCACCAGCAAGTTCAATCCTTTCACGCTTGACAATCTCCACCTGGTCTCCGCAACACAACGCACGCATGAAATCAGCATTATCTCACAGTCTACCTCTAATACCATTACTTCTCTTATGCACCCATTTATCACAGACACTGCACAAGATGGAATTTTTTTCCATGCCCTTGTGGCAAATTGCACATGACCACTCTTCCTCCAGCCCTAGATACCATCACTTTTGTTTTATTTGCATTTACTCCTAAGCAATTGTGCCCATACAATCTCTCCACTTCCTAAATCTTTCCTCTGCCTCCCTTTCATTCTCTACAATCAACACCAAATCATCAGCAAAAAATCTCCCATGGGAATCCATTTCTGAAGTCACACGAGAGGGCTTCAAGTACCTTGGTACTTGGCGTCTTCGTCGTGGGTCTACCCACCAGAGGCTGTCGAAGAGAAGAGGAGGACAGCCTGGGAGCCAAACCCCTCGCCCCTCACGGGGCCCGAGTACCTGGCAGTGGCTTCGGTCGCCCGGGCAAGTACCACATCTCCCAACACAACACACAAACAACATTGTTTTTTCTACAGTGAGAAATGATTCCCCAGATGTCATTTCTTGACAACTTCTAGCCGGGGACATTGAGAGCAATCCAGGACCCACCAACAAATACATATGTCCAACATGCTCAAAACCTATCATGTCCAGCTGACAGACAAAGGGTTCAGTTCAGTGCAATTCCTGCAAGAACTGGACCCATTACACCTGCACAACACTTGCATCCAGAAAACATTACACAAACACCTGGACCTGCTCCTTATGCTCCTTCCCCTCTCCCACTAACCCCCCCACCAATCCTACTCCTGCTTCCTTCACACCTCCACGGCCAAACCCACCGATCCTTCCCACACCATCCAGTTCCCCAGCTCCTCCCATTCCAACCCATCCTAATCCACCTCAACCCTTACCTCCATCACAACCTCCTCCCTCCCGTGCTGCAGCAGCCAACACACATCGCACACACAACATAAACATCCTTCAGTTAAACATAGATGACATAACCACCAAAAAACAAGAACTTACACAATTCATCAAACAACAGAACATACACATTGCCATCTTACAAGAAACAAAACTACACAGAGCATGGAGAACACCGACATTTCATAACTTCACCACCATTCAACAAGACCGGGCCAACAGCTGTGGCGGTGGACTCATCACCCTGGTACACAAATCCATCAACTTTGCAGATAGCATACCAGTGCACACACACAGTCACTTCTCCCCCCACATGACACCACAGCAGAAGTACAATCAATTAAAATACGCACTGGTAACAAATCACCCATAACAATCGCTAACACTTACATTCCCCCCCAGTCGTTCCCCACAGTACCACACAATTACTCTCCACAGATACACCACGTCACTAACATACCCAGCATCATCCTGGGTGGTGATTTCAATGCCAAGTTGTCGGCCTGGCATGTCAATAACCCTGACACAGACAGACGGCTGGTACTACAATCCCAGACAGATCATCTCTTCATACTGAACAATCTAGAGCAACATACCCATATCCCACACCATGCCCTCTTCCTCCCATCATCCCCAGACATCACCTTCTGCTCCCCAAACCTAGCCCTCACTACATCGTGGAGAGTGGTCAAAACCCTAGGTTCTGATCACCTCCCAATCATCACTGCCAAAACCAGAATCACTCCAGCTGGCCACAAACACACACATACTAATTATTAGATAGCCAACTGGGAGGCCTTTGTAACTGGAACAGAACAACATTTTGAAACACTAAACAGTACACCCATCACAAACATCAACACCGCTGTGCACACTTTCAATACAGTTATACAAAACGCAGACAAAAGACACATCCCTAGAGGCAACAGAAAGAGAGACGACCCCAACTTCACACCGGAAATTCAAGGCCTCATTAGACAACGGGACACACTGCGACACTCCCCAACACCCCATACACAAGACACCGTACAAAAAATACAAGAACTCAACACTCAAATAAACATTAAAATATCAGAACAGCAAACACTAAAGTGGAAAAATTACCTCCAAATACTTGACCACAAAACAAACATCAGCAAACTCTACAAAACACTAAACAGCATCACACTTTCCAACAGCAACACCACACAATCACATGCTGCCATAACAACAACAGACACCATACCCTCAAACAAACAACAAGCAAACACTCTCATCAATCACTTATCACAAGTCAGCCATCTAAACCCCCATCGCGAAGACTGACGTATCATCCGACGTAAGAGAGTTCCCTACAGACCCAGACTACACACCTTTCACTTAGAACCAGACGAAGCACATCATTAACAGCCTTAAGCACTCATCTGCCTGTGGACCAGACAACATAAGCAACATTCATCTTAAACACCTTGGACCACAAGGCATACAAGCACACACCAACATATCAAACTACAGCTACTCACACAACAATACCCAACATCTGGAATCGTGGCATTATCATCACTATCCCTAAACTCAACAAAGACCCCACGTTACCCTCCTCACACTGCCCCATCACACTCCTCTGCACCCCCTCTAAAGTCACTGAACGACTGGTAACTACAACTAGTCACACCTCACATTCCCCTAGCCCAGTCACAACATGGCTTTAGGCCACTACACTCCACAAACACCCTTCTTACAGACCTTACATGGAGAGTTTTTGATGGCATAAATTCAGCTAGGCCACCACACAGAACACTCCTAATCACACTAGACATAAGCAAAGCTTTTGATGCCATCCCCTGCCACAACCTCACAAACAAAATACTCAACACAAACATGCGCAATAACACAAAAAGATGGCTGGCAAACTACTTAGCAGGCAGATGTGCACGTGTAACATTTGCGAGTCAGTCTTCTAACCAGAAACTTCACAAACGGCATCCCCCAAGTATCTGTTTTGTCCCCTGCACTCTTTAACCTATACATGCACAACATACCCACACCCCACACACCACAAATACACATAGCTTCCTATGCAGATGATATAACACTTACATGTACTCACCAAAACGCAAACACAGCTGCACACATCATCCAGTCTTACCTCAACACTTTATACGAATGGTTCACCACAAACGGGCTCAAAATAGCCCCAGCCAAATCTACAGTGACCCTTCTCACAAACTGGACAGCAGAACACAGTCACATCCCACACCTCACCATAAACAACACTCCCCTATCACACACACACACACAAAAATCCTTTGTGTAACATACAATACATCAGTGTCATTTAAACAACACATCACAAACATTGAAAATAAAATAACACGAAGACTCAATGCCTTGAGGTCACCTGTCCATACAACATTCGGACACAACAAAGAAACCACCACCACAGTATACAAACAATACATACATTCAGTGATGAATTATGCAAGCCCTGCCTGGGCTCCTTCACCAAAACACACTACAATACTCTACAGACGATACAGAACAAGGTCCTAAAAATAATCACAGGCTGCACAGCTACTACACCCACAGACCACCTACATCAAGAAACCAGACCATACAGAACAAGTTCCTAAAAATAATCACAGGCTGCACAGCTACTACACCCACAGACCACCTACATCAAGAAACCAAAGTCCTCAAAGTCAAGGATCACCTAGACATGAGAGGCACCCGGTTCCTTGCTGCAGCCTCCACAAACCCACAACATCCACTATATTACATGGCAGCACATCCACCCACACCAAGGAACATCAAAACAACACCCTGCACACGATACCATACACAAATACTGTCATCTCTCCCCTCTCGCCCACCTCAGACCAGCATCCAGAAGCACGTCCACACTCAGATAACCCGCCGCTCCAGTCAGTCACTTAAAGACAACACGCAGCTGCATGCACGGCCTCCTGACATCCACCCTTCTTAATCCTATCTCCCTCGTGAGGACAGGGTCCACCTGACCAGGCTGAGATGTGGGCACCATCCAGTCTTCTTAAACTACCAGAAGTGGCTGGATGACTTTGTTGCTGATGCCTGTCCAGGATGCAGCACAGCACCCCATACTATTAAGCACATTATGGAAGACTGCATTGCACACAATCACCTACACAACAACACAACATACACTCTTTGAGAGCTCTGTGGGAAAGCCCGGTCTCGGCCATGGCCTTCCTAAGGGACTCGGGGCTGTTTGGCTAGACTGCCTAGGGAACAACTACTACTACTACTGCTACTACAACATTCACGGAAAACTCATCACTCAAATCTTCATTCGCCCTTACCTGGTTGCGAGCACCCACATACATGGCCATAGTGACCCTAACCAGCCACTCTTTGATCCCAAGCTTCCTCATTGCCCACTGCACTACCTCTCTAAGGACTCCATCAAAGGCCTTCTCCAAATCAACAAAAAGTACAGTTTCCTTTTCTTTCCTATATATTTTTCCCAAAGCTGTCAAACAATGAATATGGCCTCAGTGGTCACTTTGCCTGGCATAAACCCAAACTGCGTCTCATCAATATACTCTCCATTACCTTCATTATCTGGTCTAAAAGCTTTATGCCTCTATAATTTCTTCTTTTCAGGGCATCACCCTTCCCCTTGTACACATTTACAATTACACTCTTCAGCCAATCATCTGGGACAACACACTCATATATAATTGTATTTATCAGGTCAGCGACTAACCTCACTCCCATATCCTGAGGGTTTCAACATTTCAGCAGGCAACCCAGAAGCACGTGCTGCCTTCCCCACCTGCATCCTGCCTATTGCCCTGCTCACAGTAGCAGCATCAATCAAAGGCCAAGGGCCAAACACTGGATCTGTTGGCACCAAACCCTCCCTGTCCCATCAAACTCCTCATTCAACAACCGGCTGTAATGCTGTCTCCATGCATCTTTAATATCCCCACTGTTCACCACCACTACCCTTCCTTCATCATTCTTCACACACTGCTCACCTATAAGATCCCTCTTCTCCCTCTTCATCTGATTTGCTACCTTTAATATCATATTCTTCCTTTCCACATGACTTAGGTTATCAAGCAAAAGTCTGTGTGACCCAGACTTCACCCTGTAAACCTCTTATTTAACCCTATGCATGGCAGCCAAGTTTTCCTCTTTGTTACCACCCCTCTTCCATTCCCAGAAAATCCTTCTTTTCTCCTTAACTGCAGCTTCTACACCCTCATCCTACCACCAAGTTACCTTATGTCTTGGTGGGCCTCATGTCCTTCCACATACTGAATCAGTAACTCTCAAGAGGTTGCTCTTGAGGGCTGTCTGCTACTCATTAACACTTTTGTCATTGTCTCACTGTTCAGTCATCACTCTCCTTGTCTCGCTACAGAAGGCAGCCCGTACTACTTGGTTTTTCAGCTTCCATTTTTTACTCCCAGGTGCATAGGTCCTCTTTTTCATCACCTGCTCCTTAACCTGTGGATTGCAAGCCACAGCTCAGGCTGGGTAGCGTCACGTTACGAGTCACAGCACAGGCTATGCTGGCTGTGCATCACCGTAAACAACTCAACCCCTATGCAAACTTATGCATGGCGCTACTCAAAGACGGAGAGAGAGAGAGAGAGATTTTTTTTCTTTTTACCAAATGATGCTGTGGATGTTTATCTTCAAGTTTATAATAAACAAAAACTAAAAAAAAAAAAAAAAATCCTTCATTTTTTGAGCACCATGGGATGGGATAAAAAAAGGTAATTGCGCAATCCACAGGTTAAGCACCATGGCACATATCAATAACTTGTGTTGCTCCACACACTCCTTGCTCCCCATAACTTTAACATCCCTCACTAACCTCCTGTCAGCCCTGCTGACCAGGAAATAGTCTATCTGGCTGCCATTTTCCCCTGACTCGTATATATTCAGCCTACTCTTTCTCTTCCTAAAATGTGTGTTGCAAACAGTCATGTTCATTGCCTCTCCAGACTCGACTATCCCTTCTCATTTCTCATTTCTTTTACCTTATGTGTATCCCCCATGTATTCCTTCATATCCTTGAGCTCCTTCACTTACATACCATTTAAGTCCGCTCCCAAAACTACAATCTCATCATCCTCCATATCACTTACTACACATTTTAAGTCAACCCCAAATCTATCCTTCTCTGCCTCATCCAAGCATGCCTGTGGGCCATACGCTGATAAAAAAACAACCATTTTCCCACTGAAATCAGAGTGTTTTTGTGAAATCGCACTTTGAGTCCTCTTACCATTTTCCACAACATATTTATGTGAATCTGGTTTTTCCATCCTTCTGCACATGAAAAGCAAAAGCCGAAAGCAGTTGGATGTGGACCCTGATATGAGATGTCTGTTATCAGTGACTCAACCTTGAATCAGTTGACTGACTGAAAGCAAATAGTGTTGTCCATCCCATTGATATGGAACAAAATATGCATTCTGATTGATAGTTGAAAGTACAGTAATAATATAAATGGAGAGCACCAAACAGTTTTTGTAATCATTATTTGTTGGGGTCTTGCGAGAAAACTGAAGGGGGCCACGAGGATATTAAGATCCCTACAAGTGAGGAATGAAGTGCATAAGTTTGAGAAACAGTGATCTAGGCTCTCACCATCACTATAGTGATTCTTGTGATCATTCAGTGAGATTGGGTAGAACTTCTTATACATCATTTTAGCTGTTCATTGCATAGTGAGGACTGACTGTGTTTTGCTTCTGTGCACTTACAAATTGGCTTTTAACTCATCTAATGCATTCACAGTATTACAGTGGTGGTAGGTGGGGATGCCCATCATCCGCTCTTGATGTGCTGCCTACTTCGTCCTTCATGTCTGTCATTCTTTTTCTGTCTCCCTCTTCCTCTCTTCCTACTTCCCACTCTTCCTGTTACCATTTATATATACAGGTATCTTCTTTCCACTTCCGGTTGCTCTGCAGTGAGTTGCCTAGCCAAACAGTTTCCTGTAACTCAGGAAACCCTTTTACATTGTTGGCTGATACCCATATAGCCAAATAATGGGTTGACATGGAGCTTACTATAGTGCCCTTGTTAACTGGGTGGAGATGTAAGTGTGGCATCCACCCAGGAACCAAACCTGACAACTGCATGGGAACAGTGGTTCACTGCACAGGACAGCCCTGCAGCGGCAATTGATTGCCTGCAGTAGGCAGCTAGATCAGACAGGCTGGGGTAGCACAACACCAGCAGCAACTATAATCCAATATATAGACTGAAAATGTCACTCCATAGATCATACTGTTTTCATTATAATTGTTTATATCTTAACTTGTTTCATTTATTTGGATGCTGTTTAAGAATCTGATTAATTCAGCAATAATATGAACCTCTCTAACTTGAATTGCAGATGATCCTGAGTCAGAAAAATATGATGATGACACCAGTTGGCAGAATTACGTTGACCTCGAAGATGATAAGACGCAGCTGCCTCAGAGAGGTGCACGTGAGGCCCTGAAGCAAGTGGATGAGGCATTATGGGACATTTTGCAAAGCAGTGTAAGACAAGAAGATAATAGACTAGGTATGGAGAGAAGAGAAGACACTGTAAAGGTTAGTGTAGTATACCTTTAAGTTACATATTCTGTTCTGTAATTTGTCTGTCTAGGTATCCATAGCTGTCAACTTACACCCTTATAAAATAGGTACGCAAATCTCCTGGCCTGCCTACCCCTGGAACTGCAAAAAGGGTCCGATTTTTTAACTTTCATCAGGGTAAAATTTTTTCATTCAGATTTGAAGAGCTTGAACTTACACCTGAAAATTTATATGTCACTCTCATATGACTAATCGTTACTGCAATATTGATTGTCAGAAAATGTCAAGAGTAAAAATTGTTACCTCTTGCTTATAGAGAGAAAAAAATTGCACCAAAGTAAGTGCAGCAGTCTCTCAACTTTCCAGCATAATAGAGCCAAAGGCATGTCTGGGTAGTGGCAATGTCTGGATAATGAACAATATCCCCCCTGCTATACCCAGACCCAACCTATACCCAACCTCCAACCTATACCTGTTTGTACAGTATGTCTGCTTACTTGAGCGGTGTTTTCTGGTCATTCAGGCATAATTAGACAAAACACACATAGTAATATCCAAAGTAATGCCCCCCCCAAAAAAAAAAAAAAAAAAAAAAAAAAAAAAAAAAAAAAAAAAAAAAAAGAAAGAAAGCCCAATAACACCTTACCTATACACTACTGTATGTACAGTACTCCTCCTAATTTTGGCTCTGTTTTCAGGTCAGTCTGCTATATTTAGGCGTCAAAACACACACAAGAAAATCCAAAGTAATGCTCAACACCAAGAAAAAAAAAAAATTGAAAACCAAAAAATACTTTACTTATACACTACTGTAAGTACTGTACCCCTCCTAATTTTGGCACTGTTTTCAGGTCAGTCTGCCATATTTAGACATCAAAACATACACAGAAATATCCAAAGTAATGCTGAACACCAAGAAAACCATGCAAATAAACACTGAGAACCAAAAAACACCCTACTTATACGCAATTGTATGTACAGTACCCCTCCTAATTTTGGCAGTTTTCAGGTCAACCTGCCATATTTAGACATCAAAACACAAGTTGCCAAACACCAAGAAAACCATGGGGAAAAAAAAAAAAAACTGAAAACCAAAAAACATCCTAGCCTACCTATACACAACTGTATATACGATCTATCTATCTATTGCCAGACACCATAATCCCGTAAAGGGTGGCCATTTGTCACTGAGTTAGTTGTTTTACAGAGGGGGGCACCAACCCTCCACCAACCCACTTGTAGACATGTAGGGAGCACGTATGGTTTGGTTATATGGTTACCACCCAGCGTTGTAAATGGTTTCTTGGCTTACAGGAAACCATTTGGCTTGTCACTCAATGTAAAGCCACCTGTAAAGGAAAGAAAAGGAATAAGAAGTGACAGGAAAGATAGGAGAAATAGGAAGAGAGGAGGGCAGGCACAGAAAAAGAATGATAAAAGCTAAGGAAGTAGGCTGCACTACATCAAGTGAGTGGATGATGGTCACCACCACCTACCACAACCCCTCCTAATTTTGGCAGTTTTCAGATCAATCTGCCATATTTAGACATCAAAACACACATAGGATTATCCATATTACTGCAATGCTAAACACCAAGGAAACAGTGCATAAACAAAAAGCATCCATAAATAACTTCAGGATTGTTGGAAAACTAGTGATCTGACACCAGTGATAGCTGTTCCTGGGCCACAAAAAAAATTCCACTGCCAAACATGCCACTGGAAATTGGTTAAATTGTTATGAATGGTATACCATCATCTTTGCTGGTGTTTATACTATAAGGTAAGCTAATAAAAACACAGAAAAATGATGAGTAAAAGTACAGAAATGCAGTGAGAATAAATAGTATTTGGGTGTAAAACTTACCTTCATATGACTTCCCACCATCCTAGTGCAAAATTTTGTTGGCACCTTCCAAGAATTAAGCACATGTTTAGATTCAGAATTTAATGAGCTTCCTCGTGGTCTCTTTGGAATTTCGGTACAACCAATAGTATTCGAATAGATTGCAAAAAAACTGCAAAAACTCATGAGTCAGTGCTATCAATGCAAAGGAGGTGAGGGAGTAAGGGGGGAGCCAGTAGGGTATGGATTAGGGATGGGATGGGAGAAGTGAGGTTGTGGGCAGGATTTTCATCCTTCTGTCACGAGGCGGACGGGTGCTTTTACCATACATTTACTCGTGGTTTGCGCTCTGTTAGACGCCTGATGGCCATGTGGAAACACAACTCCCGGTGACGGGGCGACTTTGGATGTTCAGTTGAGAGGTGGACAGCCATCATCACCGAACATGTACTCGTGGCATGCGGTCTGTGTTGCACTCTCGGTGACAATTAGAAAAGACTAAGCCTGGTGGCTGCGCAACTCCGGACGTTCGATAGGGATGTGTACAGATATTTTGACACTGCTTGTGGGTTACAGTCTTATTACTTGGGTGCTGGGGGTTCGTTAGGAGTGATCAGAGGAGTGCGCGAATTTGACTATTCAGTACAGGGGCAGACAGACATTTTAGTTCTGGTTGTGGGTTACGGCCTACTTCCCGCGCACGGCTCGAGCCCAGTGGTCATGATACTGAGTGTTTGAACATGTCGACTGGCCGGACCAAAGTACTCGGGGTCTTTACGGCCAGATAATGGCAAGTAAATTTGGATAATGGTTTAACCCCTAAAAGACGGGCATCATAATGTTTTGACATACACTCAGGACGGGCATAATCGGCTGGTGCAATATGGTGGGGGATTTGTGGGGGGGGAGGTGTCGGGGGGTGTGGGGGTTGTGGGGTGGTGCAGGGATGGGGACTGGGTTCTTGGGGGAGGTGGGGGTGGGGGTGGGGGTAGCGTTGGAGGGGATGATGGGTGGGGGTGGTAAGTTGGGGGTCAGGAGACGGGTGGGGGGAGACGGGTGGGGGTGGCATTGGGGATTAGAGGGGTGGTGTTGTTTGGGGGGGTGTGAGGGGCTTGGGGGGTATGGGGGTGGGGGATGGAGGAGGTAGGGGGTTGGGGATGGTGGGGGTATGGGGAGGGCAGTTGGGGGTGGGGGATAGGGGGTGGTGGGTGGTGGGGAAGCTCTTGGGGGGATTGGGGATTGTGGGGGATGTGGGGGTGGGGAGGGTAGGGGTGGTGAGAGGGTGGGGGTTAGGGGTGGTAGGGGGCTGTGGAGAGTATTGGGAGGACAGTAGGGAGATTTGGGGGGCTGGATGTTTTGGGTGGGATGGTGGGGGGAGGGTGGGGGGTCGTGGTGGGAGAGTGAGGGTGGGGATGGGAGGTAGGTGGTGTGTTGGTGTGGTGGTAGGGGGGTGGGATGGTTGGGGTTGGTTTGGGGGGGGGGCGTGACCGCATATGCGGACACGCGTCTTTTTGGCCCTAGTACCCTCGGACAGCATTTGTGGACACCCATCTTTTAAGGGTTAATAGAGCCAAGGTCCAGCATCTGGATAATGAACACGTCCAGATAAATGAGGGACTACTGTATTGGTCTCATATATTTGAAGAGATTGATTTTACTCACCAGAAAATGTTTATTTTATGCTCATATGTGTAATGGTTACTGCACAATTAACCATTAAGAAAAAAAGAAAAAAAAAAAGTCATTCCTCACAATCAGCAAGAATGGGATGTCCTTGAGTAATAAGGGGAAATGGGGGGTGGAGGGAGTATGGATGGGGCATCAGGAGGGGAGGGGAAGGGAGGGAAGATGCCTGCCATACAGAACCAGTACAATCTAGAGAGGGTATGGGGAATAGTTTGGGTGGGAGGGGACACAGAGGGCAGGATCCAGTGGGGGAGAGGTAGGTGGAGAGATGGCCTGGAGTGGGGTCCTTATACCCATGGAGGGGGGCCAGATCATGCCGTCCACCACTGGATCTCTTAGTTTCCATTGGCCAGGTACCATTTACATCATAAAAGAGGCATGGTTACAGCTCTCCAGTATTATGTGAACTTGCTATGATCGTGGAACATAGGACTTTACTTACCAAGCCTTGGAAGACAATGATCGTCATACATAGTACTTAAGGGGTTGATCTCATGAGGGGTGTCCACAAACGAACTGCCTCCATGTCACCCTGTTGTCTGCCATTTGGATACCTTCCCTCCAACTTTCATCCCCTCTCTCGTCTCCCTCTCCACTTCATCCGTATATCTCATCCTCAGTCTCCCACTCCCCCTCCTCCTCACCACCTCCACCTCACTCTCACACATTCCACCAATCAGTCTCTCCTTCTTCATGCTCTCCACATGACTAAACTAATTCAGTCTCATCCACGTCAACACAGTACTCCTTCGCTTCTCATTTATCTCTCCAAGTCCATGTAATTCAACATGCTTCTCTCAAATATGGTGACTCTCCTTCCACTTCTGTCACTCTTGACTTGTCCTTACAACAGGGTCTTAGCCTCACTTCCATGTGTTAGAGTGTGGGATCACAACACTCTCATGCAGCAATTTTTACTTCCATGCATACTTCCTTATTCCTTATCACTGCATTCAGGGAACCAGCAACCATTCTTCCCTGCTGCACCCTTTTTTGCATTTCATCCTCAAAACTTCATCCTTGCTCATCACACTGCTTAAAAACTTGATTGTTTTCCATTTTCCGTTTCCTGAGCATCCAGCCTTACTGTCCATTCTGTGACTTCACTCCTCTCAAAGACTATGACTTTACTCATAGCAACATTCAACTTTAAATTCCTTACTTACATACCCATACACTCGCAAGTTATTCCACCAGACCAAACAACTCCCAGTCGTCTTCACATAACGGTACAGTATTAACACCAAACAACAGTACAGGCAGTTTCCAGACTATAGCATTTGCTCCAACATTCACGGCCCAACCTTTCATCTTTGGTAACTCCATCCATATATACAGTAGAATCCCCGTTAACTCTCACCCCACATTACTTGGACAAAAATTCTGAGCAGACAGATTCAATGTAGCTCAGATGAGTACGGATTGTATGAAAAAACCAGCATGTGACTTGGACAACAACGCTCCCAACTGCAGATCCGTGTTTAAAGTTAATGATTATCTACTGTATTTTTTTGTTTTTCTTTACAGGCAAGAAAAAGGTATAGAAGAAAGATGTTATCCAAAACGACTTTCATCCCTAGGTTTAAGTCTGCTCCCAGAGCTAAGCAGAAGCATCTGTCAGTCCAAGAACAATTAAATTTCCTTGAAAAACTGGGCAAAGGGGCATCTTCAGCTCAAATTGTGACTGACTGGAATTTAAAAATAGTTTCTTTGATATAAGGGTCACTGAAGACAAACTTTTGAGTAAAGCAGCCATGTTTGCTGTTAGCAATGAACAATCAACAGTGAAACCATTTAGAAAGTTAAATGATTAAAATATAGATGAGGCTATTTACAATTGGTACTGGTACCTACAGCAATGTTCAGCGGTGTTCGAGTTAGAGGCATTGAAGTTCAAGCTGCTGCTTGGTCATTATTCCCCAGCTCCATAATTCCCATGATAGTGAATGATACAAACTTGGTGTTTTCAGGTATAGGATGATGAAAGTGTTAACTTGCCACCAGTAGTGAATTTGCTTGTAAGGTACTGGATAGTCTTGGGTAATCTAAGAATCTGTTATTGTTGTGCTGTCCCAGTCTGTCTGATCAAGCAGACCCATCATCTGCAGGCAAGCAACCACCTCTGCAGGGCTGTCTTGTGCAGTGAACCGATGTTTCAGTGTGGCTGACAGCATCTCACCACAGTGCAGGGTTTAGTGTGGAGGTTTGGTGCCTGAGTGGATGCTGCATTTGCATCCCTCCACCCAGTGAACAGGAGCACCAAAGTAGGCTCCATGTTGCCCCATTATTTGGCTATATGGTTGCCATCCCACATTATAACTGGTTTCCTGAGACCATTTGCATGTCAATGTAGAGCCACCTGAAGTGGAAAAAAGGGCAATAAATAGTGACAGGAAGGATTCAAGAAATTGGAAGAGAGGAGGACAGGTGCAGAAGAAGAATGAGACATGAAGGAAGAAGTAGGCAACACTACATCAAGTGGATGATGGACACCCACAACCACATCCTGAAAGAACGTGTAGTAATTGTAAGCTCTAATATTGCAGAGTGACCCTGTCGAGAATTGGCATGGGCGTTGGTTTCCTCATCCCCCACAGCCAGATACCCGTATGAAGGATGAAGAACTGCCAGACAGCTTAAAGGATGATAAGCATGGGATAGCTATGGGTGTGCCACACAAAATGTGTGATAATGGCAAGGTATGTCAGGTGTTATTTTTGTTCTTTTTTGATATGAACATAGTGAACTACAAACATCTGGCCATAATAATTTAGGTGCACACTCTAGATCATGTGTAGTGAGAGAGAACAGTAGGTTTGAAACATGGATGTTAAGTGTTTCGGTTGTGCAGTGTTTGAACGGAGGGAACAATTACCACACACATTGTTGTTGGGGGATGAAGTACGTGAAAGGGTACAGCAGGGAAGGAAGGTTGTTGGCACACTGAAAGCAGTGATGAGAAATAGGGAGGTGAGTATGGAAGTTAAGAAGTCACTGCATGATGGTATTGTGATCCCTACCCTGACGTATGGAAGCGAGGCGTGGACCTTGCAAGAGGGGAACAAGTCAAGAGTGAGAGCAGTGGAAATGAGTTACTTGAGAGGAGCATGTGGAGTGACATGGAGGGACAGGTTGACGAATGAAGAAGTGAAGGAACGTTGTGGGGTAGATGTGGATGTGGTTGAAAAGATTAGGAGAAATACACTGAGGTGGTTTGGACATGTGGAGAGGATGGAGAATGAAAGACTGACTAAGAGGATGTATGTAGATGAGGTGGAGGGAGGGAGAGGGAGGGGTAGACCGAGGATGAGGTGGAGGGATGGAGTTGAGAGGTATATGAGGGAGGGGGGGGTGAGTTGGGGGGAGGGGAGTCAAATGGTGGGTGACAGAGTGACTTGGAGGCGTTTTGTCTGCGGCCACCCTTTGCGGGATTAGGGCGTCGGGCTATAGATAGATAGATAGATAGATTGTTGTCTTTCTGAACCAGAAAACCCTACTACAGAGGTTGTACTTTTTATATTTGCATTTTATTCCCCCCTCCCCACAAGAAACAGCAAAACAGTTCCTGATTTCTGTTGGTCCCAGTATGATGTAAATTCTCTCTCTTTCTCTCATAAACGCTCATTTTCTGTCGATATATATATATATATATATATATATATATATATATATATATATATTTATATATATACAGTATATATATATACTGTATATATATATATATATATATACACACACACACACACACACACACACATACACTAATCCCTCCACTATCCAATGTAATAGAGCCAAAGGGATGTCCGGAAAGTGGCCCCTTCCGGAAAGTACCCCTGGACTGGTACTTAAGGACCCTAACCCAACCTAACTTTGAAAGCCACCTAAATAACTCCCTACCGGATATGCATGGCACCTATTTAAGACCCTGTTCACACCAATAATGGTCATAAAGTATGAAATAAATGAAAAGGAACCAAAGAATGAGGAATTGGAAGTGGTTATGGAAAATATTTAAGTGTACAGGGTACTTACAGCACATCTGTGGCCGCCTCCTCGTAGGCTCAGGTAGTGATGAAAATGCTCTTGAAGCACTTACAGTAATCCAGTGTTGTGCTACGCTTAATTCTTTGCACTGTGAGCTATAATTGTTTAACACTGCACATTCTGTTCCTAAGTGCGCCACGCCACTTTCAACCGCCAGTTTCAGCTGCCACATTGCACTGTACACTTAAACCTTTGCACTCTAAATTCTAATTTCTTAACACTGCACAACACTGTAAATTCCCATGTGGTCTAGTGGCAAGGTATTGCAGTTTATTCACTGTTTGATCACAAAAATGAGCACGTGCGACATCGATTGCGATGAACATCCACCCTCGACAGTGTTTAGGCAGTAACTGAGGGCAGGGTTGCCAGATCTGAGCTCCCCCACATTACCAAACTCCTCAATTTTCATTACCAAATTTAACTTTTCATTACCAGATTCTTAAACAATGCATTTATTCCTCACTAATTATATGTACAAATGGAAAGAATCACTCTCCTTATAATCAGCAGCATGTTTATTTATGCGCTATGTATGCTAGCAGATTAATCAAAGAAGGCAGACAATCCACCATCTCCATTCTCTATATCTTTATACATGTGAATAACCTGTTTGGTAAATGGATCATGCTGATTCACTACCAAACGAACATTTCAGTACCAAATTGGCCCACATTTGGTAATGAAAAATACCAAATGGCAACCCTGACTGGGGAGGGGGGAGGGGGGAAGAAGGAAGGGGTGAAGGGGCCCTGGTGTAAACAGCTCTTCGACGCTGCGCAGCAATTTCAAATTATGGGTGGGAGAAAATTCGGATTTGGGGGGGTATTTTTTTCTTTTTTTGGCCATTTTTGGGTTCCGAAGGTCCAGGCCCACAATATCCGGTAAGTGGGGAGTCCGGAAAGTGGGCCTCCGGATAGTACAATGATTACTGTATATTCATTTGTTTTCATTTTTGAAGGCTCCAACATGCTTGCATGCGTCGGCCTTGGTCACCTAATGGTGGCTCTCCATGCTGCACAATCTGTTGCAGCCTCCCTGTTCAGTCCCTTAACCCTGAGGTCACAATGACCTCGTCCCACGTCTTTCTCAATCTACCTCTCACAACCCCACCCCCAGTATTAACACTTCTCACCTTCTGCACCCAGTTATTAACCCCCATCCTCTCCACATGTCCAAACCATCTCAATCTACCTCTCCTCATCACAACACCAGTACACTCCAATCCCATCCTACCACTCAACTCTTCCATCGTAAACCCAGACCCCCCAGGCCTTGCAAGCAGGGACTCACTGCACATCCACCTAATCATTGTCATTTCTGTACGTCTGAGCCTGCGAATATCCTCCTCCTCTACTGCTCAGGTTTCACTACCATACAGCATTACACTCCTAACACATGCTGCATACAAAGACCCCTTAGCATGTAGGGAGATTCCTCTTAATGTCAGGAGAGGCAAGAGCTCCCTGAACTTCTTCCAACCACTTCTCACCCTAGCCACAGAGCTAGTTCCAGCCACCTCCAGCACACAACATGTCTCTCAAATAACAAAACTCTTCCACACACTCAAGAGACTCGCCAGCAAGTTCAACCCTTTCATGCCTGACAATCTCCACCTGCCCTCCTCAACACGCCGCACACATAAAATCATCATTTTCTCACAGTCTGCCTCTGATACCACTACATCTCTTGTGCACCCATTTATCACAAACACTATACAAGATAGCATTACTTCCCATGCCCTTGTGGCAAACTGCACATGGCCACTCTCCCTCGTCTTTAATAGTACTACCACCAACCCTAGATATCATCACTTTTGTTTTATCTGCATTTACCCTTAAGCCCTTATGTCCCGTACGATCTCTCCACTTCCTAAATCTTTCCTCCGCCTCCCTTTCGTTCTCTGCAATCATCACCAAATCGTCAGCATACAACATCTCCCACGGGAGTCCGTTTCTGAAGTCACGTGAGAGGGCTTCAAGTACCATGATAAACAACATGGGACTCAAAACTGACCCCTGATGCACACCAACGTTCACGGAAAACTCATCACTCAAATCTCCAGTCACTCTTACCTGGGTGCGAGCACCCACATACATGGGCATAACCACCCTACCCAGCCATTCCTCCAAGCCAAGCTTTCTCATTGCCCACTTCACCACCTCTCTAGAGACTGTCAAATGCCTTTTCCAAATCAACAAAAACAAAATACAGATCCCTTTTCTTCCCAATATATTTTTCCTGAAGCTGTTTAGCAATGAATATGGCATCAGTGGTCCCCCTGCTTGGCATAAACCCAAACTGCATCTCATCAATATTCACTCTTTCTCTAATCATACCTTCTAGAACTCTCTCCATTACCTTCATTATCTGGTCTAAGAGCTTTATACCTCTACAGTATAATTTCCTCTTTCCAGGGCATCACCCTTCCCTTTATACACATTTACAGTTACACTCTTCAGCCAATCATCTGGGACAACACACTCATATATAATCATATCATATTTACCAGGTCAGTGACTAACCTCACCTCTATATGAGGCGTCTAGAGCACAAGGGGCGAAGATGCCACATTTACGGAAATTGAGTTATCACTATGAGCACAATGGGCGAACTCTCGACTAACAGTTTCGCATGTTACAGTACAGGAAATGCTACCCTAAAGGCCCCATACAGAAGGCTGGATGTGGCTTTATTTTTTTCCCCAGGCTTACCCACTCATGTACGGGAAGCAAGAGGACAAGGGGCAAGGTAGGTAGCCAATGAGCGGCTGGACTGGGAGTCCCGCCTCACTCTCGGCAAATCAGCGCACAGCTGTCTCTCTGTCAGCTATGAATACGTGTTTACATACAGACGCGTATGTGTGTATCCACACTTTTTTACTGTTTTTCGTGGCGACTGCATTTGCAATGAGCTCCAGCAGTGAGGACTGATTTGTTTTGCCTTGCAGCAGGCTTCGCGCACTCCCAAGCTCAGTATAGGCCTGCAGTTTTATAAAAGAAAGCTCTGGACTTATAATTTTGGCATACACGATGTTAAAAGGAACAAAGCCTGTATGTTTGTGTGGACAGAAACAGAGGGGAAGAGAGGTTCGAGTGACATAGCTTCGTGTGTTCATTACTTTATACAACACAAAGTTCAGCCTTATATCAAGCATCTAGTTATTTTCTCTGATAACTGCTCAGGGCAAAATAAAAGCAAGAATGTAGTGTTGTCATGCCTCCGCAACATACCCTTAGGATGAAAAATTAAATAACAAATGTCATAAGTGTCACAAACTTTTATTTGCAGAAATATGTTCAGAACACCTTGTTGAAGTTTTTGATGTATGATATGTTAGGCTAAGCCCACTCATAATGATAATATCACATCTAATCTTTAAACGCGATTATCTTGAAACTTTATTTTCGTGAGTTCGCCCCTTGTGCTCTAGACGCCTCATATCTCCTGAGGTATTCAACATTTCGGCAGTCAACCCCGACACACCTGCATCCTGCATCCTGCCTATTGCCAAACTCACAGTAGCAACGTCAATCAAAGGCCAAGGGCCAAACACTGGATCTGCTGTCTCCAAACCCTCCCTGTCCCAGTCAAACTCCTCATTCAACAACTGGATATAATGCTTTCTCCATTCATCTTTAATATCCCCACTGTTCACCACTACCCTTCCTTCATCATTCTTCACACACTGCTCACCTATAATATCCCTATTCTCCCTCTTCATCTGATTTGCCACCTTAAATATCATATTTTTCCTTTCCCTATGATTTAGGTTATCAAGTAAAAGTCTCTGTGACTCAGACTTCGCCCTGTATACCTCCCTTCTAGCCCTATGCTTGGCAGCCAAGTACAGTAATCCCTCTACTATCTGATGTAATAGAGCCAAAGGCATGTCCGGAAAGTGGTCTCATCTGGAAAGTGGGTCCCTGGCTCCTGGACTGGTACTTAGACTCTAACCCAGCCTAACTCTGAAAGCCACCTAAATAACTCCCTACCGGACATGCATAGCACCTACTGAAACTTATTTAAGACCCTATTCACACCAATAATGGACATAAAGCATGAAATAAAATGAAAAGGAACCAAAGAATGAGGAATTAGAAGTGACTGTACCTCAGCCAGGGTACTCACAGCACATCTGTGGCCGTCTTCTCTAAGGCTTTGGCAATGGTGAAAATGCTCTTGAAGCACGTACAGTAATCCAGTGTTGTGCTGCACTTAATTCTTTGCACTGTGAATTATAATTGTTTAACACTGCACATTGTTCTTAACTGCACCACGTCGGTTTCAACTGCCAATTTGCACTCCACAGTTGATCCTTTGCACTCTAAGTTCTAATTTCTTAACACTGTAAATTCCCGTGTGGTCTAGTGGCGAGGTATTGCAGTTTATTCGCTGTTTATTCACAAAAAACGAGCACGTGTGGCTTCCATTGCAATAAGCGTCTACTCACGATCAGAGTTAGGCAGTAACTGTTGATGACGGGGAAACAGTTGCCAGATCGCAATGGCCACATTACCAAACACCTCAGTTTTCATTACCAAATTTAACTTTTCATTACAAAGAGTGTAAAGCTAGCATTTATTCTTCACTAATTATATATACAAGTGGAAGTACATGTAATCACTCTCCTTATAATTAACAGCATGTTGATTATTTTCATGCAGGGTAGGGTAGCAGGTTAATCAGAGAGAGCAAACAATCCACCACCTCCATCCTGTGATCCTCATACATGTGAAAAATCCGTTTGGTAATGCATTATTCTGATTCATTACAAAACAAATTTTTCATTACCAAATTGGCCCACATTCGGTAATGAAAAATACCAAATGGCAACCCTGACAGGGGAGGGGGGAGGAAGGAAGGGGTGAAGGGGCCATGGTGTAAACAGCTGTTCAGCTCCTCACGGCAATTTCAAATTACGGGTGAGATAAAAATTGTATTTTGCGGGGATTTTTTTCTTTTTTTGGCCATTTTTGGGTTCTGAAGGTCCAGGTCCACAATGTCCGGTAAGTGAGGTGTCCAGAAAGTGGGCGTCTGGATAGTACGGGGATTACTGTACTGTATATATATACAGTATTGTGTGTGTGTGGTAGGTGGGGGTGCTCATCATCCCCTGGGGGTAGGGGGGTTTTTCAAGAATGCTCCCCCAGTATCCCTGCTTGTTGTAATAGGCGACTAAAAGGGTTGGGTGAGGGTTAGTGTCCCTCCCTGGAAAACAACTAACTAAAAAGACGAACAATAAGCCTCGGACAAGGACTGACCAAATGATGACGACCAAGGACCGGACAAAGGACATGGTAATCGCAACATGGAATGTAAGGGGACCGAATGATGAGGTGAAAGAGAGAGAAATTGTCTAGGTGCTTGAGGGTGCAAAAGTTGATGTATGTGGAGTAACTGAAACTAAATGGAGAGGTGAGAGAATGGGACTATGGATGGGGTATATGTGCAGGAGTAGGTGAGAATGAGACGGCGAAAGAAGGAGTATGTATTGTTGTAAGTAAAAGATGGAAGAAGAACATAAGAGAGTATGGATCAGTTGGGTCAAGGATTTTGTGGGTAAGATTGAAAGTTGGAATACAAATGTGGGCGATTGTGTGCGTGTATGGGCCAACGCAAGATCGTGCAAGCAGAGTGAAAGAAGAGTTCTGGACAATTGTGGAAGTGTGCATGGAAAACTTTGGAAGGAAGGAGAGGGTGTTTTTGATCGGTGATATGAATGGTAAAGTAGGGAATGTAAAGGTGGATGGAATAGTTGGTGAGTGGGGTGTTCCTGCTGAGATAGATGAGAATGGCAGTGTGTTAGTGGACATTTATGCAGGGAGAGGGTTGGTGATAGCCAATACCTTCTTCAGGCACAAAATGATCCACAGGTATACATGGCGAGTGATGAGAAGGGTGGGTGGTGAACTGAATGAAAGGAAGGCAATGATTGATTGCGTGTGTGTGGATGAAAGGATGTGAAGAAGTATAATGGATGCAAGAGCTAATAGAGGTTGGGGGAGTGGACTTTCTGACCACTACTTGATGGTGGTCAGAATCAAGATCCAAATAAAGAGGAGAAACAGAAGAAGGGAAGGACAGGAAGAAGGAGTATTTGCAAGGAGAGTGGAAAGGTTGCAAGAGGATGAGAAAAAGGCAGAATATAAGAGAGAAGTGGAGGAACGATTGGACAAATATGAATTGGAGCAGATGGGGAACGTGGAAGGTGTGTGCAGGATATTCACAGAAGAAATATGTGCAGCATGTGATGTGGTGTGTGGGATGAAGAGAAGATGGAGGGGGGTGCAAGGAACAGCATGGTGGAATGAAGAGGTGAGACAGGCTGTAGCACAAAAGAAGAAAGCATACAATGAATGGATGAGAAATAGGGGCGTGGAAGAAGTTGAGAGGCGGAAGAGAGAGTTATATGTAGAAAGGAAGAGAGAAGTGAAAAGATCAGTAAGAGAGAGTAAGAAGAGAGTGGATGAGGAATTTGGAAGGAATTTGAATGTAAAGTGGAGGGACTGTAAGAAAACGTTCTGGAAAGAGGTGAAGTGAGTAAGAGAGGGTGGCAGTGAAGTTAGCAGGGGAGTGAAAGATAAAAATGGTAGATTATTAGTGGAGAAGGGAGAAAAAGTGAGCAGATGGAGAGAACACTTTAAGGAATTGTTGAACATAGAGGATGGAAGTAATGCGAGTATAAGTGGCTGGAGAATGGCTGGGAGAAGGAGGGAGGTAAGAAGACAGGAAGAAATCAGTAGAATAGAAGTTGTGGAAGCAGTGAAGAAAGTTAAATTGGGGAAAGCCCCAGGAATTGATGGAGTGTGTCGTGAAATGCTAAGCATGGGGGACAGATAGTAGTAGAATGGAATGTGGAAGATGTGCAGATTGGCCTGGGAGGAAGGTAGAGTCCCAGAGGATTGGAAGTCAGGTATAATTTTTCCCTTGTACAAAGGAAAAGGGGAAAAAGAAGTGTGTGGTAATCATAGGGGCATTTGTCTTCTTAGTGTAATAGGAAAAATGTATGGTAGGATATTCATTGACAGAGTTAGAGAAAGAACAGGAATAAGTTGGAGAAGAACAGGGAGGCTTTAGGAAGGGAAGAGGTTGTGTAGATCAGATATTCATTCTTAGATCTTTAGTGGAAAAGTTTCTAGAGAAGGGAAAGAAGTTGAATGCGGCTTTCATGGATTTGGAGAAAGCATATGACAAGGTGGATAGACAAGGATTGTGGAAAGTATTAAGAATATATGGAGTAGATGGGAAGTTGTTGAATGCTGTGAAGAGTATGTATGATGGTGCTAAGGCTGCAGTGCGTGTGGATGGTGAACTGAATGAATTTTTCTCTTTGAAGGTTCGGTTGAAACAGGGATGTGTCATGTCTCCATGGTTATTCAATCTGTACATGGATGGGGTAATAAAAGAGGTACAAGGTAGGGTAGTGGATGTTGGAGTGGCCCTGGTGAGAGAGGGTAGTGTTTGGAAACTTCTTGTGCTGTTGTTTGCAGATGATACTGTGTTGTTGAGTGAAGACAAAGGGGAGCTGCAAGGCTTGGTGGATGAGTTTGGGAGAGTGTGTAAGAAACGGAATCTAAAGGTGAATGTAGGGAAAAGTAAAGTGATGGTCTTTGAGAGAGGTGAAGTCAGTGAATGTACAGCGAGGTTGGATGGTGAGGAATTGGAAAATGTGAGTACGTTTAAGTACTTGGGTAGTGTGATGAGTAAGGATGGAGGTTTGGAGGGTGAGGTGCTTGAAAGGGTACAACAAGGAAGAAAAGTTGCTGGTTCCTTGAAACCAGTGATAAGAAACAGGGAAGTGAGCATGGAAGTGACAAGGTTACTACATGGCAGTATTGTGATACAAACTCTAACATATGGAAGTGAAGCTTGGACGTTGTTGGAAGGACACAAGTCAAGAGTGAGAGCAGTGGAAATGAGTTATTTAAGAGGAGCCTATGGAGTCACATGGAGAGACAGGCTGACAAATGAGGATATAAAGGAGCATTGTGGTGTGGCTGTGGATGTGATAGGAAGCGTTAGGAGGAATACACTGAGGTGGTTTGGCCATGTGGAGGGGATGGAGAGTGAAAGACATGTGAGTGAGGTGGAGGGGGGGAGAGGGAGGGAGAGGCCGAGGATGAGATGGAGGGATGGGATGGAGAGGTATATGAGAGAGGGGTGTGTGAGTTTGGAGCAGGGCAGTGAAATGGCTGTGGACAGGGCTACATGGAGGCAATTTGTTTGTGGTCACCCCGAATGGGATTGAGGTGTCTGGCAATAGATAGATAGATAGATAGATTTGTATATACTGTATATATATATATGTATGTTTGTGTGTGTGTGTGTGTGTGTGTGTGTGTGTGTGTGTGTGTGTGGAGTAGTTGGGGGCGCTCACCATCCACTCACTTGATGTAATGCTGCTCTCAGGTGTCTGCCCTTTCCTCTCCTCCATCCTTCTTTCCATCCATTCTCTTCTGTATTTCTTTCCTTCAGTCTTTCCTCTTCCTTCTTCCTGTGAGTGACTCTACACTGAGTGACAAGCCAAATGGTTTCCTGTACACCAGGAAACCATTTACTATGCTGAGTGGTAACCATGTAACCAAATTTTGGCACCTGGTTGTTTAGTGGGTAATTATTGTGCTCCAGTCAGATTGAGGCAGTGAAGGTTTATATCCAAGGGATGGTTGGGGTTGAGTGCTTATGTAATACCACTCAGGGATGAGTGAGGCTGGTCACTCTCATCTTAAATGTTGGGACCAACTGCCTAGCCCTGGGCTCCTACACTCCTCATGGGGCAATGTAGGATTGGATGATGGATGGATGGATGGTATATATATATATATATATATATATATATATATATATATATATATATATATGTATATATATATATATATATATATATATATATATATATATATATATATATATATATATATATATATATATATATATATATATATATATATATATATATATATATATATATATATATATATACAGTAAAAGCTCGATATAATGAACACGGGATAAAATGGAAGCTTGAAAAAAAACGGAACGATTATTTTCTGTATGGTACTCATAATATTCTGGAAGTTTTCCGTTCTGTCACGAGGCGTCGGGTTTCCATAATGGAAACAAGCCATGTTGTCCATGGCTGTGGAAAAATCGTGATACAGTGGAACGTTTCCGGTCGATCACAAGGCATGGGACTTTGTCACAGGCCGTGGTAAATAGCCTCTTTGTCCCAGGCTGGGTGAGGCCGCTCACCTCACCGCAGTCTGACAGCAGCCCCCGCACAGTTCAAATCTTCTCTCCTAGTGTGCGTGATTCCATTGGCATTACAAACTTACTTTGTGCTTTTTCTGTAGAAAATAAGCAAACCAATCGTTTGCCATGCCGAAAGTGCAGGAAAAAAAGGAAAGGATGAGGCTTTCTTTGGGCCAGAAATGAGAAATAATCTAAAAAATGGAGTGTGGTCTACCAGTGAAGACAATCATGACCGACTATGGGGTCAAGACTCAGACAATGAATAGGGAAGCATCACGCCTGACACATGTTTGGGGGGTGTCAGGCATAATTCTACAGACAAGTCATATCTCCCCCATTTGGAGATGTTTTTTACTGTTTTATTTGCTCAGTGTGTATCATTATGACTAGCATAGGCAGTAGATGTGTATGGAGCAAAAGCGACCATTTATTAGCAACTGTGTATAGGCTTCAGGTCTCGAGTTAGGGAAGAAATATGGGAAAAATCAGAAATTTCCGAAAGATTCTGTTCCATCTATGGTTTTGGAACAGCAGCTTGATAAAGCAGAATATTTGATAAAACGGAATAGGGGTTGGCTGAATTATTCCATTATATCAAGCTTTTACTGTATTTACATTCGGTCTGTTCAAGGGAAAACGCTTTGATAATACAGTACAAGGAATTTCTAAATATGTGGTGGAAAATAAGAGAGAAGAAAGTTAAGGAGCTCAGCAACCACAGTAACAAAAATGACATAAAGTAGGGCTGTTGAAAAGGCAATCCTGATTACATCATCGATTGCATTCCCTGTCGAGAATTCCCTGTCAAAGCATCAACGATTCTTTGTCACAACAGTTCGCTCCTTGGACGATTCTGCGTCATTCATACATTATTATTATGCACAACAAATGTTTATTTAATTGTCCTGGGACCATCTGATGGTGGGATTGTATACAGTGCTGTTTCTTCTTCTCTACTAAGTTTGGATTCGAGTCAGTGATCGCATTCTCCTGTGACTTTGACTGGGTATAAGCAAGACGGACACAGGTTTTAGGCTTAGGTTAGCTTGGACTCATTCGGGTGGGGGTTTAGGACTTGATTGGGGGGGGGGGGAACTAAGGCTCAGAAATGCATCCCTATACATACTTTACATGTTAAATCTACCCAGAGATATGATACCCTGCTTAGTGATGTTTTTTTTACTTGTCCAGTTGCATCGTAAAACTGAGGTATGCCTGTTCTGGTCATGAAGAAATGCTATGACAGGGATATGAGACCTGCGAAAGGGTGAAATTATGGGCAGAGTACTTTAGAATTGGTATAGTTTACATTTTTAGTGCTAGGCTGTGCTGTTGTACTCACTCATTTTCCAATGTGCTTGAAATCCGACCTCAAGGGGGACGCTCAGAGGTAATGGACTGTGGGCTTTAACAGACCTGGTTTAATCCAGTTAGTTTACTGTAAAAACTAACACAAAATTTAAATGAAATTTTGAACACGTAATATTGTTAGGTGTCCACCCAACATGATTTATTAATTGAACCAGGGGTAATTAAAGTGTGATGAGTAGGGATGGAACTTTGGGGGATGAAGTGCGTGAAAGGGTACAGCAGGGAAGGAAGGTTGTTGGTACACTGAAAATAGTAAAGAGAAATAGGGAGGTGAGTATGGAAGTTAAGAAGTCACTGCATGATAGTACAGTATTGTGATCCCTACCCTGACGTATGGAAACGAGGCATGGACCTTGCAAGAGGGGAACAAGTCAAGAGTGAGAGCAGTGGAAATGAGTTACTTGAGAGGAGCATGTGGAGTGACGTGGAGGGACAGGTTGACAAATGAAGAAGTGAAGGAACGCTGTGGGGTGGATGTGGATGTGGTTGAGACGATTAGGAGAAATACACTGAGGTGGTTTGGACATGTGAAGAGAATGGAGAATGAAAGACTGACTAAGAGGGTGTATGTAGGTGAGGTGGAGGGAGGGAGGGAGAGGGAGAGGTAGACCGAGGATGAGGTGGAGGGATGGAGTTGAGAGGTATATGAGGGAGGGGGGGGTGAGTTGGGGGGAGGGTAGTCGAATGGTGGGTGACAGAGCGACTTGGAGGCGTTTTGTCTGCGGCCACCTTTTGCGGGATTAGGGCATCGGGGTATAGATAGATAAATAGATAGATAGTAATTAAAGTCTTCCTTAAATAAACATCGGCTATACAGTATTGAACCGTCAACTATCCCTCTCAATTTTGATACTGTATTTTTGAATTTTGTCAGTCTTGCAGAGTGGTGTACTGCAGATCCTTGTCGTATGGTGGATTTTTTAAAAATTCATTTTTGCTGTTAATCAGTCAGTCATATAATGCCTGAGAGTGTTAATACAGGTACTGGTACCATTAGCCCTTTTATAAGTCAGCCAGCCAGTCACATGACACCATGCGTCCTCTCAAGGAATGCGAATGTTAAGGTTGGCCACGGTAATGTACAGGCCTACCCTGATATGCAGCGGTGTTGTGTGTGGGAGTGTTCAGACAGCGAGTTGCCAGATATTGAAGCAATTTTCTCTAAAAGATACTGAGGAAAAGACAGGTGTGTGTTCCAGGCCCAAACCCAAACTTTCATAGTACCTTACTCCATCAGTAGAGACTGACACAGAAACATCATCATCTAATCCAGTGTTACTCCATGAGGAGCATAGGAGCCTGGGACTAGGCAAGTTGGTCCTGACATTTAAGTTAAGAGTGACCAGCTTCATTCATCCCTGAGTGGCATGACATGGGCAGTAAACCCCAACCACTCCTTGGATTTAAACCTGTGCAGGCTCAATCTGGCTGGAGCACTTTAATTACCCACTAAGCCACCAGGTGTCATAAGCTGGTTATATGGTTATCACCCAGTGCAGTAAATGGTTTCCAAACCATTTGGCTCATCATTCAGTGTAGAGACACCCATAGACAGAGGGAAGTTATTTTCCTCTTAAAAACTACTATTGCTAAAAAAAATGGGACATCAAACCACATGCAGACATATTATGGTAATTTATTGATGGTCCTTTAACCCCTTTGTGCCGGATGTCGGTCGGAACTGATGATAAAGCGGTGGTTGGTAAATACTGGGTGTCGGTAGGAACCGCAAATGAAATACCGCCACAGTTTGAAGTGGCCGCCATTTGATCTTGTAACCAAAGGATAGGGAGAGACGGAGAGACTTCTGCCACACCACATAAATGCTGATCAGTCTTATCGGTGACTTGGCCAGGTGTAGAGCAATGTCATAGGAATCTGCCTCGTCTGATTCCATTAAAGCCTCACCCAGATTCCTTCCCTCACCCATCCTTGCCAAGCCTCTACCCAAGGATACTTGATATATAAGTGATGTGTTGGTTGTTTGTACTTAATAAGTGATAATGAAAGGTCAGAGCTGGTAAATGAAGTTGTGTTCGTAAATATCTTGTGTCTCTCTGACAGTAATGAAAGAAAAACTAAGTCGCACCTGTAGAAAATGTTTTGAGTTGGTCACACCTGTAGAAAATGTTTTGAGTTGAACTTCTGTATTTTTCTTGGCCCTGAAATCATTATGCAAAATATGTGATATCAGTTGTAAATGTGATATCAAGTACAAACAGAAAAAGTGCTATAGAATATCAGTAGTAAAGTAAGTCAGGACCGCGTACCCACGCATGGAGACATCCCGTCTCAAGCGCCAAAAGTTACTCCTCATGTTCACGTCCATTCTCGTCGATGTGACTACCTGTAGACCTGGGGATGCTTTCATTTGTAAGAAGAAGAGTTGCTGCATAATATTGTCTTTAAATTGTTTCCCTGACTGCTATACTTTTCCAGATATGAAGGTTTGAAAAAAGGCTATTTTAGGAAATGTGCCCAAAAGGAGAGGGAGACTGAGCCAAAATAAGCCCAGTGTTTAGGGGTTAAGTTCATTTACATTTGTTAATTTTTCAGCTGTACAAAATGCAAAGTGTATTTTTACACCCCTGCCTGTAATGCTAGAGAGGGGGGTTATTTTGTTTGTCTCAGCTTGTCTGTCTTTCAGTCTAGGTGTTGGCAACATTATGGAAGAAACTAGTGGATGGGATTACATCAAGTTTTGAATAATGATTAATGACCATCAGAGGCTGCCAAGGATGCATGGATGGCTGCCATTAGGTGACCATGGCCAATGCATGCTAGCATGTTGGAGCCTTTATGAATAAAACAAGATGAATAAATTATTAAATATTAGACAAGCAAGGTCACAGAGCAAAGCCAGATCAAACTGTTTTAACCCCAATTTAGGAACACTGAGGGTCAGGAAAAGATGAAGTGATTCAGTTTTGAGAACAATTGGTCAAAAGTAAAGGTCAGTGGGCAAGCCTTTTTGACCAAACATGATGGAAGAGTGCAGATTTAGCCAAGAATGAAGAGTCAGTTTGAAGAACAGTTGGTGAAAAGTCAAGAGTCCAGGACAAGGTCAGTTTAAACACTTGATACAAATTGGACCATACTTAGTAGAATTGTTAAGGGTCAGGCAAGGCTGAAATAATTTGATTGTGAGAACAGTGGGTTGAAGGTCAAACAGAAGGAAAGTTCAGAGGTATTGCCTTGATCAGTGTAGGCACAGAGTGTCATGCACTTTCACTGCTTCTTCTTGTTTTTTATGATTGAGATTAAGTACAGCATCATTTCATTATTAACTAGTTCTCTTCCCTTGCACAGGTAAATCTTACAGTTGACTGGGATTATTCGCCCATCAATTATACCTGTTTTGATCCCAAGCATCATCGACTACCAGTGCAGACCAACTTGTCTTCAGTAGAGCAGTGTATATATATACCCAAGGGTTATACACCCCAACACCTGTGTATGTATCACACCATTACGTATAATACAACATTGCCAACATTTGGACCACACCGCCCTATCTGGCCCGTTTATGGAGAGTACAAGTTTGTGCCAGTGCAGCGTTGGCTTCACAGCATTGAGGTAATTTTTATGTTGGTGATAGCTCGTTTGTTCCTGTTTTTGGAAGTTATGTGAAAAGTATCATACATATACAGTCAGTGCCATTACTTAGATTAAAAGATGCATAGACTGTATCAAAATGAAATTACTTGTTAAATGTAGTCCTCACAACTCACGTCATCACAAGACTGTAGGTACTAGTATATACTGTAGTTCATCATCATCATCATCATCATCATCATCATCATCATCATATTGCAGTTTCTAGCCATCCATCATCCAGTTCTGTGTGCCACCTTTATTAACACTGAGAAAATTCAATGGATGACACTGGAAGAATGCTATTGAACAAAAGAGAAGTAAGAAGTAGATGGAAAGACCATAAAAGGGGGGGGGGGGAGATGGAAAGGATTACTTTGAATTGCTGATGAATAGGACTTATAATGTCAGGGTAGTGGTTAAATGACAGTTTGGTGGTGCATAAGGAAGAATTAAGAATGCCATTGGCAAAAATGGTGATGGCTATGAGAGGTTTAAGAAAGTGAAGTAACAGCTGTTGAATGAAGTACTGTGCTGTATTAAGGCCCGTCCAGACGATTGAGCAATGCCCGCGGGCACAAGCGAGCAGTTTGCCTGTTGACGGGCTCACCGCTTGTGCCCGCGGGCAAATGCGTAAATTGCCAGTTTGCCTGTTGACGGGCTCACCGCTTGTGCCCGCGGGCACAAGCGGTGAGCCCGTCAACAGGCAAACTGCTCGCTTGTGCCCGCGGGCATTGCTCGATCGTCTGGACGGGACTTTATATACTGTATGCAGAAATGATGATGGGTAGTGAATTCCATATGGAATACATGTTACAAAACTTGACTGAGTTGTAGTTGTATCAGGGAAAGTGAAAAATGGCTTGTAGTACACATACAGTATGAGTGAAGTTACCAAAGTGAATGTAAAAAAATATTGTGAAGTATGCTGACTGTTATAGGAAAGTCTTGTGGAAGAAAATTGTGACAGATTCTTGAATGTCTGTTAAATAATGAATAGGATTGTTTCCACAGGGATATGGAAAAGCTGGAGTAAGGTAAATGATGCAGAATCATACAAGGACTGCACAGTATTTTTGGGAAAAAGCATATAGGTAATGAAGAAGCTGACAGTTGTGATAGAGAAACACATGAAAATGGTTTGGCATCCATATTCTGGGAGTTTTATTTGACATGTAAAGGGGGTGGGGAGGAAAAATGTGCTGATGAGTAGGCTTGAATGATGTGTGAATAACTGTCTGGCCCATTTCATGGATGTGCTGTTGATTGTTCTACTTTTATACATGCTCTTTTCTTGTTTCTGGATCCTGCTTCATTGGATTCACCCCAAGTTTTAGGTGGAAAAAATGGTTAGGATGAGGATGATGAACAAAATACATGTAATTACAGTAGCATGTGCACATGCTACTGTACTGTGTTGAAGAAACCCTTCTGTGTTGTGAATTTCCATATTTGGCTGAGGTAGCTCAGTATATAAGTAAAGATTACTTTTCAGAACTGTTTGTATAATTTATTTAATAAGAATTATTGGCCATGTCTGCTGCCAAGATGATTAGTGATATATGTAAAATGCCATTAATGAATGCATATCTTTCAGCATGGTGCTATAGTAATGCTGTATGATCCCTGTACTGAGCCCATGCTTGTTAGTCAGCTGAGGAATCTTTTAACTGCATGTCTACGAAAGCATATCATCACACCCTACACCCTGCTGACTCAGGAACGGGTGAGTGACTACAGAGTTAGAAATTAAACTGCTGCATATATTTTGGTGATAATTTCAGAATAGCAGTAAATTATGGTTCAGGTCAACCTCACTATGCAGTTGGATTATGTTCGTAAAGACCAAATAAGATACTGTACAGTAATTATTCATTGTACAGCACAGTATTGCTTATCGAACATGGGGATTATAGTGATCGTGTAAACAAAATTTGCTGTCGTATGTTGAAAAACTGTGCTTTATGAGGAATTTTAGTGATTGTTTAAGTGAAAATTGTGATCGTACATGGAAAAATGGTGCTGTACGGTAATGTTAAGTTTGTATTAGGAAACAGTCATATAATGCTTGATCATAATATGAGGGTGCTCTATATTGCTAGTGTATTCTGCTGTAAGAAATCAAATTTAAAGAGTTAGAGGATACTAAAAACCATCAAGAGAATTAATTCAAAATTAAAAATCTAGTACAGTAAAAGCTCGATTATCCGAAATGCGTGGGGATTCTTCCATTCCAGATATGGAATTTTGTGGATAATCAATTGTTACTCTTTGGAATTTTCTGAGAGGTCAAACAAATGAAATAGTACCAAACTTGGGACTTTATTTCTTAAAGTACATTATTCAGTATTAGATCCAGTACAGGTTAGATATAGTACAGCTACACTCACACTCATTAGTATCTGCCCATGGGTGCCCCCTTCCTACCTCAGAATACCCAGGGAAGAGGGGAGGGGGGGACAAAACGAGCTCCACCCGCCAGTACCCCAGCTCCCGACCATTCCCCATACTCCTACCCAACCCCCCACACCACCTGTCATTCTTAACTACAGGCTGATTTCATGCTTAACACTCTTGGTCCCACTAATAATACAAACAAAGAACATTAGGATATGTTAAAAGAATATAACTGTCAACATGTTCTATCTATCTATCTATTGCCAGACGCCATAATCCCGCACGGGGTGGCCAGTGACTCAGAGTTATTTGTTTTACAGGGAGGGGCACTAACCCTCCACCAACCCACTTGGCACGTAGGGAGTGTCAACATGTTGCAGCAAGAAATTAATGCATTATGACGTTGACAGTAAAACAAAAACGTTAAAAATGGAAACCTCAGGCCTCCTGTGTTGGGTGCACTGCTTTGCAAACACACACACACACACACACACACACACACACACACACACACACACACACACACACACACACACACACACACACACACACGCACACACACACACGCACACATTCCCAAACAGACACGGACGCATGCAAACACCCAACGCATGAGGCCTGGGATGGCCGTTAACGTTTTTGTTTACAGACACGGATGCATGCAAACACCCAACGCATGAGGCCTGGGATGGCCGTTGTTAACGTTTTTGTTTTATTGTCAATGTCATAATGCATTAATTTCTTGCTGCAGGATGTTCATAATCATATTACTGTATATACTTTTTACATATCCTAGTGTTTTATATTTGTGTAATAGTAATATGACTATGAGTGTAAAGTATGAGGTTAGCTTGAGATGTAACTGCCAGTTAAGAATGACGACTGGGGGGCTGGGAGGGATATGGGTATGGGGGAGGGTTGGGAGCTGGGGTAGAGGCGGGTGGAGCTCGTTTTGTTCCCCCCTTCCGTCTTCCCTGGGTATATGGGGGTACGAAGGGGGCACCCCTGAGCAGAAATTAGTGATCGTGAGTGTACACTACAATACATAAAAAAAGACAGCAAGAGAAATTGTACAGGACTGAACACAAACCAGCAAACATTACCAAAAATTATTTAAAGAAAAATTTAGTATATGTTACAGGCCAAAATAATTTTGAAATCTTAGCTGTGTACACTACTTTATCCTGTACCGTAAAGAACTAATCAAGAATTATAGGGGGATGACCGGTATCCGGAATATATTCGACCCCATGCCGGATCGAATTTGTGTTCCAGTTATATGGATGTTCCGATGCATCGGACGCTGGTTAATCGAGCTTTTACTGTAATATGTAAGAAGTATCAGTAGTCATATTGTAAGAAATGGGCTTCATGGACAGTTGTATAGTTTAGTGTAGTAGGCCCTCTCCAACCAGTTGTATTAGATTTTTTAAAAACCCAGTGATTGGAGGAACTGTGCTTGGCAAATGTATCTTTTAATGTGAAAAATGAGTTTAATGTGACGTGCAGCCTTCATAACAGGTGGTTCCTGTTGTCAGACTGTATGAGCAATACATTTTTGTTTCCTTTAACTACACAGACAAGTTAGACCTTCCAAAGGATATTAAAAAAGTATTTATCATTGGCCATCATAACAAAAAAGTTATTAATGGGGTAATTTGGAAAGAAATTTGTCTGTGATGGCGAGGGGTAACAATATGGAATAGTTGATAGACAGGACACAAAGTAGCCTAAATAATATTCCTTTTATGTTATTAAAATCATCATTATCCAGACCTCTTTTCCGAGTCTAGAGCAGGGTGAGGAGTAGCAACGTCCAGACAGCCCATATTTGCCCAGTCCAATGGGCCATGCTTCCATTCACTCATCATTCAAGTCCCTGGATTCCTGACTGTATTGGATACGTCAAAAACATTCACCACGTTCGGTAGCTTCACATAAACGTATCCAATTGAGTACATTTGAATGCTGCCACGTTGAAAAGGGGTGCCATATCCCTGATCGTGCACTTCACAACATTCATCCAGCCAGATTGATCTCTTGTCAGTTCCCTAGCCTCACCAACTTCCAAACCTCTCTTCCTCATACACTCATTCACCATATCTCTCCATCTTCTCCTTGGCCTACCTCGCCTCCTCCCTCCTTCAGATTCGCTCAGGTATGCCTTTTCACCACTGTTGTTATCCATTATCTCCACATGACCATACCAGCTCAGTACACTCTCTGATTCTGGTGTCCACTGACTTCCTCACTCCACATCTTTCACGAATCACATTATTTCGTATCCTATCTGCCCTTTGTACTCCACATACACATATGTGGACATTATTAGAAAAAAAAAATGAATTGCCATTCAGAATATTAGAACATCTTTTCAGTTAAACAGATGTTGAGTCAGGGTGTTTGTGCATGCATACACATGTTCGCTTACATAAGGGTCCCAGTGAATGAGGTAATAGATTCTTTTTGTGCTGTCCAATCTTCCTCATAAAGTTGATACTTATAACTCAATACTGAGGAGTGCCAGAGATCAGGTAACCTCTCATCCTATTACTTCCAGTCAACAATCAGAAAAGATTAGACATGAATCTCCACATTGGTGGTCTGTGGAAGTTGGATAATACCTTTCTGGGTTAAAAAAAAATAAATAATGCAGATCTGGAGGGATTGGTAGATGAAGCTAAGTCCACTATATTCTGCTGTCATATGTTTACATGGAGCCTTGTTTAGAGGTAGTCCATTTGGTGACTGTAACAGCAGTAAACCCGATATTCTTGTGGGAAGTGTTTACTTTGACACATGAGGCTTGGACATACATGCAGTTTTGCAGCTTGCACCCTTCCATTCAGAGTAGCAGACCAGTTGGTGGGGGTCCTCTACCAGCCCACCTTAATAGGGCAACAGGAAAGTCATCAAAATCAGAGTTGAGATCTGTGTTTGGGTTGTTAAGATTAGCAATTAACTGATTTTTTAGCATTTGTCAAAGATGCCGAAGATGTCAAAATCTCATTGGACAGGGTCAGGATGTCAGTGTTCCATGAAAGGTCAGTCAGTCATTCGTGTCATTTTGTGTCCCAGATCCCAAGGAATCTCAGTTGACATAAGTCAAGACTCTTCTGGTAAGTTTGTAGTCTTATGTGTCACATCATCCTCAGGATAGACAAATTTAAATCACTCAGTTGAGGGATAGAGTAAAAAAGAAGAATCAGACAGCAGGTTGAGGCCTTCAGTTCCAGATATGGACAAGTGTCATAAATGGAGATGGAAGAAAAGTGCAGCTAAAGTTTTTCAACTTTGAGAACACAATATCTCGATAGCCTTACGAGCTATCAGGGCAATTTTTTTCCCCAGTGTCTTCTCATATTTCTGCCTGTGGGTGACTTTACACTAAGTGACAAGCCAAATTTCCTGTACACCAGGAAACCATTTACTATGCTGGGTGGTAACCATATAACCAAATTTTGGCACCTGGTGGTTTTAGTGGGTAATTATTGCTCTCCAGTTGGATTGAGCTGGTGAAGGTTTATATCCAAGGGGTGGTTAGGGTTTATTGCTCACATAATGCCATTCAGGGATGAGTGAGGCTGGTCACTGTCATCTTAAATGTTGGGACCAACTGCTTAGCCTCGGGCTTCTACGCTTCTCATAGGGCAACTTAGGATTGGGTGGTGGATGGATGGATGGATCTTCTAAGTTGCTAATGTTAAGAAATTGCTGTAAATCAGTTGCATTTTGATAGAAAAAATATGTATATTTTTCACCCCTCATAGGTACTCTCTTCTGTTGTTTTGCAATATCTAGATAATCTGATGAGCAATCAGGGCAGTTTTTTTTTTTTTTTTTTTTTTTTTTTTTTTATATATATATATATATATATAAAGAAAAATATGCATCTTCTGGGTCATTAATGTGAGGAAATTGGTGTAAACCATATGCATTTCAAAAGAAAAAACTATAACTATTTTTTCTGCTTCATAGGTAAGTACAGTTTTCTGTAATTTTTATCATTTGAACACAACAAAATTAATTGGCTGCTGCCATGACGTCAACAAAGTCCCACTGTCATCCATCTATGTAACCACAATACATTTCACATTAGGGATCTGGACCCATACAGTATGGGCGATGAGGGGGTCTAAAATGTGGCAGTTCTGACCCTATTGGAGTCTGCTTTTCTGGACTTGCTGCTACTCCCGGGATAGTATGAGTCCACAGGAACCCTGTTATGGCTGTAACTCAGTTTCACCAAATGTGGCGCTTGACCATGTCTGGAACTGGGGGCTGTGAGGCTGATTCCATTGCTACAGAGGTTGAGACCTAGTGGAAGTTGAAAGAATTGGAGGTAACGTAAGGTACGAGGAGAGAACTGGACATCAAAGAAGGATCAAGGAAGAGAAAAGTCTTGGGGAGAGAAGGAAGAAAGGAAAGTGCAGTTGTTACACAAGAACAGGACGGAGATAAAGGAGTAGAGGTCTCAGAGACATAAGCCAAGTTCGGCTACAGTTGATGACAGCCGTGGGGACAAGGAGCAACAACAGGTTGTGAAGGCCCAGGACTAAGCAGTCCCAGCTTGAGTTCCAAAAGGGTGTTAAAACCAGGCCAGAGTTGTCATCCACATTGTATACTTGTGGAGATTTCTCATCCTCTGTAATTAAACAGTAGAACATCAGTGGGTTGCAGATAACTTTCTCCTAAAGGAAACCTTACATCTAGCAAGATTTTGATGAATCAAGCATTAACCATAGGGAATAAGACAGACCCTATAGGACATCTGCCTATTCCTCCCATCCCTCTCCTCCCCCCTCACACACGCAAGCAGCATTAATACACAAATAAATAGATTTAAGACAAGGAAATGTGACGGACCCTAGAACAGCTGCATATCTCCCCCACACATACACACAAGTACAGGTACCAGTAAAACACAAAAAAGAGATTTCAGACTAGGCAATAAAAACACCCTGAAGGAAAAACCTAAGAGTGCTAAGAGAGCAGCAAGATGTTAACAGGCTGGAAAGCAGTAGTGTGGTTCCCCTTAAGAAAAACTTGGTAAGGAAAAGAAAAAATAGCAAAGGATGAGAACTTAGCCCACTTATGAAAACTTAGAAATAGAGAAGATATGAAAAAGGGAGAAAACAGGAAGAGGGAAGAATGAGGGGTAAAAATGTGAAGCATCACTCTCAAGTAATGCATCGAAAAACATGCCAAAAACTCATTTTACAAGGGACAAAAAGCACCCAGCTGGAGCACAGGGAAATAGACAACATCCTGGTAGTATGTGGGGAGGCCTGCGTTACCAAGTATACTTACAAGGTGAAGAAAATGAGAGAAAGATTGAGAGAGAGTGTCAGAATAGGGCTTCCTGAAACTATTATGGATCAGGCTTATGATGCATGCTTGGCACATCCAACCAGGAAATCAGGATGTGAGGATGATGGAGAGGCTCACTCAAGTGGTTTGTATAGCGTTCTGACTGGCTGATACTGTTGTGGGGTCAGTGTGATTTTATTTTCATCCAGACCAGTTAGGTAAATGGGAATCCTAATTTAGGTATGGTAAGGATATGTAAAAGATATACTATATAGCTTGTGTAGGTAGTAGCTCTGTTGTCAATAATTAGTGGTTTCTAACCTTGCACAAACTGTGTAAACCAGTAGTGTTAGTTTTCATATGAACCTTTAAAAATAATGTCCTGTATTTGTCATTTAAGTGTATTGTACATTATAGGTCATCAGTTTTGCTTTTGTTTACCTTATTTTAATACAAGTAGCCTCCACTTGTTACAGAGGTGGAGACATTGTGTTCGCTGGTAGCTATTATTATTTCCCGCCTCAGAGTCTCGTGACGATTACAAGAGAACTGGAGACTGCACAAGGAATCTGAAGGGCCCAGATTGTGTGTCCTGGCATGGGCCATTGCTGATAGAAAAAAAGTCCAAATCCCTTATGCATAGTGAAAGGGCATGTCAGAATGTCACATCAGTATTATGCTGTGAAGGAGATAAGTTGGTCATGCCTCCAGGAGATTTCAATACAACCTGCACAGGGAATCTGATGGGCCCAGGCTGTGTGTCCTGGCATGGGCCATTGCTGATTTAAAAAAAAATAATAATAACAAAGAAAAAAAAAAAAAATCCCAGTGGTGTCAAGGTCACGGTAAGAAGCAGTAGGTATAGACTAGTTACTGTCCACAGGAGAGTTACAGAGCTCTAGAGTGTCTATTATTTTTAAGATACTGGTAGTGATTTAGCATTTTTATCATTGTTTTGATACTGGAGAGGATTGTCTTTGTCATGGCCATCAGTTATGTAAACATTCAACTCCACTGTTGTGTAGAAGGAAGATGAAGGACTCTAGGATAGGGGCAGCTTCACCTTTCAGTCCACTGGGTTTATGTCTAGTTGATCCTAGGACCACCACCACACCAACAGTTCTTTGTTGAATTGTTTATAAAGGCTCTGACATGTGTCCATGCATCAGTCTTGGTCACCTAATGGTTGCTCTCCATGCTGCTCTGTCTCTGGCAGCCTCCCCTATTCAGTCCCTTATCCCTGAGGTACACTTCATGACCTCCTCCCAGGTCTTTTTGGGTCTGCCTCTCGCAGCCCTACCCTGGACGTTCACTTTTCTCACCTTTCACACCCAGTTGTTATCCTCAATCATCTCAAGATCCCCAGACCATTTCAGTCAACCCCTCATAATCACAGCACCAATACATTCCAGTCTCATCCTTCCTCTTCAGTCATATCTCAAACCCCCTTATGCCTTGCCTTCAAGGATGCATTACACATCCACCTAATTGTTGAAGGGCTCTTGCTAACTGCCGATGGTTGCAAGCCATTTGGCTCCTAAGGTTTCAGATTTATGAGCCAAATAAATTTTTAGTAGCCAAACTGACTACGAGGTGAAATATTTTGTGAGCAATAATTATATTTAATTATTTACACATTGTGATGATTAGAATCATATAATGAGGTTTTAAACATTCACAGTGGCGACAAGGAAAAACAATAATTGATTACAACGTGCTTTCTTGTTCATTTAAGTGAGATGTACTTATTTTGTAGTTTACTGAGTTTTGAAGTGGATGCATTTTCTCCTTGCCAAAAGGTGACTTGCATGTAAATTCTGTTCGCTGAAGGGAAAAAATATTTGCTTTTGCGAGCTGTGGCTCTCCAAATAAGAGCCCTGTGTTGTTACTTCTTTATGTTTGAACCCACAGATATCCTCTTCCTTTACTGTCTAGGTCTTGCTACCTTACACCATTATACTCCTAACGCATGTTGCATACAAAGATCCTTTAGGACAGAAGGAGAGCTCTCTCAGTGTTAGAGGAGGCAGCCACTCCCTGAACTTCCTCCAACTCCTTACCCTAGCCACAGAGCTAGCTCCAGCCCCACCTGCAGCACATAACATCATATTGTTCATCTTATTTATAAAGATTCCTACATGTTTACATGCTTTGGCCTTGGTCACGTAGCAGCCACTGTCCATCCTGCTGAAACTCTGGGAGCCTCTCTGTTCAGTCCCTCATCCCTGAGGTCACACATTGCGACCTTCTTCCAGGTCTTTTTCAGTCTGCCTCTTGCAGCCCCACCTGATGTTACCACAGTTCTAGCTTTCTGCGCTTAGTTGTCATCCTTCGTCAACCCCACATCCCCAGAGCATCGCAATCTACCCCTCTGCATCACAGCACCAATACCAATACACTACAGTCCCATCTTTCCCCCTAACTTTTTTTTATCATAAACCTACTTCGCCCCATGGCTTCACATTCAAGGACACACAACACATAAGCTAATCATTGTCATTTCTGTACATTAGAGCCTACAAATATCTTTGTCCTTTGCCGCCCAGGTGTCGGTACCATACAGCATTACACTCCTAACACATGCCACATACAAAGATCCCTTAGCATGGAAGGAGAGCCCTCTCAGTGTTAGGAGAGGCAACAGCTCCCTGAACTTCCCTCAACCACTCCTTACCCTAGCCACAGAGCAAGTGCCAGCCCTACTTCCAGTACATAATATGTCCTCCAAATAACAAAACTCTTCCACACACTCAAGCGATTCACCAGCAAGATCAGCCCTTTCACATCTGACAATCTGTACATGTTCTCCTAGACACACCATACACACTAAATCATTATTATCTTATAGTTTTCCTTCCCCCCGAATAGCTAAACACATCCACACACTCGAGAGATTCTCCAGGAAGATCAATCCTTTCGCACCTGATAATCTCTACATGCCCTCTTCAACACTTCACACACATGAAGTCAGCATTATTTTGCATCCTACCTCTAATTCCACTACATCACTATTGCACCCACATATTTACAGTATTATTTTTTCAGCCTCTGGCATTGCTGGCATGGGGTTGTAGCCTTGAGATGTCAAATGTGAATGCAACAGAGGTGAAGGAGTTCATCAAGAAACGGGCATTACATGGACCAGAAGGACACTATCCAAGAAATGGTGGCTTCAAAGAAGGGTTGATCAGGAGAGCAGAGTATCCTCCAGGTGCTGAAGGCAAGGATTCTAACCTTTGCCCAGAATAGGAATTAATATATTTTCATTTTGCAGCCATAGATGAACAATCCACATTGAATAGCCAGTTTCATACACAACATAAGGCATTGAAATTTATATTAGAAATATTAAAATATCTAAAGTATAAGACGTGTGCATTTAAAAAGTAAACACTACAGAAGAGGAGTCTCTCTCTCTCTCTCTCTCTCTCTCTCTCTCTCTCTCAGTGCAGTCCAAATATGAGTTAAGAGTAACCATTACTTATCTATACTTTTTTTTATTAATAAATTTTCAAAGCACCATTAATATTAATACTCATTTCTTTCCTCGTCCTTCTGCCTACGAGTGAGTTTACACTCCCTCTTCTGTCTTTCATTCCTTCATGCTTTCGTCTTCCTTCTGCCTGTGAGTGACTCTACAGTGAGTGACAAGCCAAATGGCTTCCTGTACACCAGGAAACTATTTACTACGCGGGGTGGTAATCATATAACCAAATTTTGGCGCCAGGTGGTTTAGTGGGTAATTATTATGCTCCAATCAGATTGAGCCGGTGAAGGTTTATATCCATGGGGTGGTTGGGGTATATTGTTCACGTAATGCCACTAAGGGATGAGTGAGGTTGGTCACTCTCATCTTAAATGTCAGGACCAACTGCCTAGCCCTGGGCTCCTACGCTCCTTATGGGGCAACATAGGATTGGATGATGGATGGACGGATTCTTTTTCTTCAATATTGTATATCACTTCAAATTGTTATGCACACTAAATGTAAAATTAGTTAATCAGATTAAGAACTTTGCTGCACTAGATTTTCTTCATTAAACTTTATGTAATGTGAAAGATTGCATATAGCAGACTTTTGCATTTATCAGGTTGGTTCATACCCCAATAAGCCTGATGCGTGGAGGTTTGACTGTACTGCATTCTGTCTTTCTACAATAGTACCATACCATTTCATTCTGTGAGTGCTGTAACTGCTGAAGGAGGAGGTTGATTATTGCAAAATGTTTTGTAGCCAGCATCTAGCTGTTTGTATTTGGAAATTATATAATGAAACATTGATGTAATGCAAGCTGATGGTATGCATTTTTCTTTAAATACATTGCATGGCATGTCCCACTTACATAGCATTCTTTTAAGTGTCAGGGTAATGGTAACACTGGTAATGTCATTGGTATTTGTTACATTTATAAAATTTGATGGAAAGGTTATGTGAATTGCTTAGAATCTCACAGTAATAGGATCTGATTGTGCTCTCTCTCTCTCTCTCTCTCTCTCCATAGGTGGGGGCATCCACCATCCACTCACTCGATGTAGTGCTGTTTTGGGTGTCTTCCTTTTCCTCTCTTCCCTCTTTCCTCTTCTGTCTTTCTTTCCTTCATTCTTTTCTCATCCTTCTGCCTATGGGAGACTTTATACTCCCTCTTCTGTCTTTCTTCCCTTCATTCTTTCCTCTTCCCTCTGCCTATGGGTGACTCTACACTGAGTGACAAACCAAATGGTTTCCCGTACATCAGTAGACCATTTACTATGCTGGGTGGTAACCAAATTACGGCATCTGGTGGTTTAGTGGGTAATTAAGGTGCTCTAATCGGATTGAGCCTATGTAGGTTTATATCCAAGGGATGGTTGGGGTTTGTTGCTCATGTAATGCCACTCAGGGATGATTGAAGCTGCTGACTTTCATCTTAAATGTCAGGACCAACTTACTTAGCCCTTGACTTCTATGGTCGTCATGGGGTAACATAGGATTGAATGATGCATGGGATTGGATGGAGAGAGAGAGAGAGAGACACACACACACACACACACACACACACACACACACACACACACACACACACACACACACACACACACACACACACACACACACACACACACACACACACACACACACACACACACGCACACTGCTCGCTGGTGCAGTGGTAACGTTCCCGCTTGCCAACTGGTGGACGGGAGTTCGCGCCTTGCTCAGGTTGCGAAAAGTTTCACTGACGAAGTGGGTGGTTACTGTCCCCCTCGAGCAAGGGGACGGGTGTGTGCATGTGTGAAGGTCACAGCCTTGCCCTTAGATCGGACTATATGAGCTTTCAGCTCCCTTCCGGGAGGGTAAAAGCTGACGATCACGACCATCAGGTGATCCTGACCGACCTGGTGACCCAGAATTACACACACACACACTTTTTTTTTTTTTGCACAGAGTTGCAGTATCACTTGTTTATTTTTGTATAAAAAGTACAGTGTAGTTGCTTATTGCTTACCTGCTTTCAAACACGAGTTGAAAACTTTCAGAGATGATTTTTTTTTTTTAAGTATTTTTCAGTGATATGTATAAAAAACCATAGCCAGTACTTAATAATACTAAAGATCAGAGTTATTTGAAGCATTCAGTACAGCAGTGATATTTTGGTTTCTCCCTGTGTTCTTAACATTCATTTATTATTTTGTACATATTTGGCCTCAAGTATTACCGTCATGAATTTTGACACACTTTTTCACAGGCTACAAATCAGCTCTATTCCAGTGAGGTTTGTAATTTATGGAGCCTCTGTACTTTAGAAAAATTCTTTATAACTTTTGTATTAATTTTTTGCATGCTGATAATAAATGTTTTACATAACCAGAAATTTATCATAACCATGGAACACAAAGAAAACCTGAGAGTACGGTTGAAAAAGGTAACCCATTTGAGGTGTTGCAAACTAGAACAGTCAGGATATCAAAATATTCTGATACATTGGCCTTTCTGGCACGCAGTACCTCAGAAGCATACAGTTGAGTAGTACGCAGGTTTGAGAAAAAGGAAACTGGGAAGGTGTGGCTGTTGGAGAAGTGTGCCAAGAATAATGCCATGTCTTATGTGAGAGTGATGTTGGGAAACATGAGTCTGAGAGAAAGTTTTATTCCAGACTGGCTTTACCAAAAGGCAGAACAGAGGAAGAAGGCTTTTGGTGAAACTGGTCAGGAATAAAACTTTGTCTCAGCCTCGTTTCTTCCCTACACCACCATCGTAATTGTCCTAATATCTCAACTACAGTTCTGTCTGTCATCTGCTCTTGAGGGTTCCCAAGTGAGAGAAAGGTATTACCGTAATGATGATCATCGACCCCCCTCTAACGTACGGAAGTGAAGCTTGGACATTGTTGGAAGGACACAAGTCAAGAGTGAGAGCAGTGGAAATGAGTTATTTAAGAGGAGCCTGTGGAGTCACGTGGAGAGACAGGCTGACGAATGAGGATATAAAGGAGCGTTGTGGTGTGGATGTGGATGTGATAGGAAGCGTTATGAGGAACACACTGAGGTGGTTTGGCCATGTGGAGAGGATGGAGGGTGAAAGACTGACGAAGAGAGTGTATGTGAGTGAGGTGGAGGGGGGAAGAGGGAGGGGGAGGCCGAGGATGAGATGGAGGGATGGGGTGGAGAGGTATATGAGAGAGGGGGGTGTGAGTTGGGAGCAGGGCAGTGAAATGGCGGGGGACAGGGCGACTTGGAGGCGATTTGTTTGTGGCCACCCCAAACGGGATTGAGGCGTCTGGCAATAGATAGATAGATAGATAGAGATGATCATCGTACAATAGTCTCTCAAATATCTGGCGATATTCAGCCAAATCCCCCGCCAGATACTACAGAATGCCAGATACTGTGTCGGCATCCCCAATCGGCTATCCATTCGGTGTTGAGCCAGATAATATGTCACCACCCTAAGCTATCCGTCTTGATCCTCTGTCCTAAAAACTTTGCTACAATGTTACTCATGAGTAAAAGATTAAAATCGAGCATAAAATACAATGCTGTATTGATACAGTACATATATAGTACAGTAATACAGTACATAATAGAGTATAATCACACATATCATATGAGGCGTCTAGAACCAAAGGGGCATCGGCACCAAAATGTACTTTTGAGTTATGACGCTTTAAAGTTATGTTTATGGCAACGTCATAGCCAGAAGGCAATAAACAAACCTTTTATACATCAAAATGATCATCAGCGCCTATGCTGTACATGTAAAGCCAAAAAAAACAAAACAATAATAACCGTAACCACAAAATAGGCAGTAAACCAAACCCCCAATTTATAAGTGGACATAATAACATATTGCAGGGATTTAAAAACATAGCAGAAAAAACAGCAACGAATGTATTAATGTACAAAAC
>NC_137046.1:50577856-50621165 GCF_032717465.1 Coenobita brevimanus
AGTAAGTGGATGAGGGAATGAGAAGGCACTAAAAGATCTTGACCTAAATACAGAAGGGTTAAAAAATATAACAAAAGATGAACTAACCAGGAAAATATATGATGAGGACACAAAAAGGTGAGGAAAAGACATGGAAAATAAATCAAGCTTAGAAGTATATAAAAAATGGAAGAAAGAAATAGGTGGAGTAGATGAAATATATGATAATTCACCAGCCTCCATAATCCTGTTTAAATGCAGATCTAATGCACTAAATTCAGCAAATAGAAATAGATTCAAGGGAACTGAGACAAATTGTCCAATGTGTAATGCAGAAACAAGACTTGATACATTTTTTATTAGACTGCACAGGATATATGGAAGAAAGAACACAACTGGTAGAATTACAACAGCCATATATAGAGGAAAAAATAGTATACTTGGGAACCTCCTATTTAATACAAGTGGTATTGAAAAAAAGAAATTAATAATATTTAACCCCTTAACCGCGGGGCGTCACTTTTGTGATTGTGTTATTTTGAATTATCCCGGGCTCTCAAGTGGTGGCTTGTATCATATATCAGTACTGCCAATGTCCAACACTAGTCAGCACTCCAAATCTCATCTGTACTCCCATCCATTGTTGACATTTTAGCTATTTTAACCCCTTCCTGACTCCCCTCCCTACCTGCCCTCCATTACCCTCTCCTCTCACCTCCCACGCCGCGCTGCGCTACGGAAATTTCCCCCTTCTCTTTCCACAGATTTCATCCATTGAAATAAGCCCTATGCCCTATATTTTTACCCAATAATATATACCAAAAAAAAAAGGTAAGTGATAGTGTTATACTCCAGAAATTGCCTAATTATCACCTGACAACACCTCACGTGCATTCATTCGCTACATTACCACGGTAATTTCCCCTTTGATTTATGCCTTGTAATCGATGTCTGTAATAAAAATATATATCAGAAAGGAAGGAGAATCCTAATTGACATTTACAGTCACCTGGAACTACCTATTTCTATATTTATTGCCGAGATTTTCTACCTATAAAAAATTAGCATGTAAGTTAGCAGCAGTAAGCCTAAAGTGTCATTGTCAACCCTTCCCTTCTCAGATAATTTACCCCCTTCTTGACTCCCCTCCCTACTTGCCCTCCATTACCCTCTCCTCTCACCTCTCACGCCGCGCTGCGCTACGGAAATTTCCCTCTTCTTTTTCCACAGATTTCATCCATTGAAATAAGCCCTATGCCCAATATTTTTACCCAATAATATATACCAAAAAAAAACAGGTAAGTGATAGTGTTATACTCCTGAAATTGCCCAATTATCACCTGACAAAACCTCACGTGCATTCATTCGCTACATTACCACGGTAATTTCCCCTTTGATTTATGCCTTGTGATCGATGTCTGTAATAAAAATATATATCAGAAAGGAAGGGAGAATCCTAATTGACATTTACATTCACCTGGAAGTACCTATTTCTTTATTTATTGCCGAGATTTTCTACCTATAAAAAATTAGCCTGTAAGTTAGCAGCAGTCAGCCTAAAGTGTCATTGTCAACCCTTCCCTTCTCAGATAAGCCGCGGCATTTAGTTCCTTGTCCTCCACTGCAGAGACAACATGTCGCACTCGCGCCCGCCATTCCTGCCGCTTCTGCGCCCATTGCAAAGGGCCCCGTGACCTCTACCCCCAAGAAAAGTGTTGAGGCAAGCAGGAAAGGCCTCAGTGACTCTGCAGTGGCACGAGAACTTGCTGAATTGTCGATGATAATAATGGACAGCGATTTTGACGATTCCGGTGGAGCGTGTGATGAGCCGGGTGAACTTATCGCCCAGAAACAGCGACAACAAGTGCTCCTACCAGTGAATCTGTGTGTAGCTCCAAGGGAAAGGAGCCTTTAGTGCAGGAAGGAAAAGAATTTGGGAAGGGAGTGAAAAGGCGGCGTGTTAGCCCCAGAACAATGCCCCCACGTGACCCAGCCCGCCATGAGTCACGAGATCATTCACCTCCCCGTTCCCCAAGCCCCGCTTTACTCATCTCGTCATCATCGTCGGGCTGAGTTATCTCCGGAGTCTTCGTCGTCGGAGTCACCACCAGCATCAACAGTGAAGGCCGGCCGTAGAGGTAGAGGTAGATCTAAGAGAGTGAGAAGTAGTGTAGCTAGTAGGGTAAGGGCTGCTAGTGCTGTACGGCAACCTAGGGTCAGTGCGAGTGACCTTGACCGTGATAAGCCTCCCTCTCAGCCAACCTCCACCACCACCATCCCTCCACCGCCACGCCAGGGAATCCTGGACGCCTTCGCGTGGACGGAAGGGTCAGATTTTGTCCCCGAAAACCTGGTTTTCGATGAGAGCTCGTCAGGAGTTCGGCCTGCCTTCACTATGGACGAAAATGCTGAGTGTGTCGACTACCTTTGGCCTTCCTAGATGACGAAGTCATGCAGCACATATGTGATGAGACTAACAGGTTCGAATCACAACGTGCTGCTAGTGGTACAGGTGCAGCCAAGATGCAACAGTGGACCATGCTGGGAGTGCAGGAGCTGTATGTGTTCTTTGCCCTCATGCTTCTTATGCCACACTCCAAGAAGCATGAGTTGGAAGAATACTGGTCCATGGACCCCTTACTACCCTCACCGACCTTCAACAAGTACATGGCCAGAGATCGCTTCCGGAACATCATGGGAAACCTGCACTTTGCCGATAATGATGTACCTTCCCAAACTGACCCACTCTGGAAGATCCGGGAGATTCTGAACAGAATGAAGGATAAGTTCATGTCATTCTTCCACCCATTTCAGAAGGTTGTCATTGATGAGTCCTTGGTTCTGTTCAGAGGACGTCTTCAGTTTGTCCAGTACATTCCAAGCAAACGCCATCGCTTTGGAATTAAGTTCTTTGTACTGTGCGACTGTAAGACGGGGTACATCCTTGACTTCGTCATATATTCAGCCAGCACTGTCGATCTCGATAAAACACACCCCCTTGGCTTCTCAGGCTGTGTAGTGAAAGTGCTCCTAGAAAAGTATTTTGGTGGGAATCATGTGCTGTATACAGACAACTACTATACAGCACCGAAACTTGCCAAATACCTTTCTGAGCACGGCATTGGCTCCTGTGGCACTGTCAAAAGTAATCGTGCCAACTTCCCCAAATTCCCAGAGGCAGGAAACTCGCAGCGAGGAGACGTGCACCTACGCAAGTCTGAGAAGATGCTGGCAATACGGTGGCATGACAAGAAGAGAGTCGTGCACATGCTCACCACCGTACATAAGGGGGAGATGAGAGACAGTGGGAAGGTCGACCGTAGGACAGGCGAACCTGTGATGAAACCTGATGCTGTGTTGGACTATAATATAAACATGCGGCTGGTGGACAAGTCCGACATGATGATTGGTGAGATCGACTGCCTCCAGGAAGAATACTAGGTGGTACAGGAAAGTTTTTCTGCATCTCATAGATATGACGATGCTGAACGCCTTCATCCTGTACAAGATGAAGGTAAAGCCACCCAAGTCCTTCTCCCTGAGGTTGTTCGCCAGGACTTGTGTCCAGCAGCTGCTGGAAAAATATGGTAAGGTGCAAGCAGCAACTCCAAGGCACCATCCAGTTACACTTCCCGACCGACTTGAGCAGAGGGCGTATATGGATCGGCACAGACTTGAGCTAATGCCTGCCACAGGGAAAAGGAAGGCTGCGATTCGCAGGTGTCAGGTATGTGCGCATACCACACGCCGCACACCTGAGCATAAACGCACCTCTTGGCAGTGCGCTGAATGCCAGGTTCCCCTCTGTGTAACCTGCTTCTTCGATTATCACAGCCAGAAGCAGTTCTAACAGTGCAAGTGTGGAAGCAGAATTATTTGGAAATAATGTGTAAATAATGTGTAAATAGCAGGTGAAAGCAATGGATGTTCAGTTCATATGATTGAACAGTGTACTATAGTTTCATCTTACTGAAAGTGACAGTGAATAACATATTGTAAGTAAAATAGAAGGGTAAATATTGAAAATAGAATAGAAAATGTAAATAGTAATGTAAGTAATTAGTAATATAAGAATATGAGTACAAATAATTTATGTTATAACAGTGAGAGTGAATCCGTGGCTCTCTACGTATTTTACTGACTGAAAAATAGAATGACTTCAGTGACAATAAAATAATACGACTGAATGAAACTTATGGAGAAAGACTCCAGATATATATAAGTGTGATATAGTAATAGAAATATAAAGTGTGAGGGGTTTTATGAATAATAATTGACAGAGTGCCTAGAGCGAACTAGCGCAAGTGCGGCGATCAGACGCGCTCGTAATTTCCATTGCTTTCACACTGTTTTTTTTTTTAGTATGGATCCCAAACTACTTGAAAATGGTAGAATAGTGTTTATAGTGTTTGTATCTGGCTGTGGTAATCATATAACGGGTTGTCGGGAAGTGTAAAGTGGAGACTTAGTTACCCTACTTCAGAGGTCTCCACAAGTCCTACGGAAACTGACGAAGGCTCAACAATCATTCCAGGAGAAAGCTGAAGGTATGTGCTATAAGCATATATAATTTTATTATTCTAGGACTAATAACTGATTTTTAGCAAATATTTTTTGAGAGTCTGTCGGAGCCCAAATAACCCCGCGGGACACGCAAGTAATTGGTAAACAAGCCCGCGGTGTAGGGGTTAAATGCTGGAAAAAAAGAGAAAGGAAAGTGAAGGAGCTCAGAAATTCAGGCGACTGATTATAGCCTACACGTACTGTAGTAAGAGAAGAGGAGGTGTGACCACAGAAAGACACAGAAGAAGGAGAAAAGAGAAAGAAGGAAATCGCGTTGTAAAGGCAATACCTCAACAACATCACATCACATCACACTATTATCATTTACTAATTGTTCTACTTCCTTACTTTTACATTTAGACAAACCTTGTATGTTAATAACCCTGAATAAAAATTCCCCCTCTTCACTGTTTATGTTCTCATTTCTCCGGTCCCGTCAGTTCTCATTATCATCTGTGTCCAATTTTACGATCTTACCTTTCTTTATTATCCAGTTTCCTTCCAGCCTCCTTTTTTCTTTCAGTTCTTCTTTTAGCTTTGCATTTGCTTCTCTTTCTTTTCTCGTCATGTCTACACTCATTCTTATCTTCTTATATAAATCATTTGTTGAGTTTCTAAGTACCCCACAATTTTTCAAGATCCTCCATTTTTCATATTCCTCTCTCAGTCCTACAACTACTGGTCTTACCTTCCCTTCTTCTCTTTTCCCAATCCTGAATACTTTCTCTATTTCAAATGCCTCATTCTCTAGTACTTCTTTAAATATTCTAGCACATGCCTCTGTATCCTCTTTTTCTCTCTCTCTGGCCTCCCTATTATCACTTCCTAGCACACTGAACACAACTAAATTCTTCCTTCTCTTTTCCAGCACATGCCTCTGTATCCTCTTTTTCTCTCTCTCTGGCCTCCCTATTATCACTTCCTAGCACACTGAACACAACTAAATTCTTCCTTCTCTTTTCCTTATCCTCCCTCTCTTCTAAATTTTCCATTACACTCTTAAGCACCTTCTCAGTAATATTAGTTACCAATTCTTTCATTTCTTTCTCCTTTTCCTCCCATCTTCCATAAATGGCATTCATCTTTTCCTGCAGCTTTATGTGCTTCTTCCACACCTCATCCAACTTCTCTTTCATCCCCACTGTACTTTCATCCTTTCCCTCTCTTTCATTCCAATCCTTCTTCATATATCATTCTCCTTCCCATCTCTTCCTGCTCCTCTCTCACTTTCTGTAGCTCTTCCTTCATAGCTTGGGTCTCTTCCCTCATTTCTTCACATTGGTCCATGTTAATTTTTACCCTGGGTTTGCAGGCATTACAAATAAACATCAAACGGCCATACCACGTTGAGTACACCGCTTCCCGTCCGATCAGCGAAGTTAAGCAACGTTGGGTCTGGTTAGTACTTGGATGGGTAACCGCCTGGGGACACCAGATGCTGTTGGCATCCCTACGTGTCAAGTGGGGTTGGTGGAGGATTAGTGCCCCTCCCTGTAAAACAATTAACTCGAAGCCGTTGGCCACCCAATTTGGGATACATGGCGTCTGGCAATGAATGAATGAAAAAAACCTTTATACCCTCTTCTTGCATGTGACATACTTCCCTCCTTTTTTCTTCCTCTTCTTCACACCTTCTGCAGAGTTCCTTGTAATTCACTTTCCCAATAAATCCACATTAATTGCAGTTCTTCTTCGTTGCCCCTCTACCTCTTATCTCCTCTCCTTCCATCTTTAATTTCCAAAAACAACAGCGCTGTGCCTCAGCCTCACGGCTCCACCACCAGGCTGTAGTCTGTATTTCTTGCTAACTCCAAATGATTTTATTCACTTTGCGAGGTGATTTTTATTTGGTTTCCATGGAGCTTCACATTTTTTTATTTTTTTTTTTAATGGAATGACATTTTGCACTGAGTTTGAGATAATTCCCCCTCCACCCCCAATCGAGCTTGACAGTTTTCACCAGTTTTAATCTCTGACTTTAACTCTGAGCACTGGTGGCATTGTATTCTAATTAAGTCCTGTTGTTACTATACCTCATTTACTCTAATTTGGCCTAAAATTGCCATCCCCCATCTTGACAGCTGAGTTGTAATGAAAGATTTATGCTAGAATATGATGCCAGTCATGAAGAAGTGCTCAGGAAGGGATGCAGAGCCACTGTATTGTCCTGTCCTGCCAATAAGCCATGTGAAGTGAGATGCAAAATGACAAAAGTCTGGGCCAGGTTATGGTAAACTGACTATTGATGATTTTATTCAGCTTGGAGCCGACATCTTGTTTTGAAGGGGTTTCCATATGATGCCTGGTGGTCTAATGGTCTAGGGCACTCCATCCAGATTAAGTTTGGGGTTTCCATCAGAGGGGTGGTTGGAATTTCTTGCTCACATAGTGCCACTCGGGTGAGGGAGGTTCGTCACCCTTTCCTTAAATGTCGGGACTGAGTAGCCTAGCCCCGGGCCCCCACACTCCCGTTTATATGGTAATGAGTGGTTATCTAACTCTCCAATCTCAAAAATCTCCTGGGCTGGTATTCTCATCAGGTCAGGAGGCTCCGAAGCACCTCTTCTTTAGTGATTTATTTTCCAGCCTACCCATTAATATCTTGTTTTTGTTTCTGTAATGCTGAGTAGAATTTGGCTTGACCTCTCGTTCCAAATCAACTCAACACTGAGCGGGGTCCTCTTTCGAGACCGGAGCTAGTGCAATGAAGAGAGGCAGGACATAAAAACTTTCGGCAACACCATACACGTATATTATTTCAGTCAGACACAAGACATTTCAGCAGACATTACATCACAATATAGAGCAATACAAAACCTTATTTAAAATATTGTGTATCTCGCAGGATACTAGCTTCCTAGATATTAATGACAATACAACAAATCTTAGTACAGTAAATACCCGTGCGCGCGGAGCGCGGGAGGAGAGAGAGGGGGGGGGTTTGTGATCTCCCAGGAGGGGGGGGGTAGTGAGACACAGAGAGTGACTTAGAACGGCGAGGGAGAAGTTATGGTAATACTTAATGAGGCCCGATATTAACAAGGGAGTTTTAGGTGTTTTCTATTGGCAAGAATTCTTTGATAATTAACTCTGGTTCTTATTTGGACTTCAAGAGCGTGGGGAGGGTTTTCAGGGATAGCGTGCGGAACAAGAGAGTACAGTTATCACTCGCGGTCCTCGTAGTTTGATAACACTAGATTTCCGTCAGCACAACTTATATACTACACATCTCTCTGGTAGGTTATGTAGGTTCGCACTTCCCAACGCGTAACAAAGTCGGAACACTCTTAAATTCTATTCCACTGTATTACTCAGAGTTTAACCAATAGCACTCTAATGATGTATTATCCTTTCCTCGGGCTCTAGAGAGAAGTCCATAGTAAACTCGGGATGATACTCGCACGTATCTTCACTTGGGGTCTCTACCCCTATTCTCACCCGTTAATGTAGTATTATGTCCTAGGTTACCCCAATGGAAAGTACATGAAATCACTGCACTAGTCTTATTCTAAGAAAAAGGAGTCACACTTAACCTACTTCACAATTGTGGATCCTCGTATCTCTGGTAGAGAGAGACACAGTTACCTCGGCGATGATCCGGTCGGCTGAGGGTGTCGCCAGGGTAGAGCGAGCCGGGAGGGCACGGGGCGACTTACTAGGGCGTCCTCTCGCGCCCGGGGGCTTCCGGACTGGGCTCCGGACTGGGGCCGAAGAGGGCTAGGAACCTCTGGGTCAGGTCCCGGTGTCGGGGGGGGCGTGGTGAGGTCTCGCCCGGGTGTCCTGGGGCGGGCCGGAAGAGGCGACGGACTGCGGTCTCCTATGGACAGGGGCGCCGGCAGGGAAGTACTGCGGCAGCGGCTGTCACGGGGGCCCGACAGGTGGATCTTCTCAAGGGCCTCGCGCAGGGAACAGAGGCCGGGGGAGACAGGGAGGTCTTTCCTCCTCCACTATACCCTGGGAGCGACCGTCGATCGTCTCCACCGGGGTGCTGAGGGAGCGACCGTTGATCGTCTCTACCTTAGCTTGCAGGGAGCGACCACTGATCGTCTCTACCTGATTTTGTTGTGAGCGACCATAGATCGTCTCTGTCTTTTTTTATAGGGGAGCGACTGTTGATCGTCTCTACCCGGGTGCTGAGGGAGCGACCGCTGATCGTCTCTACCTTAGCTGTCAGGGAGCGACCGCCGATCGTCTCTACCTGATTTTGTTGTGAGCGACCATAGATCGTCTCTGTCTTTTTTATAAGGGAGCGACCATTGATCGTCTCTACCAGTGTGCTGAGGGAGCGACCGCCGATCGTCTCTACCTGATTTTGTTGTGAGCGACCATAGATCGTCTCTGTCTTTTTTATAAGGGAGCGACCATTGATCGTCTCTACCAGTGTGCTGAGGGAGCGACCGCCGATCGTCTCTACCTTAGCTTTCAGGGAGCGACCACTGATCGTCTCTACCTGATTTTGTTGTGAGCGACCATAGATCGTCTCTGTCTTTTCTTTATGGGAGCGACCACTGATCGTCTCTACCTTGCTGTGGGGGGAGCGACCGCCGATCGTCTCTACCTTACCACTACTAGAGCGACCATAGATCGTCTCTACCTTAGGGGTGCTGTCTGGAGTACAGTTTCTGACTCCACCCCTAGCTAACTCGGTGATTCCGCCACGCGAAGGTAGTGTCTTTTTCCTACGGTGGCGGCGGCGCGGTGGTTGCGTTTCACAAGGGCGCACGGCCCGGGCTGACATATGCCGCTGTTGCCCGGAGTGGTGGTGGCTGGCGGCGGCTACCCCGGGGAGTCCGAGTGGGGGTGTCGGCATTTCTGAGGGCAGACTCCACTGCTCCTGGTCCGCCTTGATGTCGGGGAGACTGCGGTATTCTCCGGAATACTCCGGAGAATCGATGCGGTCAAACCCACGCATTTCAGTTTCTTATATCTTTAATGTCAACATAGATACGATGCAAACAATATGAATGATATGAGAGATTGCATAAATAACACAAGAGTATAGTAACGAAGCAGCACCAGAAATGAACCACTAAGAAAGAGGTGTTAGTAAACTCCCTAACCACACCAGAATACCGGCCCTGAGTTTATTGAAGTGTATCTTCACTTGAAGTGTTTTATTTTATTTTTTTAAGTATTACGACCCCTCCAATATCGAAAAGTCTCTCAAGTTGAATAAAATTGTCTCAAGGTAGATTGAATAATACTTAATCAGAATGAAGTGGCTTAATTACTCTCATTATCATCCCATCTTTCTTGTCACTTTTTATTCCTTTTCTTTCCTTTACAGGTGGCTTTACATTGAGTGACAAGCCAAATGGTTTCCTGTAAGCCAAGAAACCATTTACAACGCTGGGTGGTAACCATATAACCAAACCATACGTGCTCCCAACGTGTCAACAAGTGGGTTGGTGGAGGGTTGGTGCCCCTCCCCGTAAAACAACTAACTCAGTGTCAAATGGCCACCCTTTGCGGGATTATGGTGTCTGGCAATAGATAGATAGATAGATGATGCGGTGAGGCAACATGTCCTCGTCCACAATGAAACAAAGGCGGTAAATAAATAATTCCTAAAACTTGACATTAATCAGCTGACTTTTCACTGAAAACATGAGAAAAATATCGTATTTATTTTAGATTTTTTGTTACGTCTTTTCTCTGCTGTTTTTATGTTTTCTGACTTTCACCTAACTATGATGCAGGTTTTATAAGTACGGCCCCAGATCCTTAGCCCCCCACTGGCCCCCTATTGGCTCCCCATTTGAAATTTCAATTTATTTTCTTCTGTGTACACTGTGTAGTAAGGCCTTCCAGATCCCAGCCCAAGACTTGATTCCTCCGTTTCTGAAGACATTGCTACGTCATCGGGTGAACCTGAATCTACGTGGCCTGGGAGGCTTTGAAGACTTGATTCCTCCGTTTCTGAAGACATTGCTACGTCATCGGGTGAACCTGAATCTACGTGACCTGGGAGGCTTTGTAGAACTCTTCCTACTTTCTTCATTACAAAGTTTGCACAATAATTATTATTTGAACAGCTGATAATATATTCAAGAGCTTCTGTGCATAAAATTTGCCATTGAAAAGTATATAATTTTACGGGTGGAGGGTGACGTCACAGGAGCATTGTTGGAGAGGAGACGGAGCTGCTGGGAATGATGAAGGTGAGCGATGACTGCATTTATTATTATTTATTTATGGTGTTTCTTCGCTTATTTTTAAGGTAATTATCATGTCTGTATATTTATTAGTATCTGGTGCCTATATGGAGACTTGGAGTTGGTTGATATAGTGTATAATTCTTTAGTGCTTCACAAATATCCTTCTCTCCTTTCACACTTTCCTGTAAAATGTCCACGCCAGTTTTTCTATATGGCGTGGTGTTCTTTCTGACTTTTTCCTGCGCTTCGCTTGGAGGGTTTGGAGGGCGGGGGAGAGCCTTCTTCTTTGCTATCCTTATCTCATTCTAGTAGTTCAGTTACTCTTCTAGGAGCTGCCTAGCATGGGCCAACAGGCCTACTGCAGTTATCCTCTCTTCTTATGTTCTTGTGTATAGGTGATTCCCTTGTCCGTAATGGATTGTATTTTATTTTTTACTTTGTGTGTGTGTGTGTGTGTGTGTCTGTGTGTGTCTAATCAGAGAGGAGGGGGAGGAAAGGGGGGGGATGGAGGGGAGAGAGGAGGTAAGGGGGGATAGAGGAAAAGTGTTTTTCAAGGAGGAAGAGGGAAGGAAGATTGATGACAAGAGATGGAGAGAGGAAGGAAAGAAAAAAACAAAAAGAAAGGAGAGGTGGAGGAAAGATGGGGGGGAACTAGTGGGGGTGGAGGGAAGGGAGGATGTAAGGAGGGAGAGGGACAGGAGGAAGAGTGCTTTTCAGGGAGGAGGAAAAGATGGAAGGAAGAAGGAAGACAAAGGAGAAGAAAAGAGAGAGAGAGAGAGAGTTGGAGGAAAGAGGGGGGGGGAAGAACTAGTGGGGGTGGAGGGAAGGGAGGATGTCATGAGGGAGGAGAATTGGAGGAAGAATGCTTTTCAGGGAGGAGGAAGAGATGGAAGGAAAAAGGAAGACAAGGAGGAGAAGGAAGGAAGGGAGAGAGAGAGAGAGAGAGAGAGAGGTGGAGGAAAGAGGGGCTGTGAAGGGAGGGAGGAGGTGGTGGAGGGGGGGAGGAAACTAGTGGGGGGGAGGGAGGGAGGGAGGGAAGGAATGTGGGGGTGGATGGAATGTGCCGGCTTTTGGTCAGTCAGTCAGGCTCCAGCAGTCACAGGGGAGGGGTTTGCAATTTTGGTAAGATGTTTTTTCCTTTCTTTTTCCAGTAATTACCTTTCTTTCTCCATTAATTGCTTCTGTGGTGATGATATTGATTTTAATGTGTATTGTAAACAGGCCTGAGTGTTTCTAAAGCATACTCATGATTGAAAGGATAAGAAAGTAATATGACAGAGCTGGGTGTGAACTCTGGGGTGGGGTGTATGTATGTGGAGATTGGGGTATGTGTAGTTTTTTGGGTGTGTATGTGTGTAGATTTTGGGGGGGGTGTAGATTGGGGTGTATGTGTGGAGTTTGGATTGTGTATGTGTATGGATTTGGGTGTGTGTTGAGATTGGGGGTGTATGTGGAGATTTTGTGTGTGTGTGTGTGTGTGTGTGTAGATTTGGGGATTACTATGTGGAGTTTGGGGTATCTGTGTGTGTGGAATTGTGGTTTTGTTTGTGTATGGATATTTTGATATTTTTTGTGATTTTCTTGTGATGGATTATAAGGAATATTCTTTTTCAGGAGTGTGAGTTGGGGAGAAGGCAGCCTGATAATGAAGAAGAAGAGAAAAAAAGATCTGGAGGGTTCAGTAATTGGCCATGTAGCTGTAGAGAGACTACCACAACTACCACTACCACAACAACTACCCCCTACCACAACTACCACAACCATCTTTGGGGGACATTTAATTGGATACTTACTAGGTGAATATGCCAGAACCTTCTCAATTTTATTATTATTGTTATTATTATTATTATTTTATGTATGCTACCTGGAGGGGTTAGATATATAATTTTCCCAGCTAATTTATAAAAATAATTTGAGTTTTTAGTGACAGACCCCCAGCCTTCACAGTTTATGGCCAAGTGTAGCCTGATTGGGAGGGTAATTTTGACTAGTAACCAAGGAGACATTCCATACTCATGACCAGGGCTGTCTGTAAAATCTCTAACCCCTTTTCTGTTAATGGCCAGGTGTAGTCAGATTGGGAGGGTAATTTAGACTAGTAACCAAGGAGACTCATGACCAAGGCTGTTCGTAAAGATCCCTAACCCCTTTTCAGTTACTTTATGGCCAAGTGTAGAGATTGGAAAGGTAATTTTGACTATAGTAGCCGCAGCGAGAAATGAACGCTGTGGTGGGGCAGCTGGTCATCCGGGGATTCCCCCACTGTAGCCATATCCACATGTCACCGACTATCGGCCACCGCTGCAGCCCCACTCCATGATCCTTACCCTGTGTCTCTGGCTTTCTCTTTCTCTCTCGGTTTCTATATAAACTGGTGTATTTCCGAAACTAATTATGAAATTATTATGACTTTTGTTCCACACCACCTTTGAAGTAAAAATCAAGGAGAGTTTTCTGTATAAAGGTTTCCCCCCCCTCCTAAATGTGGCATATGAGCGGGGGAGTGCGGCCTTGCCGATACCTCCGCCTGACCTATAATTATACACTCGCCAGAACTGACCTGCCCTCAGACAAGGGGGGGGGAAACCTTTATACAGAAAACTCTCCTTGATTTTTACCTCAGTGGTGGTGTGGAACAAAAGTCATAATAATTTCATAATTAGTTTCGGAAATACAGCAGTTTATATAGAAACCGAGAGAGAAAGAGAAAGCCAGAGACACAGGGTAAGGATCATGGAGCGGGGCTGCAGCGGTGGCCGATGGTCGGTGACATCCTACCTCTATGGTCGGTGACATGTGGATATGGCTACAGTGGGGGAATCCCCGGATGACCGGCTGCCCCACCACAGCGTTCATTTCTCGCTGCGGCTACTATAGTAACCAAGGAAACTCATGACCAAAGCTGTTCATAAAGATCCCTAACCCCTTTTCAGTTACTTTATGGCCAAGTGTAGTCATATTGGAAGGGTAATTTTGACTAGTAACCAAGGAGCTTCATGACCAAGGCTGTTCTTAAAGATCCCTAACCCCATTTCAGTTACTTTTTGGCCAGGTGTAGTCAGATTAAATCATGCCATAACTAAGGTTATAAAATTCCAACTTTATGGTTGTGTAGTCAGATTGAGATGGTAATTTGGGCTAGTAACCAAGGAGACTCATTCTTTAACTAAGGCTAAAATTCCACGCTAGAATAATGTAAAGATCCTTATGCCTTTTTTCAGTTAATTTATGGCCAAGTGTAGAGATTGGAAAAGTAATTTTGACTATTAACCAAGGAGACTCATGACCAATGCTCTTTATATACTGTATTTCTGACCCTTTTATTCAGTTACTTCTTGGCCAAGTGTTCAGATTGGAAAGGTAATTTTGACTAGTAACGAAGGAGACTCATTCCCTAACTCAAATTTCATGCGACAACTTTCCAAAGATCCCTAACTCCTAACTCCTTTTCAGTTAATGCCAGGTGTAGTCAGATTGATGCTTTTGATGCATATTTTGACTAGTAACCAAGGAGACTCATTCCCTAACCAAGGCTCAAATTCCATGCAGCAACTATTCAGAGATATCTAACTCCTTTTCAGTCAGTGGTTGGCCAGGTGTAGCTAGATTGGAAAGATAATTTTGACTAGTAACCAAGGAGACTCATGACCAAGGCCCTGTGTAATGATCCCTAGCCTGATTTCAGTTACTTTATGGACAAGTGGTCAGATTGGGAGGGCAATTTAGACTAGTAACCAAGGAGAGACAACCAAGGCCCTACGTATTGATCCTTAGCCTAATTTCAGTTACTTTTTGGCTAAGTGTAGGCAGATAGGAATGGTAATTTTGACTAGTAACCAGGGAGACTCATTCCGTAACTAAGGCTAGTATTCCATACAGGAACTATGTAAAGATCCCTCACCCCTTTTCAATAAGCTGATAGCAAGTAGTAGTCAGATTGATGGTAATTTTGACTAGTAACCAAGGAGACTCATTCCTTACTCATGACCAAGGAGGCTCTTCATAATTTTCAGTTAGTTTATGGCGAGGCTGTCAGATTTGGAGGGTAATTCTGGCTAGTAACCAAGGAGACTCATTCTTGACTCATGACCAAGGCTTTGTAAAGATCCCTAGCCCCTTTTCAGTTAATTGATGGCCAGGTGTAGTCAGATTGGGAGGGCAGTTTTGACTAATAACCAAGGAGACTGTCACAATAGCTTTGCCCAGGTGTTCATTCCTTTGTATATTATTTCACATAGCGCATTGGCAGAAAAAAAGCAATGGTATGGCTGCACATTCATCCCATAGCTCTTCTTTGTGACTAGCATCATGTTCTAGTGTTTATCTGATAACAATTCAGCATTCAGGATGGAGAGATGGCAATTTTAGGCCAAGGTAGAGTAAGAGCAAGCTAGTAACCAAGGAGACTTATAGCACTTGTTCAGGACTAGCATCAAATTTTAGTTGTAAATTGGAATAGTAATCAAGGAGACTCATCCCTGACTCAAAACCACAGCTCGTCAGATGCAACCACATATTCGTATGTTTTGTGGGAGTGACCAGTCAGATTTTAGTAGTTGTAAATTGGAATAGTAACCAAGGAGACTCATTCCTAACTCATAACTACAGCTCGTCAGATGCAACCACATCTTCGTATTTTGTGCGGGAGTGACCAGTCAGATTTTAGTAGTTGTAAATTGGAATAGTAACCAAGGAGACTCATTCCTAACTCATAACTACAGCTCGTCAAATGCAAACACATCTTGGTATTCTTTTGCAGGAGTGACTGATTCAGAAGTGGCTATAGGTATAAAAACAACTTTCACTTTGAATACCTGGCTGTAACAAAATTTTGAGAATATGATGCTATGCCCTTCTTTTTTGGTTTAAAATATCATAGCATCATGAATTTTGAATTGACTGTAGATGAGTAGAATGTTGGTGGTCATGGAGAAGTGCTGTGGAAAGGGTACTCTATAGCATTACCTTGTTCTGCCACTGAACTGTGTGAGATGGACTGCGTAAGGCAAAATATAGGCCAAGTAGAAGGTAGAAGAATAGTGCTATATACTGTATAACTGTCTACTCTGAATGTGAATAATTTGTATTATATTCCTACAATCATTGCAGTGGTGTTCCTGTGGCGGCCTTGGGTTTGTGTGGGTGTAAGTGAAGTACAAGAAAGCAGGGTTCCAGAGAGATGGCAGCGTGATGGCGGTTCAAGAGGAGTGAAGGGAGACTGCCTGGAGAACTCAGAGTAGCAGAGGGGCCACGACTGCTTGGAGAGGTTGAAATCTGTTGTGATGGGTATAGTACTGTCTCCTGTCTCTCCCGTCTAGTTTTTCCTGTCTTATCTTTGTCCCTCTTGTCTGTCTCTCTTGTCTCTCTTGTCTTTTTCTCTCTCATGTCACTCTCTCATGTTTGTCTCACATGTCTGTCTGTCTTATCTGTCTCTTTTCTGTCTGTCTTATGTCTCTTTTCTGTCTGTCTTATCTGTCTCTTTTCTCTTTCTCTTTTCTGTCTCTCCTGTCACTCCTGTTTGTCTGTTAGTGTAGGCAGGTAACTATGGAGGGTTGAGTTGAGCGAGGACACTCATTCTTACATTATAGCCAAGGATGAGATGGAGGGATGGAGTGGAGAGATGGGAGGGGGTGTTAGTTGAAGGGATGGAGAGTAGATACAAGTAGATATGGGAGAGAGAATGTGTATGAGGGAGGAGTGTGGGTAGATATGGTGGAGGGAGGGTGTGAGTTGGAGGGATGGAGATGAGAGGAGGGGTGTGAGTTGGAGAGATAGAGATGAGAGGGGGGATGTGAGTTGGAGGGATGGCAGAGGACAGGACAGTGTGGAGGATATTTGTGGCCACACCTTACAGGATTAAGATGTCTGGCAATAGATAGATTAGATAGATATATAACTGAATTTCCATCAAGCACACTGTATTGATATGGGAGTGGTAATGTCCTGTGAAAACATATAGTAACCAAGGAGACTCATTCCTACCTCCATAACTATAAAATTAATGAAACTGTAATCAATTAAGTACTAAATTTGTGAGAATGGGCCAGTTCCATCAGGTGAAGGACAGACTACAGTATAGCTAAGTGGCAAGATTATTTTTTCCTTGGTTAAGAAATCTAAGTGAGATGGAAGCACCGATTTTAGCCCATAAATTGGTATAGCTTTTTGTCCTTTTGTGGAGGGATACAGCTTAATGCCAGATTGACATTACCTTGCCTGTACACCTTTCCCATAGCCCAGAGGTCAGCAACCCTTAAAGCTACAAGAGCCATTTGTTTTAAAGTTTCATAAAAATGTAGTACTCTTGGAGCCGCAGTACAAAAAATTCTGAAACTGAAATCTGCAGTATTCTAAACAAAACATTACGGCGATACTGTTTGATCTACTTGTAGTATAGATCTTTTGTTTCATAAAAATGTAGTACTCTTGGAGCCGCAATACAGAAAATTCTCATAAACCGAAATCTGCAGTATTCTAAATCTAAACAAAACATTACGGTGATATTGTTTGATCTGCTTATAGTATAGATCTTATCAAAGCTGAATGGAAAATCTAATGTTGCCTTGCATGTGTAATATGATGCCTTTGTTCTGAAAGAATAAATGGTTATTTATGAAGCTCCTGGAGCCACAAAAGTGTCCTAAGAGCCGCGTGCGGCTCCTGAGCCGCAGGTTGTCGACCTCTGCCATAGTCCTTCTTCAGCATAATTAACAAGTCATTTAGATACAGGTGTTAGAGCAGTTACCAGACTATACAGTAGACTATGCAAGAAAGATTAGGGAACAGTTGATACGTTATGACCTAAGTTTTATCCAGTGTGGGTGAAGGCATTGGTAAAGTATATATCTACAAAGGTGCAGTCATAGAAATTTACTGTCCATTGCATTGGGCATGTGGAGAGAATGAAGGATGGCAACTGGATGCAGCGGGGGAGAGGTGTGGGTGTTGAGGGTAGAGTTAAGGGGTAGATTGAGATGGTTTTGGGAGGAAGGATGGGGCTGGAGTGTATTGGTGTGATGAGAAGGGGGTAGACTGAGATAGTTTGGGAGGAAGGATGGGACTGGAGTGTAGTGGTGGTGTGATTAGGAGGGGTCGAGTGAGATGGTTTGGGCATGTGGAGAGGATGGGGGATGACATTTGGGTGCGGAGGGTGAGAGGTGTGAACATGGAGGGTAAAGTTGAGAGGCAGACTGAAAGACCTGGGATGAAGTCAGTGTCCTCAGGGATAAAGGGCTGGACAGAGAAGCTGCTAGAGATCAAGCAGCATGGAGAACTGCCATTAGGTGATCAAGGCTGATATATGGAAGCATCTTGGAGTTTTTATAAATGAATGAATGAAGGAAATAAGTTCCCTTTTCCCGCTCCATTAGGCGGGTAAAGATGTTGAGGTATAAATGTAAGTGCTTCCTCTATTACTTCTTTCCCTGTCCTTCCTTTCTGCACCCTTCCTCACTCCAGCATTAGGTGGAAAAGATCAGGATGAAGGAAAATGAAGATTGTTCCTAGCTAGTTTGCTGTTTGCATTTGCCTAACTTGAATAGGGAAGTAACATTATACTGTATAGGAATAAATGCATTGGTTACTAGGCATATTTGGGTGTTAACATATTTCACTGTGTAACTTGCTTACTAGAGCCCTTAACTCAGTTGTGGGTTCATGCTTATCTGGATATGAATCTAGGAGACTTTATGCTAAAATTCCCCTTCTGCAGTCCACCATCCTCCTCCTGAGAGATAGGTACATATGAGTATGGCAAGAATATTAACTGATAGACTCCTTGAAATGGCTGGTTTGATACAGCCTTCAGTATGTCCTTCAGCCTAAGATTTAACTAGTGTTGATGGTTGAGGTAGCACTGGCATTGTAGTTCAAGGGTGGAGTTGTAAAGCATGTTTGTACTTTAGGGCAGTATGACGAGGGCCGCTTGATGGCAGAGGAGGCCACCCCTGCTGTGGTGGGTGTCTGGTGATAGACATCCACCACCACCACCACCAGTGATGAAGGGAAGCAACTTGGCTGGATACTACAAGATGAGTACATTTAAAAATGTTATACATACTCACTTAGGTGCCAGTCTGTTGAAATAACCTTTGATGGGCCAGTGGAGTGTTTCATATATAACGTATAGTTTTCTATAAATCTTGCTGTGGTGCTGCTTTTGTTAATTGCCAGTTGGTTGCAGAACTGGCCTCAGTAGGTGTTAGTCAAAATGCACTTCAACTTGTGCTTAAATAGCTGAGGAAGCTAAAGTTGCAAGAATCATGCAGAACATTAAAAACTCAATTTTGCTAAGTGGAATTATTTGCAGTAAGTGTGCTGCAGTTAAATTGGCAGTGCTAACAACCATATCCCAGGAAATGATCACTGCCACCGCTTGTGCCTTAGGTTTCATTCATAACTTTTCTATGTAGTGTTAAGTCTTTGGAGACTTGCAACAGAAGACAGATAGCCATTATTACCCCATCAGTAAATAAAATATCCCCAGAGCTGGATAAAACCATTGGCTGTGGCAGGAGTGAATTAACACACAACAGGAAGCTCCCTGACATCTCTTATGTAATGATTTATTTTAGGGGTTAAACTTAAGTCAGTTGGAGACCCCTGCATTCAAAAGGAAGCTCCCTAACACCTCTTCCTTAGCCATTTATCTAGGGAAATCAGTGGTGTGATAGTAAAGCCTTGTCTTATATGCAGATTTCAAAGTTCCATCGGTACTTGTTCTTCTCTCAAATGCCTTGATTTTATTTTTAATGGAGAGTAACAGTTGGGTGTGGAAGGTGATAAGTGGCAACGTTGAGGGTAGGGGTGAGAGGCAGACTGAAAAAGACCTGGGAAGAGGCCATAGGGTGTGACCTCAGGGCTAGGACTGAATAGGGAGGCTGCCAGAGATTGAGCAGTGTGGAGAGCTGCTATTAAGTTATGAAAACCGACGCATTCAAGCATGTTGGAGCCTTTATAAACGATATGATAGCTGTATTTCCAGAGTCTATATAAATGATACGAGAGCAATATTTCCAGTCTATATAAACGATACGAGAGCAATATTTCAAGTCTATATAAACGATACGATAGCTGTATTTCCAGAGTCTATATAAACGATACGATAGCTTTATTTCCAGAGTATATAAACTATACGATAGGTGTATTTCCAGTCTATATAAATGATACGATAGCTGTATTTCGTCTATATAAATGATACGATAGCTGTATTTCGTCTATATAAATGATACGATAGCTGTATTTCCAGTCCATATAAATGATAGCTGTATTTCCAGTCTATATAAACGATACAATAGGTTTATTTCCAGAGTCTCTATAAACTATACGATAGCAATATTTCCAGAGTCTATATAAACGATAATAGCTGTATTTCCAGTCTATATAAATGATACGAGAGCAATATTTCTAGAGTGAATATAAACGATACGATAGCAATATTTCCAGTCTGCTGTATATAAACAACACGATAACAATATTTTAGTCTATATAAACAATACGATAGCAATATTTTCAGAGTCTATATTATAAATGATACGATGGCAATATTTCCAGAATCTGTATAAATGATAAGATAGCAATATTTCAAGAGTCTATATAAATGATACGATACCTGTATTTCCAGAGTCTATATAAACGATACTATAGCTGTATTTCCAGAGTCTATATAAACGATACGATAGCTGTATTTCCAGAGTCTGTATAAACGATACGATAGCTGTATTTCCAGAGCCTATATAAACGATACGATAGCTGTATTAACAGAGTCTATAAACGATACGATAGCTGTATTTCTAGAGTCTATATGAACGATACGATAGCTTTATTTCCAGAGTGTATATAAACGATACAATAGCTGTATTTCCAGATTCTGTATAAACGATACGATAGCTGTATTTCCATAGTCTATATAAACGATACGATAGCTGTATTAACAGAGTCTATATAAATGATACGATAGCTGTATTTCCAGAGTCTATATAAACGATACGATAGCTGTATTTCCAGAGTCTATATAAATGATACGATAGCAATATTTCCAGAGTCTATATAAATGATACGATAGCAATATTTCCAGAGTCTATATAAATGATACGATAGCAATATTTCCAGAGTCTATATAAATGATACGATAGCAATATTTCCAGAGTCTATATAAATGATACGATAGCAATATTTCCAGAGTCTATATAAATGATACGATAGCTGTATTTCCAGAGTCTATATAAATGATACGATAGCTGTATTTCCAGAGTCTATATAAATGATACGATAGCAATATTTCCAGAGTCTATATAAATGATACGATAGCAATATTTCCAGAGTCTATATAAATGATACGATAGCAATATTTCCAGAGTCTATATAAATGATACGATAGCAATATTTCCAGAGTATATAAATGATACGATAGCTGTATTTCCAGAGTCTGTATAAACGATACGATAGCAATATTTCCAGAGTCTATATAAATGATACGATAGCATTATTTCCAGGGGCTATTAATCCTGTATTTTTTGAACTGAAGATGTAGTCTTATTAACCCCATCAGAGCTGTAAGTCCTCCCTGAGTTTTAAAATGCCTGGTGGTGGCAAGAATAAAACAATAAATCAATAAGGAAGAGGTGTTAGGGGAGGTGCTTCAAGAGTACCAGCCCCTGAGTTGTAAAAATTGCCAAGTAGTAGTAAGAATAAAACCAAAAATATATCACTAAGGAAGAGATGTTGGGGGAGTCAGGGAATTGGAAGTACTGTGTAAGTTTGAATTAATCTGACTTATTTTTTTTTACAAAATGCCTGCGTCTTTCTCCTTCTGCCTGTGTCTTTCTCCTTCTGCCTGTGTCTTTCTCCTTCTGCCTGTGTCTTTCTCCTCCAGCCTGTGTCTTTCTCCTCCAGCCTGTGTCTTTCTCCTCCAGCCTGTGTCTTTCTCCTCCTGCCTGTGTCTTTCTCCTCCTGCCTGTGACTTTCTCCTCCTGCCTGTGACTTTCTCCTCCTGCCTGTGACTGTCTCCTTCTGCCTGTGACTTCTTTTCCTTTTACCAGTGACTGTATCTCCTTTCTCTCCCCTTCCTGTCCTCTCTCTACTGTTCCACTTTTTCTTGATAGTTCCATAATTCTTTTGGCCCTACATTTCCCCCCTACTATCAGGCTAGACATTGGTATTATGCCATGGATAGTTTAAGGCCCTGCCATTAACACTGCCCCATCCTTCCTTCCTCCCTATCCTCCCTACCCTCCCCTTCCTCCCTATCCTCCCCTTCCTCCCTATCCTCCCTATCTTCCCCTTCCTCCCTATCCTGCCTTCCTCCTTGTGCATTAACACCAAACTGTTTCATCACCAAGTGTCTTCATGGCCAAAGCTGCTCATATGCCAGTCTTGGTGCCATGTAGCCAGTGTGACTTGGTGCTGGTTCCCTGGTGCTGGTTCATTGGTGCTGGTTCCCTAGTGCTGGTTCATTGGTGCTGGTTCCCTGGTGCTGGTTCATTGGTGCTTCCTACTGTGACATGTTCTTAAATGCAGTGGCCAGGCATCTTGCAGTGAATGGTTCCCTTTGTTCATTTCTTGTTTGGGAAGATATTTTTGAACTGTAGTAGCTTCCTCAAGTAATGCAGACTTTGAAATAGTCTCCAGAATTACTCCAGTAGATATAGATAAATAGATATAGATGGATAAAGCACTCAGGGATTATGGTGAATTATCTTTAGGTGTATTAGCAGTGGTTACAGTTTCTGCCATTTTCCTAAATCTGGCCATCGTCTAAGTCGTTCAGTGGGTTAAGGTGGTGGTGTCTGATGCTTTGAATGTGTCAGGTGGTTGTGCTGCTGTGTTTACTGTAGGTGCCTGGTGGTGTAGTGGGTTAAGGTGGTGTTGGCTGATGCTTTGTGTCAGGTGGTTGTGCTGCTGTGTTTACTGTAGGTGCCTGGTGGTGTAGTGGGTTAAGGTGGTGTTGGCTGATGCTTTGATTGTGTCAGGTGGTTGTGCTGCTGTGTTTACTGTAGGTGCCTGGTGGTGTAGTGGGTTAAGGTGGTGTTGGCTGATGCTTTGAATGTGTCAGGTGGTTGTGCTGCTGTTTTTACTGTAGGTGCCTGGTGGTGTAGTGGGTTAAGGTGGTGTTGGCTGATGCTTTGAATGTGTCTGGTGGTTGTGCTGCTGTGTTTACTGTAGGTGCCTGGTGGTGTAGTGGGTTAAGGTGGTGTTGGCTGATGCTTTGTGTCAGGTGGTTGTGCTGCTGTGTTTACTGTAGGTGCCTGGTGGTGTAGTGGGTTAAGCTGGTCCAGCCAGATGTGCTTTGGAATATTAATAGGTCTGTTCACCTGTGGCAAAGCTAACAGGTCTAGAAGTGTTTTTTTTTTTCTCTCTCTCCAAGGAAAGTGTAAATATCTGCTCTTGGAGAGCTTTGAGTGATTTTATGAAATACAAAGCTGCTTAGCCTGAACTTTTGTTGATTTAACATGTCAGCCATTGCCTAAGCTGACTATTGGGTGCATTTGACAGGTGCGGGCCACACCACAGCCGCAAACGTACGCGAGTCCTACTATAGTGGCTTATGAAATACAAAGTTGCTCAGCTTGAAATATTGAATTGATTTGATAGGTCAGCTGTTGCATCAGCTGATTATTAAACAGTTGTCAGTTTTGGCCATAAGGAGGCATTTTAATACAAGTTTCACATTCTGAGTTTGAAAGAGAAACTTAAATATTGACTGCAGTCTGTGCAGATAGGCTCTTGTTGTTTAGGTACAGAATTTAAACTTGTGATCTTGAGTTTAGGTAATCCAGTTGTGTGTGTGTGTGTGTTGTGTGTGTGTGTGTGTTGTGTGTGTTGTGTGTTGTGTGTGTTGTGTGTTGTGTGTGTGTGTGTGTGTGTGTGTTGTGTGTGTGTGTGTGTGTGTGTGTTGTGTGTGTGTGTGTGTGTGTGTGTGTGTGTTGTGTGTGTGTTTGTTGTGTGTGTGTGTTGTGTGTGTGTGTGTGTGTGTGTGTGTGTGTGTGTGTGTGTGTGTGTGTGTGTGTGTGTGTGTGTGTGTGTGTTGTGTGTGTGTGTGTGTGTTGTGTGTGTTTGTGTGTGTTGTGTTTGTGTGTTGTGTGTGTTTGTGTGTGTGTGTGTGTGTGTGTTGTTTGTGTGTGTGTGTGTGTTGTTTGTGTGTGTGTGTGTGTGTGTGTGTGTGTGTGTGTGAGTGAGTGATTAGGTCAGTGGGTGTTGTAGGTTAGGTCAGTGGGTGTGGGTGTAGATAAAAGCACAGCTAATGTGTTGTTGTATTTGCAGGAAACAGATGGTGTCCAACAAGATCTATGAAGATATCAAGATGGCAAGATGAAGCCAGCTGGGTAGAGGAATATGCTATATGTGTGAAGAAGATTGGTAATGTGTTAAAACTGCATCTCAATCATTTTGCTTTAACTTGGCCTTAAAATACCTTGCTAGTCACGAAGAAGTGCTGTGGAAAGGTTTCAACGACCTAAAATTACCATTTTTAAATCTTGTTTAGCTATACTGTATTAGATCAAAATTAGTGATCTTAGTCATGCAGTGCGGTGGAAAGGTTGTAGAGCCAGTGATTGTGTCTTTGCTACTCAACTAAGTCAAGTCAGCTGTCAAAGGATATGTCTTGGCCAAGTTTAAGTGAAAGAACTGTAGTTGTGTGTACAGAAAGTCCTCGTTTATGCTAGTCATGAAGTGCTGTTTTCATGTACGTTAAATCCAAGTAATTGTCATTGTGTTCCCTGGCTGGTTTATATGGTAGTGCTGAAGTGATGTATTTTGTGGCCAGGCTTATCTGAACAGGAACATGTTGGTCTGCTGGCTGCATTGGCCCATATCCTGTAGTCCACCATGTTCCTTTATGGGATGATAGGGAGGTATTAGACTAGTAACCAAGGAGACTCGTGTGCTCCACCATCCTTGGAGGATAAGGGAGGGAATTGGGGCATGTTTTGTTTGATGGCATTGTGAATTGAAGTACATTGTTGATCAACCCCACTCTGCCTGGCCAAGCAGACCCATCAACCACAGGCAAGCAACAGCCTTGCCACCTCATTTAGTGAACCAGTGTTTCCCTGTGGCAGACAGAGTCCTGCAACGGCAAGGTGCGTTGAATAGTGTGGAGGTTTGGTTCCTGGATGGATGCTGCATTTGCATAATCCAGTTAACGTGAGCACCATAGCAGGACCCACATCACCCCATTATTTGGTGATATGGTTACCACCCAACATTGTAAATGGTTTCCTGGGCTGCAGGAAACCATTAGGCCTGTCACCTGGTGTAAAACCACATGAAGTGGAAAGAAGAGAAAAAGTGACAGGAAGGAAAGGGAGAAGTAGGGAGTGAGGACAAACAGAATGATAAAGTTGAAGGAAGAATAGGTAGTACTACAGTGCAACCTCAAAAGTTTGCAAACCTCTAAAGTTCAATTGCCATAATTTATGAAAAATGTCATTTTTATTTCCCAAACTTAGCTCAGAAATAACCGGAGACTAGTAAAAAAAAAAAAATCCTAGCTACACCCATCTGGTACTGATGACCTCACCATAAAGTGTGTGGTCACCCATAATAATAATAATTTCCTTTCCTCCTCTTGGGTAAGCTCTTTCTTATTTGAGTCAGTTTTATCATATCCAAATTTGACCATAATTGTGGCTTCAAACAGGTGTCCTGGCTTTACCAATTAGTGCAGTGCTGGGAACAAAAATGATGCAGTATAAGAATGCAGCCACAAGTACTTAGTGTGTGTGTTGTGAAATGATTGGTGATGGAAACTACCATGTATGACAAATTTGACAGTTATCAGTGCTGTAGCCTACCAACTGAAACTAGAGTAAATAACTCATTGCAGGTGTTGTCAAAGATAGCGGTGGTGTTAAACCTGACAGTGTATGACATTACAAAGCAGTGTGATAAGGTTTTTAAGTTTTTGAGTGGAATTATGGTAAATATTCCTTTATCACACAACACCATGCAACACCACTTGTCAGACGTCAACTGATTTTATTCACTTTTGATTGAAGCATGATTGTTGGTAGGCAGCAGTCTTAGTGTAATTCTAATAGATCATTTGCATCACAATTAAACCACTGTGCAATATATTTTTGAGTAGATATAAACCACCACCATCTTCCATTTTTTTTTTCATACACACACACACACACACACACAATGTACTTACGTATTTCATCACTGAGGTTGCAGTATTTCTGCAAGATTATAGTAATGCAGACTGGCAGTAATTGTACGTATCATAAAATGTCATAAAATAAACTGTGTAATCAGTGCACAAGTTGTGAAGTGTAGCATCACGTATGGGTTGGTTATATGGTTACCACCCAGCATTGTAAATGGTTTTCTGGCTTACAGGAAGCCATTAGGCATGTTACTCAATGTAAAGCCACCTGAAAAGGAAGGAGTAATAAAAATTGACAGGAAAGATGTGAGAAATAGGGAGAGAGGAGGACAGAAACAAAAATAATGGAGATAGTGGGCAGTGCTACATCAAGGAGTGGATGGTAGATGCTGAAAGATGTAAATATTCATGTTCAGTACTGTAGTTTTTACTTAAATAAATGAATGCATAATTACTGTCCCTTACAACTTACTGATTGATGTTAAATATGAATACAACTGCAAAGTGTTTTAGAACAAGGGGACATACACAAGATGAGGAAAGGAAATGTGAAAGAAACACTTCATGGTTTGTAGCGATTATTGTACTGATCCTTGAGTTAAGAGATGAGATAAATGGTAGTGTTAACAATGGAAAATAGGATGCCTGAAGCCAGCTAGTTAGGCCAGACAACAAAGCTTGTGTCAAAAGCATGTCTAAACCATGAGAATTAAGATAGCCACAGAGATGCTTTATTAAAGTTCAAATTTTTCAAAAGTATCAAAAGGACACAAGAACTTCGAATTTAAGAGGTTGCACTGTATATCAAGTGAGTGGATGATCAGTCACCTACCACCTGCAGGACTAGTAACCAAGGAGACACATGAAAGCAAGCCTCCTGTACCTGTAAAGTGTATTGTTATAGCACATTGATATGACTAGTAGCCATAACCAAGGAGACTGCCACCTCATGAAGGCAACGTTCTCCATTGTCTGTTAAATTTGTTATAGCATGTTATCAAACCTGAGAGATCCCTGTTCCCTTTTGTCTCAGTTGATGGCAGTGTGTAGTGTGATTGGAGGGTCGATAAAACTAGTAACCAAGGGTGATGGTATCTAGGGCTGGTGGTGGTACTGTCAAAGCTGAGGGAGTGTGGCCATGTGTGGATTACCACTAGGGTGTGGGAAGGAATTACAACTTGTTCAGTGTTGGTGAGAGGCTGTGTATGTGGTGTTAAATGTAGACTGTGAAAAATGCTGACATGGTGTGTGCAGTGTGTGGGGGGGAGCATATGGAGATTTCAGGCATGAAAGGATTAGTCTTGCTGTTGAGTGTGTAGAGGATTTTTTTTTTTTTTTTTTTTTTTGAGGACATGCTATGTGCTGGAGGTGGAGCTGGTGTTAGCTGTGTGGCTAGGACAAGGAGTGGCTGGAGGAAGTTCAGGGAGCTGTTGTCTCCTGACATTGAGAGGGCTCTCCCTCAGTGCTAAGGGATCTTTGTATGTGGCACGTGAGACCTGGGCAGTGAAGGATGAGGATGTTCATAGGCTTAAACCTACAGTAATGACAATGATTAGATTTGTTTGTAGTGCATCCTTGAATGACAGGCCTTGGGAAGGGTGTTAGGACTGCAGTTGAAGAGTTGAGAAGAAGAATGGGACTTGAATGTATTGATGTAGTGATGAGGAGGGGTAGGTTGAGATGGTATGGACATGTGGAGAGGATGGAGGGTGAGAGCTGTGATTGTTTAGGGTCGAGTTGTGAGAGGCAGACTAAGAAAGACCTGGGATGAAGTCAGAGTGAGACCTCAGGGATACTGGACTGGACAGGGAGACTGCCAGAGATCAAGTAGTATGGAGAGATGCCATTAGGTGACCAAGGCTAACTTATGCAGGCATGTTGAAGCCTTTGTAAGCGATAGGAAAATAAACGAAGTAACCAAGGAGACAGTCATACCTCATAGTCAAGGACCATCAAACAATGCAACCCCTCTCCGCCCCTCTCCATTTTTTTTTTTTTTTTAAATTGGTGCAACCCCTCTATCTATTTTTTTATTTTTTCAAACAATGCAACCCCTATCCCCCTATTTTTTTTCCCCCTCCATTATAGTGTAACCTCTCCCCCCCCCCCTTTTTTTTTTTTTTTTTTAAGTGTTTCTGTAAAGCTTAGTCAGGGTGCAGAATTTGCCATTACCAGTTGTATGGTGAGAATACTGTTAGTTTAGGCCATACCTGTGGCTAAACGAGGACATCTGTATATGCACTGTACAGTATTTGTGGATGTGGGAGCATCTCTTGGCCAGTCAGTCAGACCATATGATTTTTCAGCAGAACTTCACTCATGTAGATTTTAATATATTGCGGCCCTTCATGATCACACATCCATTACTTATATACTTATATGTGGTGACCATATTTTCTTTATTCCAATAAATGCATCTTTAATGTAAATGCTTCGTTATTATAAATGTTTCAATATTTTGTGTAGTGGAGTAGAGTTTATCGCCTTTTAAGACTACTGAAAAACAGCTTGATTTTGACAAGGCAGTCTTATAATTTCCAATATTTGAGAGGTAGTAAAATTAATTGTGCTTTTTAAATCTAACGTCAGTTGCTTTGCCAATGAGTGAAATATTGCTGCAACTTTTAATAAAAATACTAAACACACAACTAAAAAACTGCAGCTAAAAAAAAAAAAAAAAAAATGCATGCTCCTGGTGCAGGCCAAAAATTATTTGAAACATCTCGACATATTGCATCAGTGGCACATAGTGATGCAGCTTGCCAATTTTTATTCCATCTGACTACAACTGTTGCATGTTTATCTCATTTGTACTGCTGTGTCAATGGTCACTGCCCCTCCGAAACGTCTGCTTGCATCCCTCCACCACCCTGGCGGGTGCGTAGCACCTGTCTAACTGCAAACTCTCATCCCTTTTCTGTCCAGCTATCAAATGCAGGAGTTAACCTTCATGTACGCAATAGGTCAACTCTGGACCTGCTTTTCACTCTTCCTACTGCCTATGACCCTCCAGTCTTTTTAATGCTGTGTCCAGGCATCTCAAGATGAACGATCTTGAATTTGGCCCTTAACTTAGTTTTTTGTTGGAGGGAACAGTCGTTCAGATTTTCTAGCATTTGGGTCCTTCTTGCTTGCATAAAATAGATTTAAATTGTTGTGGGAACAACATTGCCTAAAAATTACCTGCTGTAGTGTTCATCTGTCATGTTTGACCAAAAGACCTGTTGTCTGGGTATGAATGGCTTGGTAGGCCAGGAACAGCATTACTGATTTTATACGTACAGTACTTTATTAGTTGCCTACTTGCACCAGACCATGAGCAATAGATTTAAACTTCAGCCAGTCTTGGTTAAGATGTGTGTGTGTTTATGACCAACAAATTAACAAGGGTTATATAAACTGTAGCAGCCGGTTCATAAGTAACCTTGTAATTTTTTAGAAGTGCTATTCCAAGGTTTTTTAAGGGAACTAAGTCTTAAAAGGCGAGAAATATTACTTCATTACTTTTAAAAATAAGGTGGCCATATCACTTTTTTTTTTTTTTTTTTTTTCAAAGATCTGTTAATGGTAGGTAGGTTATGGCAACATTCCACGAGTTTAGTAAGAAATCATATGTCATTTGGTTGTCTGTGCTCCATAAATTAGAATTGGGAGACTGAGGGCTGGAGTGGGAGAGAATTAACTAGGAGTGTATGTGAGTGAGGTAGGAGGGGAGACCAAGGATGAGATGGAGGGCTGGAGTGAGAGACGAAGGGCCAATTCCCACTATACGGTTCGTCTTCGTAGGGTTACGGTTCATTTGCTATGTCACTGTTCTCACTACATGTCCACGATCTCGTCAGTCTGCATGCAGCTGTGGCTCCGACAAGAAGCCTCAGAAATTAGTGTTAAGCAGCTTGCTGCAACATTCATTTTTGCACAGCTACTTAGGTGACAGTGCCACTGATGTTACAACAATGAATGTCACGAACAATGCAAGCTCTTTAGTAGACATAACTAGACAGGGAGGAAATGCTCCACAAGGTGCATTCATTGTAAAAGAAATTTAAAAGATTCTTGAAGTCCCACTGGTTCTCTTCCATGGGGGTAAAGAGGGTTGAGAGAGAACCTACCAATGGTTATGAACAGGATGTTGGGAGAACCTGTGAATGGTAATGGATAGGGTGTTAAGAAATACTCTATGAATGGTAATGAATAGGATGAAGGATAAAATGCTATTTGTCACACTTATAATAAAATAGTGAAATATTTAAATATCTTACCCAATTTTTCCAATCCCTCTCCTATTAATTTCCATATTTTTTTTTTCACATGGTTATCGTTGTATTTTCTGTTGCCCATGTCATATAGTTCCTCGTAGCCTCTGACCAGTTCTAATAACTTCCAGTTCTAATAACTTCTCGTCACTCATGACTGCTTATAGTACTGTTCACGGCCAAAAGCACTGACAGGCTAAAGTTGTCCTCTGTTGTCTGTAAACACACCGTGACTGATGCGTATTGATGTTCACACTGATTGGTGGAGGTACGGAGCGTTTCCATACGTATACGTTTCGTTCGTTAGAGATTTCTTCCAAACGTAGGCGATCCGTACGAGTGAAAGGCGCACGAAAGATGAACAATAAACGGAAAATATAGTGTGAACAGCCCCATTGACTTCGCTAAAATAATTAACGTACGAAAGCCGTACGGAGACGAACCGGTTAGTGTGAATCGGCCCTAATGTGTGAGGTGGAGGGGGGGGGGGGAAGGGAAACTGAGGGATTGAGTAGAGGATGTTGTAAATTGAAATGGGATGGAGAGGGAAACTAACTAGGAGTGGATGTGGGGTAAGAGGGAGGGGGAGACTGAGGATGAGATGGAGGGATGAGTGGAGGTATATAGGAGAGGAGGGTGTAAGTTGGGGGTGGAGTATGAGAGTGAGGTGGAGGGATGGAATAGAGGTATGAGAGGGAGGTGTAAGTGGGGGGGGATGGAGAGTGAGACTAAGTAGGGGTTTGTGTGAGTGAGGTGGTGGTGGGGAAAGTGGCAGGGGGAGACTGAGGATGAGATGGAGGGATGGAATGGAGAGGTGCATGAGAGAGGAGGGTGTAAGTTGGGGGGTATAGGAAGATTAATTCTGAGAGTGTATGTGAGTGAGGTGGAGACTGAGGAGGAGATGGAGGGATGGAGTGGAGATATATGAGAAGGGGGTGTAAGTTGGGGGAATGGAGAGTAGGAAACATAATCAGGAGAGTGTATGTGAGTGAGGTGGGGGGAGCTGAGGATGAGATAGAGATGGAGAGGTGTGTGTAAGTTGGGGTGTGAAAGACTAACTAGGCGAATGTATGTGAACAAAATGGAGGGATAGGGGAGGAGGTGTAAGTTGGGGGAATGGAGAGAAGGAAAGATAATCAGGAGGGTGTATGTGAGTGAGGTGGGGGGAGAGGCAGGGGGTGTAATCTGGGGGGAGGGCAGGTAGATGGCAGTGGACAGGGAGGAGATATGTACCCTCACAGGATCAAGGTATCTGGCTATAGGTAGATATAGCATGTCCACACACTCACATTGTTATAGTAATATGGCCAATATATATTTTTACGGTTTTATTTGTTTGCGTGAGATTATACTCTGAACTTTAGCTTGGCCTAAAATTTTAAATCTTTCCAGCCTGAATTATGAGTTGTAACTTTCTTAAAACAGGATAGTAGGCACAGTGTGAAAAGGATTATGAGTAATAGCATTGCCTTTCTGTGCCTCGAGTTACTCTTATGTGACAGCTGGAAAAGGCTGAAAAATTGGGCCAAGTTAGTGAAGAGTAAATACTGTTCAGTGGAATGTGATTTTGTTAATATTTAACATGCATCACAACCTGTCCATGTTTGTATTTTTGAACCTCTTCAGTACTGTTACATCGTTTCTCAGTGTATTGTTGCTGTGTCCCAGATGATTTTATTCTTGCTGCTGCCAGACGATTTTACTCAGCTTAGGAAGGGGGTCTCATACTGAAGGGAGGCTATGTCCGCTCCAGTATGAGATCGCACTCCAAGCTGAATAAAATCGTGTGGCATCAGCAGGAATAAAATGTCCTCATACTGAAGGGGTTAATTGGCTCATGTCTTTGGTATACTGTATGCCATGTTGACTAATGGTGCATTGCTTCCTGTTTAACATGCCTTAGCAAACACACGTTGCGTGGTGCACACAGTGTTTAACAATGCATGTTAAGTAGCCCTTTTGATCACTCTGTTGTATGCCATGTGTTGTTGTATAGCTCTGCCTGGCATTAGCTGGGCAGAGCAATACAAGACATGGCATCTACACAGTGATTTGAAGGGCACGCTCTTGGAAGCATCTTGGGGTAGGGCACAGAACCTATCTCGATAAATCGGCCACGAAAATACGGACTGGCAACCCTCCCTTGGGGGTTGCCAGTCCTTATTTCTCTGGCCGATTTATCGAGATAGTTTTTTTTTTTCACCTTCTTCACTTAAATGTATCTTAGTGGAAATAAAACCAATGTATTATTACCATGTCTTTATTATATACATATACCTTTTTTGTATAGTACTTATATATGTATAGTACTTATATATGTATAGTACTTATATATGTATAGTACTTTGAAAAATATCAGAGAGAGAATACCAATAGACATGAATAGTATGAAGGAGACATCACTTCGTACTATTCATGTCTATTGGTATTCTTTTTCTGATATTTTTCAAAGTACTATACATATAAAAGTACTATACATATAAAAGTACTAAACATATATAAGTACTAAACATATATAAGTAACTTATAACATTCAAAATTTAGCACTTAGAAAAAATTATGAACTTAAAAGGACAATATACAAAGACATTAAAGAATAAAAGAAACATTAAAAACAAACAAAACAAGACACATGGAGCAGGGCAAGAACAGCAGGACATAGAGACGACACAGCACAGATGACAGATGACAGGGCAAGAACAGCCCAAGGACATGACACAGATGATGGAAGGACAGAGCATAGATGATGGAAGGGCACAACAAGGCAGGTCATAGCAAGGCAAGACAAGCAGGATACAACAAGAGATGGAAGGGCAGGACACACAAAGGAAAAATAGCAGATATGGAAGGGCAGGACACCATAGGCAAGAACAGCAGGACACAGGGTAAGAATAGCAAGGAGGGGAGGACAGGCCAAGGATGGCAGGGCACAGCAAGAGTGCAGATGACAGTGCATGGGTGTAGGGCAGGACAGGGGTAGCAGGGCACAAAGCAGGACATAGCACAGATGATTGAAGGGCACAACAGGGCAGGTCATAGCAAGGCAAGACAAGCAAGATACAGCAAGAGATGGAAGGGCAGGACACACAAAGGAAAAAATAGCAGATATGGAAGGGCAGGACACCATAGGCAAGAACAGCAGGACACAGGGTAAGAATAGCAAGGAGGGGAGGACAGGCCAATGATGGCAGGGCACGGCAAAAGTGCAGATGACAGGCATGGGTGTAGGGCAGGACAGGGGTGGCAAGGAAAGGCAGGGCAGGGGAAGGAATAACAAGGGTGTAGGGGAGGGCATGGCTGCATATTGCAAGGGTGTAGGGGAGGGCATGGCTGTACAGTGTATTGCATGGGTGAAGGGGAGGGAAGGAAAGTGCAACAAGGGTGCAGGGCAGGTAAAAGATGGCAGGACAGGGGTGGAAGGACAGGACATGGTTGACAAAACAGGGATGGAAGGAAAGGACATGGTTGACAGAACAGGGATGGAACGACAGGACAAGGATGACAGGAACAGCAAGGGACACCTGGTAGGGCAAAGCAAGGGACACCTGGTAGGGCAAAGCAAGGGTGGGGGTGGTAGGGTGGGTTGCAGGGTGGTAAGGTTAGGAAGAGGAAGAAAGAGGGGAGGAAGAGGAAAGAAGAAAAGGAGGCCTAATACAATAAGAGGAGGAGAGGAAGCCTAATACAAAAAGGGGAGGAGGAGGGAGGAAGAGGAAAGAAGAAAAGGAGGCCTAATACAATAAGAGGAGGAGAGGAAGCCTAATACAAAAAGAGGAGGAGGAGGAAGAAAAGAAAAGAATGAGGAGGAGGAAGGAAGAAAAGAATGAGGAGGAGAAAGGAAGAAAAGAATGAGGAGGAGGAAGGAAGAAAAGAATGAGGAGGAGAAAGGAAGAAAAGAATGAGGAGGAGGAGGAGGAAGGAAGAAAAGAATGAGGAGGAGAAAGGAAGAAAAGAATGAGGAGGAGGAAGGAAGAAAAGAAGGAGGAGGAGGAAGGAAGAAAAGAAGGAGGAGGAGGAAGGAAGAAAAGGAGGAGGAGGAGGAGGAAGGAAGAAAAGAATGAGGAGGAGGAGGAGGAGGAAGGAAGAAAAGAATGAGGAGGAGGAGGAGGAGGAGGAAGAAAAGAATGAGGAGGAGGAGGAGGAGGAAGGAAGAAAAGAATGAGGAGGAGGAGGAGGAGTAAGGAAGAAAATAATGAGGAGGAGGAGGAGGAAGGAAGGAAGAAAAGAATGAGGAGGAGGAGGAGGAGGAAGGAAGAAAAGAATGAGGAGGAGGAGGAGGAGGAGGAAGGAAGAAAAGAATGAGGAGGAGGAGGAAGGAAGAAAAGAATGAGGAGGAGGAGGAAGGAAGAAAAGAATGAGGAGGAGGAGGAGGAGGAGGAAGGAAGAAAAGAATGAGGAGGAGGAGGAAGGAAGAAAAGAATGAGGAGGAGGAGGAGGAAAGAAGAAAAGAATGAAGAGGAGGAAGGAAGAAAAGAATGAGGAGGAGGAAAGAAGAAAAGAATGAGGAGGAGGAAAGAAGAAAAGAATGAGGAGGAGGAAGGAAGAAAAGAATGAGGAGGAGGAGGAAGGAAGAAAAGAATGAGGAGGAGGAGGAGGAAGGAAGAAAAGAATGAGGAGGAGGAGGAGGAGGAAGGAAGAAAAGAATGAGGACGAGGAAGAGGAAGGAAGAAAAGAATGAGGACGAGGAGGAGGAAGGAAGAAAAGTATGAGGACGAGGAGGAGGAAGGAAGAAAAGAATGAGGACGAGGAGGAGGAAGAAAGAAAAGAATGAGGAGGAGGAGGAGGAAGGAAGAAAAGAATGAGGAGGAGGAGGAAGAAAAGAATGAGGAGGAGAAGGAAGGAAGAAGAGGAAGGAGAAGAATGAGGAGGGGAAGAGGAAGGAAGAAGAGGAAAAGAACAACAAGGAGGATAAGAGGAAGCCTAATACAATACAGGGAGGAAGAGGAAGGAAGAGAAGAACAACGAGGAGGAGAAAAGGAAGCCTAATACAATACTTAACTATATGAAGTACTAAAACACACAGAGAATAAACACTCAACTTTGTTTTCCTTTGTAATATTAATGCCAGCAAGGGGTATCATTAGTTTATGCTTCAAAAACTGCTTGTGGGTCAAATAATAATAATAATAATAATAATAATAATTTACTGGCAAACCTCTATCAGTAATTCCTCATTTAAGATACTTTCACTAAGCACAGTCTCTCTCTTAATGTCACTCAAAATACACTTTTCACAAACTTCTTAATTAATCTCAAAGGTGTGCTGTGAAAGATCAATGTTAATTCATCTAAAAATATAATTTTTTTAAATTTAACACAAATAAATCTTGCTAGTTAGCTCTGTCTTGCATATGATCCTTAAATGCTGGAGAAAAAGTCCCTCTTGCTGGGACCCGACCCTAACTTCACGCAATCAGCAATTTAAGGGAATATATATCAATTATTAAATGAGGAATTACTTACTGCTGGCATTATACACAAACAAAACTCACAATTTACACATATTCTGTTTTTAACTGTGTGGAAAATGTGCCACTAGATCTCAGATGATGTGTTTATATATACAGTATTTCAAAGCTATGCATATATATACTGAGGTATACATGATGGGCCTGTAGAAACAGTTCAGTATTTTTATAACATTTGTATCGTACCATTCATAAAGGCTCCAACATGCATTCATTGCCCATAGTCACCTAACGGTGGCTGTCTATGCTGCTCAATCTCTGGCAGCCACCCTATGACCTTGTCTCGTATTTTTTTTCAAGTCTGCCCCACAACCCTACCCCCGAAATTCACACTTCTCACCTTACGCACCCAATTGTTATAAAATTGCGGTGCAGGGCAGACACCTTCAGGTGGTGGCACTGATATAACCAGGCCATGTCCAGTGAAAAGGGCCAGATGCTCACTCACTGACCATTTAAGTCCCTGGAATCCTGACTACCTCACATATTTCTCCCTACATATGTGCTTCAAAATTATCAACTCCAGGACTTTCCTATTCCAGACCAACACCACTACAATACCAGCTGGTGTTCTCAGTGCCAAAAATCCCTCGTGGCTAAACACACAGACACAGGACAACAAGGGCTCTCTCAATGCAGAAAAACACGAACGCATAAACCACCACCACAACCCAACAAGACCTCCACACAGAGTTATAAGGCTGCCTCCTCCCCCCAGCCTCACTATGTACCTCTTCATAATAACTAATCCCATGAAACAGTGAAATTTTTAGTACTGAGACAGGAATGAGTCTCCTTGATTACTAGTTCAACTGACCCTCCAGTCTGGCCCCACTTTGTCAGAGGAAAATAAAAGCATTACGGCCATTCAAACCACCAAGGAAGTTGTACTAGACCTATTACTTGACCTCTGCCCCAAATTAGAAAGTTACCTAAATCCAAATAAAATGTGCAACCATTTTTATTTTTCCTCCTTTTTTTCTTATTTCCTTTTTTTTCCTGTTAATAATTTATCCTGTAGATACTGCCTACCTAGCCACTACAGCCATTCAAAGCCTATAACACTGCACGCCAGCACTAAATTTCACAAGATATAGTCAATATTTTTTTTCTCGCCCCTAAAACGGCCCCCATTCAGAAGGAACTGTGCTGTGAAAATACATGGAATTTCACAGTACAGGTCATCGGCTCCGACCACCTGCACTTGTCGCAGTCCGCCGATGGCTGTGGCCGTCAACCTCTTATTATTATTATTTTTTTTAAATTCCAGTACTTTATTATTTCAGAGTGTACACAGCTTTTAAAATATATATATATATATATATATATATATATATATATATATATATATATACAGTACTTTATTTTTATTATTTCACACTGTACCTAGCTACCTATACACACAAGGCCACTACAGACATCCACAAATCTGCAGCCAAACAGGACCCTTCAAAAACCATCACCAGACACCCACCCTTCACAAACAACCCTACCCAGAGAAACACGAATACACCTACTCTCTCTCACCCTCTCTTTACTCTAACTTTGTCTAAAAATGCCTTGTGCTCTCTCTAATGGATCTGTCTATCTCTCTATTGCCAGATGCCTTAATCCCGTACGGGATGGCCACAAACGTATCGCCTCTCTCATGGATGCTGGGTTGTAAGCATAGTATATAAACACTAAAATACGATGCTGGTTATGAAGAGCTATGGAAGGCATGTAATAAAAACTTTCATTACAAAAAGTACTTTAAACAAATCTATAAGCCAAGAAACTGTTTACAATGCCAGGTGGTAACCATATAATCAAACCATATGTGCTCCCTATGTGTCAACAAGTGGGATGGTGAAGGGTTAGTGCCCCTCCCCATAAATAAAAGTCAAATGGCCCCCCCTTACGGGATTATGGCAGCTGGCAGTAGGCAGACAGATAGATAGATATTCTCATCCTATACCCAACACTAAAATTCACAAGGATACATATTTTCTTTCCTACCCCCTTAAAACGGCCCCCATTCCAACAGAACCGTACTGTGAAAAAAATACGGAATTTCACAATACAGGTCACCGGCTCCGTCCACCTGCAATACCTGTAGCCGAAGTGCAGCTCCACCAGTGGCTGTGGCCGTTATCCACTTGTTTTTTTTTTCTCTTTTCTAAATTTATTTCTACTACTTCAGACGGTACATAGCAACTACCTAGATATACAAGGCCACTACAGCCAAACAGAAGCCTTCAAAAACCATCATGAGACACCCACCCTTCAGACACAACCACATCCAGAAAAACACAACCTATACTCTCTCTCTCTCTCTTTTTTACTCTAACTTGGTCTAAAAATGCCCTGTGCTCTCTCTCATGGATGCTGTATTGTAAGAATACAGTATATAAGCACTAAAATATGATGCTGGTTTTGAAGAACAGCTATGGAAAGCATGTAATAAGAACTTACATTACAAAGAGTACTTACAACCTATTCTCATCCTATACCCAACACTATTTTTCAGAAGGATACATATTTTTTCCTACCCCCTTAAAACAGCCCCCATTCCAAAGGAACTGTGCTGTGAAAAGCATATGGAATTTCACAGTACAGGTCACTGGCTCCGACCATCTGCAATACCGGTGGCCTAAGTGCAGTCCAGTAGCCCAAGTGCAGTCCGCCAAGTGGCTGTGGCCGTCATCCACTTTTTTTTTTCTTTCTTTTTAAACTTTATTTCTACTATTTCAGACGGTACATAGCTACTACCTAGATATACAACAGAAACCTTCAAAAACCATCACCAGACACCCACCCTTCAGACTCAACCATACCCAGAGAAACACAACTCTAACTTGGTCTAAAAACGGCTTATGCTCTCTCATGAATGCTGAGTTGTAAGAATACAGTAAACAGGCATTAAAATATGATGCCTGTCACAATGAAAAGCTATGGAGTGAATGCAGGTCTAATGTTTTGTTTCTGCCAGTGGGACGTTAAAAAAAAAACTACCAAAACATGAAAATTTGTGACAAGTTAGAGTGAAATGAGTATACCCAGACTTCAACACAATCATCATCTTTCTCTGCTTCAATGCCAACACAATACACAACTCACACACAATGCACTATGCCCACAGTGTAATGCTTCCTGCCACACCACACCACACTCACATTTACCACAGTGTAAGGCCTCCCCCCCTCACCACAACACACTACTACAAACACTCACCACATGTACCACAGTGTAGGCCTCCTCCCACACACCACACCACACTACCACAACAGACAATCCTTCAACATATACCTTTGGGGGCTGCCAGGGTTTCTGTAGTCAGTCAAGTGGGATTACAAGCCAAGATTTACTAATACATAGCAAATATTCTTCAACACAGCATAATTTTGATATAATAGGTTTATCATCCACTGACAAAGGAATTCAATTTATCATGAGAATTAATTTGCTGGAAGGGAAGGTTATGACAGCCAATACAAGTGATAGGAGGGTCAGAGGCATGTAATGATTTTAGCACTACAACAACAGGGTCTCTCTATCTCTCATGACAGAAATATTTGAGGTGGGAGCAAAGAACAAAGAATAAACAAGCATTAAGGGGGCCACCTATCAGTACCATGCCTAGTGAAGTGGACTAATCATCATCATCATCATCATCATCATCTTCGTAACCAATTATTTTTCAATCATCGTAACCATTTTTTTTTTTTTTTTTTTTTCAAGCAGTCACTCCTAACCTGTTTATTTATTTTTTTTACACATGGATAAAATGCATAGGGCCCATAAAGCAAAGAGGAAACCCGAGAGAAAGTGAAACTAACTGCAAGTCCAATGAAATGGCTCATACACTCATTCACTTACCATTCAACTCCTAGTATCTTACACACACACACACACACACACACACACACAAAACCATGGGGACATCACACATCCTTGCTCTCTCTAATCATAAACCATGACAACCCAACCCAACAGACATCAACACCATCACAAACACCCAAACGATACACAGACCAAGAAAACGCAACAATGAAGGAGAAATATCAACAGCATAGCCTAAGAATCAGCATAACGATAGTAATTCTAAAAACATATCAACCATTGGCTGTCATGTTGGAGACCTTGCAACTTTATACAATATCGTCTGCCATCATCCAATCCTATGTCACCCCATAAGGAGCGTAGGAAGCCAGGGCTAGGCATACTGCACAAAATTATCTGCTCAACGCATAATACTGCTGATTTCTGAGATGCCCTGGGTTGAAAGACGACAGAGACCTGACAGGCAAATTGGTTCTTGCTCATGCTTAGGAAAATATGGCAAATGACTGTGTGATAGGAAGAGATATATCAAAATAGTTTAGTCTATGGGCACCCTAGGATCTCTCCCTACCTATCTATCAATCTATCTGTAGCCTGACGCCCTAATCCATATAGTTATAAAATTTCAAACACGTGGCACATTTTTCACCATACCGATAAGAGTATAACATTCCAATTCAACATATAACTATAGTCAGTTTATTTCCATCTGACAAAACAAGGCAACTTTTATCACTTCAGTACTAAAACACTGATGTATAAAACTCAGTATGCCTTAGTGAAGGGGTACGGATGAGTCTCCTTGGTTACTAGTCAAGTTAACTCTCCAGTCTGACTACACTTGGCCATAAAGCTAACGGTTATCTCTGTCAGGTGAAGCAAACTGACTATGGAATAAATCAACAGAAATGAAGACACCAAAAAAACACACCCACATCAATATATAAAACATAGTCAGCCACAGGAAAAAAATATAAAAACATAAACCGTATTAACGATAAATGTTCGTATATATGCAGGGAAAAATCTTGTTAATCTCTCACCTAAATGAAGGGAATCAACTGCTATATTTAATGAGGGGAATAAACTCAAAATGATTGTTACTCTTGGATATAAATGAAGGGAAACAACTCAAGCTGCTCATCAACCTTTGACATAAATGGTCGTTAACTAAGGATGCTTGGTAGTTTTTAAAATCTCAGTGCTATTTAAGACAATACATTTTTCTTTTTACTGCAGAGAAGCAGAAACTGAAGAGTGCAAGAAATAATACACAAAAGAGAGCCAAATGCAAGATATCTTACATCTGAAATTCCTGCACACATTGCATTTACAAGACTGGAGGTCACAAGCAGAGGGAAATAGAGATTGAGAAAAATAAATTCAAGTTGACCTGTTGCCAATTAATCAACCAAAGAAGGATAAGAGTACAAATTTTTCAGCACATTTTTTTCCTGTGGCTGACTGTGCACTACATCACAATGACATGGTAATAATAATAAAGCAAATATAACAAGAAAATGGGCATAACAATTGGCGTACAAATACAATAGCCAACATCAACAGTTCAGGAGGGATAATATATACAAAACACCCATTTTTATTGTTGGGTAAACAAGCACTATGGCTTTTTTGCAGAGTCCTTTTATTTGCCACAGTTATTTACGATCTTTTGGGCTGATAATACCTGCTGTTGTGGTGGTCCCTGGCTCATTTTAATTACTAAGAATCAAAGTCAATGCTGGAGAAACTAAATACTCGAATTTAATCAAAGAAAAGAGGCAATAGGAGCTCCAAAATTCTTACAACCAAGATTATCCTCTACTATTCTTCAGACGTGTGTGCATCTTTCAGGAGTTTACTCTGGAAAATGACACGCATATATCCTTAGCAAAGTTTCATAGCACATTTAGCCACATCTCATTCAAGAAGGTAGATGATCAGCACACACAGATAAGCTACAACCAACTGACACTGTTTTACTTAGGCAGCAAATACTGTACTGGCAAAAATGCTGAAATTGATGCTATATTGGTTCAGAGAAGTGGTCTGATTACAGCACTACTACACAGGCATATCCAAACACCTGCCACTGTCCTACTTAGCCAGGAATACAGGACCACAGCAACAGCAGCCCACAATTTACTAAACCAAAATACAGGGCTGCCCATATATATCTGGTGTTGTCGGCTCAGTCTGTGGGTATGGGGAAGTACATATTTTGACAACTTAATTATGCTCCGTTTAACTGGGTACTAAATTACCATCATTCCTTTGCAAATGCTAGTTGAAACATGACTAATATGGTGCTACTCATGAAGAAGTGCTATGGAAAGGATGTTGGGCCACAGTGCTATCTTATTCTGCCAGTGACGTGAGGGAAATAAATCTACATAAGGACAAAAATCTTGTCTCTTTGTGTCATGTTTGTGTCATACCTTGTGCCATGCTTTTGTGTGTCATGTCTGTGTGTGTCGTGTTTCTGCATGTCATGTCTCAGTGGCTGTTCAATTTGTATATGGATGGAGCTATAAGAGAGGTAATAGGAAGGAATGTGAATATATTGGTATCTAGTGAGGGAGGGTAAGATGTGGAAACTTCCTGAGCTGTTGCTTGCTGATGATACTGTATTGTGATGAATGTGAACTGCAAGGCTTGGTGCATGAGTCTGAGGATGTAAGAAACAGAATCCTAAAGAGAATATACGTATGGGTAAAGTTATGGTCTTGAGGGAAATCACAGCATACAGAGTGAGACTGGATGGTGAGGAAATAGAAAATGAAGGTGCATCCAAGTACTTTAGAGTGATGAGTGAGGATAGAAGGATGTGCTTGAATGGGTACAGCAGGGTAGAAAGGTTGCTGGATCACTGGCTGTGATAAGACGTTGAGAAATGAGGTTTAGATCCTGTTGGAAGGGCACAAGAGTGAGAGCAGTGGAAATGACCTGAGGAATGTGTGGAGTTTTATGGACAGACAGATATACAAATGAGGAAGTGGAAAAGTGCTGTGGTGCTATTAGGAGAAATACTTTGAGATAGTTTGGCCATGTAGAGGATGGGGAATGAATGACTAGAAGGTATGTGTATGATGTGAAGAGGAGGAGAGACCATGGCAGAAACGGAAGACTGGAGTGGAGAGATACATGGGAGGGAGGTGTGAGTTGGAGAGAGGGCAGTCAAATAGCAAATAACAGAATGACATAGGAGTTAATTTGTTTGTGGCCTCCTTATGCGATTGAGATGTCTGGCAATAGATAAAAGTCAGTGGAGGGTAAAAATCTCTTCTCTACCAAAATGAGTGAACTTTTAAGCAATTACTGAAGAAAATGCAAGAGGAGATATTAAATTACTTGATTAAAAAATGCAACCAATGGATGCAAACAAGCAATCATCTATAAAGTAAGAATGGGTTATGGGGGAAACAGAAAACATGATGCAGGGTAGTGATGGTAAAGTCCGATTGAGCCTTCCACCATATCAATCATCAAATAATCAAAATCAATAATCATCATTCATTATTATTAAAATCATCACTGCAATCATCATCATCATCATCATCATCATCCCAGCCTCTTCTTCCCACCTAAGGATTGGGTAAAGGTATGGTTCAAAATGCAACAACAAAACACATGTGGGATCAGACATGTTATATATGAATCACCCTGGTATTTTTTAAAGCATCTGAGGCACATAACCAGGACCTTAACTGCATCTATTTGTGATGTACAGGCATGTGCAAAAGTATGCCAACAATACTCTGCCAGCACTAACTTGTATTTCATATTTACCACTCTTCCCCAAATGACTAGAGGGTAACATTCCTTCTGTTGCCTGTTTTCCTGATGCCTGGAACAAAGACACCTTCATATGGCAATGATCAGATATTGAATGTCAGATTAAAATAACAGCCTTCAAGTTCCTTTACTATCCCCATACAGGAGAATGGTGGACTA